>NC_092213.1:64128827-64149213 GCF_043381705.1 Parasteatoda tepidariorum
ATGTCCGACACTCACCGGTGAATGTCAACAATCACCTAGTCGTTTGGTGTATGTCCGAAATATTTGCTAAAAACCCTTACTTCTGACTTTCACCGGTGAATGTCAACAATCACATAGTCGCTTTAGTGAATGTCCGAAATATTTGTTACATTCGATTTGATATTAATTTATTCGTGGATATAATTACATTTATTCGATATTTTAATACTTACTGACGATAGATTAGAACAAACATCAGTGTTTGGAGTATCGGGCCATACATTTACATTTGTCCGGTATACATTTGCTCGGTATACCCTAGACTGATGTTTTTTTAAGGATAAGTACCACTGCCCGGTATACACCAAGTATCGGGCAAATATATACCGGACAATGGCACTTGACCTTAAGAAAACATCAGTGTAGGGTATACCGGGCAGTGGCACTTATCCTTAAAAAAACATCAGTGTAGGGTATACCGGGCACATGTATACCGGGCAGTGGCACTTAACCTTAAAAAAATATCAGTGTAGGGTATAGCGGGCACTGGCACTTAACCTTAACTGGCTCGGTATACCCTTCACTGATGTCTAATCTATCGTCATTAAGTATTAAAAAATACAATAAATATAAATATATCAAAAAAATTATTATAAAATTAGATATAACAAATATTTGGTGAATGTCCGATTCACCAAAGCGACTATGTGATTTTTAACATACACCGGTGTGGGTCCGAATGTACAAAAATGTAATGAAATATTCGATCTTTCACCTACGTTTCTGGTGTTTCTCCAAATTCACCGGTGAAAGTCAACAACCACCTACTTCGGTCATTCACCGTAACATATATACTAAATAAAAGTATTAAAAAAAATTAAATCTTAAAATTTCATTATTGTTATATGGAATGATTTTACCTATTAATGGTGAAGCTGTGAAGATTAGAGGTCCACTTAATACATATCTTGAAGCTATAGCCATCGACTGCATCTCCTCGGGAACACAACTAAATACCATGCCTGGAAATATAGCAGTCAAGGCACCACACGATATAGCAAAAGTCAATGCTCCCAACATCATCACCCAAAAGTCTGCAGACCACAAAATACAACTACATGTAAGACCCATAAGACTAAAACATATCACTGAGTAATTAGATAATGTTAAATACCCTAAGTCTGTCACCCAACCGAAGCTGACACGGCCAATGATTTCAACAAATGGATGCATCATTAAAAAATAGACTTCATTATATCTTGGTATTCCTTTGTCTCGTGAGTAATCAATCATTGTCGTCGTCACTAGAACTGTCACATAATTATGTATACCAGTGCAAAACATTATAATTAAAAAGGGGAGGTTCAGAAACACTTTAAGAAATGCAAATTTACTTTTTTTGTGTGGTTTTGGATTGTGTGACCTGTTTGAAATCGCTGACACTTCTGGATTATTCTCTATCGGTGCAACCACGCAAGTTGTAATCATTTGTTTATATTGTGTCATATCAGGTAGTTTTGGATCATTTTCTAAATCGGAATGTATGTACGAAACCGTCTTCATTTCTGGAAGGAGGCTTGTTTTGACAGCATCGTCGCTATCAGAATCATCACTGCAATCTTGAGGCTGTAGAATAGCTTCATTTATTTCCAATATATCTGAGATTTCAGCGCCATGATTTAATGTATTAGTCTCACGATTCTCATTGCCTACATTGCTGATACTTGAGCAACTTTTTTCAGAAGCTGATTGATTGTACACGTGAGACTGTAGAGAGAGTTTAGAAGTATCCAAACTATCATTATCTTTAATACCATCGGGTTGTTCTTTACTTAGATCACAATCATTAGTTTTATTATCAGCTTTGGTACCTTTAAAAACTGTAATGGTATCGTCTAACTTTCCCTTTTCAAGTTCTAATCTAGACGGCTCTGATATCTTAGTAACAAAATGTGGAAGAAGTGTCTGATTGTTTATAGAAAGCTGCTCTGATACATTATTATCTTCTGAATCAGGGAGAAGTTTATAATTGTTTATAGGAATCTGCTCTAATGTATTAATATCCTCTGCTGAATCAGGAAGAGATTTCTGATTGTTTACTCTCATCTCTGTTATTTTGTTAGCTGAGTCAGAAAGAGATGTTTGATTGTTTATAGATATTTTCTCCGAAGTACTATTATTCGAGTCAAGGGGAGATTTTTGATTTTTTTCACGTAACTTCTCTTGATGGACAAGCTCGTTATTCCTCTTCATGGTTTCAATGATTTTATCTTGTACTAAACCTGCTTTTTGGATGAGCATGCTGATTGGCACCGCATGAAGCATAAGTGCTGATACAATTAAAAACGTTCCAGGTAAACCATATTTTTCCAGAAGGAATACAGCAAGGGGTGGAACAAGAATTGCTCCCAAACACGATCCAGCTTGAGAAATTCCATTTGCTGAGTTAATATTTTTGTTGAAATATTTCTTTACTATGGTTGGAAGAAATGTATTACTTCCTGTCATACCTATACCTGTAACGAAATACAAATTATGTAATTATAATAATAAGCATATCTGTATTTCAATTAAATATTTTAGAAAGGAACTTAATTTTAATAACTAAAAAAGTTATAACAAAAATATTTATCAAAACACATAAGGTATTACATTCTAAAGTAAATTAGTAGCAAAAATTTTGATTAAAAAAATTTGTATTGGTTTCTTGATACTTCTTAAATGAAATTTATTCTTACTCAACATTGACGTTCAAATATCTTTGACGCTTTGGAATAATCTTCATCGCATTGGGATTTTTCACCATCTAAACTGCCGATGTAATTTGGCAGAGCCTATGAATAGAGACCATCTCCACTGTTGCTCATCACTCCATGGCGACTCTGAGACGGCACTGTATTGGCGAGCAAGAGAACCTTTAATGATGACTGAACTTTTAATGATGGCAATGACTTCGGTCAATTTATTTTATGCCAACTGTTATACTCTGAATTTGTTGTTTTAATTATTTCCTTGTATTGCCTTGCTATTGGAAATAAATAAAAAAAAACATTGACGTTTAAAAAAAAAAAGATCAAAACTCGTTTTTTATTGTCGTAAAAATGTTTTCAAAGGAATTTAAGGCACTTTGAAAAAATGAAATAAGATAATGAGAACAGGATGCCTTCTATGTTGTTTAATTAGATTGAATTGAAAGCCCTATGTTTGAGAACCCCTACTCTATATAGTGGTACTTTGAGTAACTGCTAAAATCATTAAATAAAATTTAAAAATAAATAATGCTAATAATAATAATAATAATAGAAACATGATATAACTCTAAAGCGCCCCTTGAAGATATTTCTTCATCTGAATCTGTTACTGTTTTCAAATGTTGCCAGTTACAAAGCATCTTTACTCTAAACGAAAAAGAAATTGCCATCCATTGGGTAATATCACAATATGTTCGTCAGGGAAATAAAAGAGCAGACTTCTTGGCAAAGAGAAGAATCAACGATTCTCAAATGAGTGCTGACAAGCAGGCTTTAGGCAGTTTAGATCAACCAACCAACATGTTGCTCCTCTCAGCAAGATGGTAAAGGGTTGCTTTGGACAATAACACACACTCTCAGCTGCTTTCGTAGATCTAAAATCTGAATATGACATAATTTTCAGGGAAAGTCTTTTGTTGAAAAAGTATAATATTGGTATCCAATCGAATAAGTTTCAATGGTACAGAAGTTTTCTTGGTCAGCGTATATGTAGAGTATACTTCAAGAACAGCTTCTCACATCTTAATAACCTTAAAACTGGACTACCTCAGGGAGCCGAAACTAAGTATTTACTTTTTCACATGCAATATATATAAACAATCTTATTGCTGAGTTGCTGAATATTAGTACTGTCAAATCTTTACTTTATACAGACAATTTGGTTGTCTGAACTGAAAATCCTAAGAAACAAGCTAAACTACTATCTATAACTACTTTTAATCAGGCTCTAATTAAATTAAGTGATTGGTGTCATGTCAATGATATGGAAATAAATTTAGCGAAAACTGTATATCAAACCTCACGCATCAACCGATCAAGCTGAACTAACTTCACCAAAACTTCTCTGTTCTTCAGACCAACTACTTCTCTTATATGGGTGTTATTTTTGACTGACGTGGAAAGAACACGTTGGAGACATATTGGAATCTAAGAGGCTTACTTTAATGAAAAGAATTGATGGCTCTAAGTGGGGATGCTGTAGTACAACCCTGGACTTGACTTTTAATTCCTACATTTTGCCACTACTCACTTACTGTTCCGAACATCTGGTGTCACCAAGTAAAAAGGATATTGATTCTCTAAGAAGATTTCAAAACAAAGACCTTCGGCTTATTACGGAAGAAGTTAAAACAATCCCGATTGATGCGCTTTTGATAATCACCCAAGATTTTAACATTAAATCAGTTATAGAAGAGAGGGCACTAATTTTATGGGAAAAGTTTGCAAGACGACTAGATTGCCTTCCCTTTTGGAATAATTCTTTGCTATCATCTACTTGGAATCTTAAAATCTAAAATGGTTTCCTTCTGAGAGTTATCGAAACAAAAGAACAAATAGGATTGAACTGGAAAAAGGATAATCTCATCAAGTCACAATGTCCGAGTGAAGGAAAAAAGTACGTGGTTAGAACAAACCTGTCAAATGAGGTTCCTAAGAAAGAAATTAATAACTTAATACTAAAAGCTACAGTTTTAGAGACTATCCATGAGCTGTACCCAGATAATGAATGGCTGCACGCACGTGTTTACAGGTGGCTCCATGGTGTCTGACAGTATTAATACTGACTCTGGGTTCTCCTGTAGGCTATTCTTATTTTAAACTCCTGTAGGAAGATATAAAACAGCTTATGATACGGAGATCTCTGCAATTCAAATCGCCTTGGCATAGCTACAATGTCAATTAAAAAATTCTCAAGGTCCGTCATACTATTATGCCCTCCTGACTATTGCTTCATCTGAGACTCCGATGTCAACTCGTATTTTAAATATTTGTTTAGCCTTGATATAATTGAAAACCATAAAGAAGTTGCATTTCAGTGGGTGCCAGCGCACTGTGAACTCCAGGGAAATGAAACAGCTGATTTCCTAGCAAAGATGGCAACCACAATTTCTCAAATAGCAAAAAGACAAATTCCTTTTCATACCGTGAAGCGGCTATTAAAAAAATATATTCGAGAGAATTTTTGTTGTAATATAAGGGTGGCAAATAAAGACAAGAAATGGATAGAGGAAACCACAAATATTCCATTGCCTAATCAGTTCCTACTTTTCTCCTCGCTACTACCCACGATTGCCTCTCCAAGCATTTAGAAAACCCTTTCAAGTCCTCTCTGCCAACTGTGCAGCATTCGTGAAGAAATGGACACGAACCGATTGAGCTATTGCCTTACACTTGTGGGAGAAATACTGGAGATCCCGACACAAGATGAACGATTTATAGACTTACTGTGGTTTCAGTTTAGTTACTGTTGTCTCTGCTTCTCATTCTAATTTTTTGGTTTGTTTTTCTGCCTACAGTTGTCTGCTAATCTGCATTAGAGATATATAAAAAAAATTCTGTTTCAAAACTTTTTAGCGTTTATTCCAAAAATATTCTCAGTCTTATACTATTCATAAGTTTCGCATATATTATAAAATTTAAAAAAAAGTCAACACAATTTACTTCCAGAAAAAATAAATATTTCTCACCAAATATTAATCCTAAATATATGGACAAAGTGACAATATTGTGTGCAAAGAAACATGCTCCAAATCCAATAGCAGCAATGATTGTCCCATATAATGTTATGTTCTCAGGACTGAATTTTTCTCCCAAAACTCCACAAAAAGGTCCTTTAAATAAATACGATAACAGTTTTATAATTAAACAATCAATTTAAACAAAATCTTCCTTTTTACTCTCAATCAAAATAAAGTTGAAAATAAGAGTTCAATCCAAAATAATTTGTTCACTAATAATGAGAGTAATACATACTAAAAATATGCTAATTAAACAAAGCGAATAATCTGCAGTGCTCAAAATAAAAAAAATGGAGCATCTTGAATAACGTTTGATCTAATGGTCAAATATTTACAACTTAATCTTAAGTGTTCGAGGGCGTGACCAGAAGTATACTAATTAATTATATCAGACTATATTTTAAGTTATGAAATCAGACACAAAAATCATACTTTCCCTGCATAAACATTCTTTTTACAGACAGATTCGGATTCGACGGAAGTAACATAGTTATTATAGATTTAGTAACAGAGCTACTTCGATTATTTAGCATTAAGAAGAACATAATATGTTCTTTTTAATATTTTTTCAGGTTATGAAAAAAATGTATTCATTCAACAGTCAAAAAATATGGAATTTAAATATTTATAAAAAATATTAGTTTTCAGAGTATTTTTTAACTTAATCTTTTTTTTGTTGTTGTTATTAATGATGTTATTATTAATTATTAAATTAAAACTAAAACAATTAGCAAAATCTAAATAAATCATTTGTTTTCTTAAAAAAATAATAGCATGAAAGTAGAAGATAGGGAAAGTAATCAGAGTCGGTCTTAATTACTTCTTGACTTTTTGCCATTCATCATTGCTGATGCTGTTACGAATAAAAACAGTCACCATGAGCACTCTCAGAGTTATCTGTGACTTGGGAATATGTGGTTTCAATTTTTATGTTTTCAAAACTCATTTTAATGTTTACCACAATTCTGATTTTATATAAATGTCGTTAATTGATTATATGCTGCCAATAATAGTGTTCTAAGTTGCCGAAGATTGTATTCTAAATAACTGCGGCTTGCTCAATGGGCAATAAGCTTCAATTTTATGAGAGTTTAAAAATTCCGTCATGAATAGTATTAGGCTTGGATGGTTGAGAGGGTAGAGCGCCCATTTTCCAAAAACGTGGCTTTAATTTTATTCCTGGTGATGACTGGTTGATTCACACATTGTTCGCTTCTCAGTCTGCAGCACAGACTCAGAATATCTCCAATGAAATGCGATTGAATGAATGCGATTGATTGAAATGCAATGAATGCGATTCGTGGGTTTGCTATCTAGCTAATGGAATCACGGTTTCATGGTTTTTCTATCCACGTAACGTGGATCTACACAAACTTAAGCGAAATTGTATTTTATACTTGAAGATTGTACTGGTTGGAGGAATGAATTAATGAAATGAAGTGTTCTTTTTACAATTAGCCGCTACGTATTGTTGATTGGGTAGGAGATTATTTAAAACTATGCTTAACAAACGCAAAAACTTACTCTTTGATGTGTATTATTTTAGCTTGAGTTGTTCAAATACATACTTTTATACAATGCAATTTTTTTTTACCTGTGCTCAGTATTTTTCTTTAAAGTCAGTATCACGTAGGTACATTTTAAAGTTAAATGTATTTTAAAAGTAGGATGTGAATTTTAACCTCAGATTGTAGTTACTATTGATAAATGGTTAACTAGCTTTGTCGAGGGAGAAGATTAAGAAATGCTCTAAATCTTAAATCAGACATTTTGCATCTTCCCTAAAACTTATGTTGTGCATGCACTCCAGTAATATCTTTGGATCATCAACATCACTACGGATGATTCAAGACCGTTGCTAACAGACTATTAGTGTAGCTTTAGTGAAAAAAAGGAACATTTTTAAAACTAAAATCACACGCATGCACAGTTTTAACATGATCAAAGTTATATTGTGGGGAAAAAAATTAGATGCACAACGTATAAAAATCTCATAAATTCACATCTATTTCAGTTTTACATTTTCAACTTTAACTGAAAGACTATTACTTATTTAAACGTATCTCCAAGACGTCCTACAATGATTTAAGTCGAAACTGTAATTGAAGCTGTTTTTCTGCCTGTCTCATAATCAATCTCATAAAGCCAAATATGCTTCAATTTTAAATTTTCAACTTTCATTGTAAAAGCATTACAATTAATTTATTCTTCCCTTCAAGATATCTTACAATGACTAAAGTCAATATTGATATGGAACCTGTTTTTTTATTTGTCTCGGAGTTTACCTCATAAATTCAATTCATGCGTCAATTTTACATTTTTAGAGCATTACTTCTAATTTATATTTTCAAGAAATCTTACGATGACTAAAATCTAAATTGGAATTCAGGTTGTTTCTCTGTTTGTCTCGTAATCAACCTCCACGTAGGCTTTAATTTTACATTTTAACTTTCATTGAAATTTCATTTTACTAATTTATACGTACCTCCGAGACATCTTACAATGATAAAAATCAGAATTGGAAGTGAAGCTGTTTCTCTGTCAGTTTCGTAGTACTCAACAATCGACACATACATCAATCCAGCTATCCTGTGTGGAGTTTGAGATGTGCAGTTGATGATGCAACTTCCAATGGTTACTATCCAGCTCATGTAGCTTTCGAAGCCTATTAATTTCATCTTTATGTCGCCTTTTCTGAAAATAAAAAAGCATATATTTTCAAATGCATTTAAAAAGGTGTATGAAAATTACCAATAATTTTTTTCCTTATTTAATATTAGCTTTATGTATTGTCATCAGAGCAATAGTGTTTAGTTATAAAACTTCGCGTGTGTAGTAGTCTGAATAAGAAACCATTATTACACATTGTTATTTTGTTTTATAACCACCGTTGAGCAGCCGACCCTACTTTTTAGGCTTACTACTAGTAATGTTCAACTCCGTAGTCTTGAACCCAATTTAGAAGACAATCCAGAAATCTTGGTTCAAGTATTGGGAGAAATTTGCATTCGTGGAGGACTTTTGAATGGAACTAACACGCATTTGCGTCACATGGAAAGAAAAACCTCCCACAGTTAGCCTGACGGCAAAGGGACTCTAACCCATGATTCGTTTTCTACTGAGAATATTTTATATGTTATTGACCAAGTACATAATTTAAAAATGAGGATTTAATTCAAAGGGTAGGGATAGTTTACACAAATAATGTGACTTACCATATTCCTAGCATTGTAAAGAATTGTTTCAGGAACATTAGAGTGTCCACTCTGTTGCATTGACCCTCTGTATCATCCTATTGAGCATTTATTTGGAGAAATTATGTGAGTCATCCGCCTTCTATATCAGTGTTTCTCAACTCGATTTATTCAAAATGCCAGTAAAATATTTCAGTGCTTTATCGCGGACAGGTATGGTTAGAAATTCGGACTATTGGCCTAATTTTTACAAAAACGAAAATTCGGCACTTAAGCAATCTTTAGACTAGTTTGTTTCTGATCACTCACATACTCTCTGCAATAAAAAATTATTTTAAGCCGAAACCAATTTAAATATAAGTAACATTTATATTAATTCTAATGCTAGAATTAATTTTTATATTTTAATAATACAATAGTGAAACAGAATTATGGATTGGTAATAAAAAGAATACAAGTAAATACGAAATAAATGAGAAGGAAATAATATAAACATTAAAAAAACAAGCGTTTAACATTGACGATTAGTAAATACAAGAATCAAGCCCACTAAAACTAGAATACAATGTCCAAATAATTTCGCTAATATTGTTCTACTGAAATTCATCTAGTAATTAACGAATATGTAAAAAAAATTAAACTCCCAAGTATGAAAGTATAAGTACTGTAACGTTAAGAGTTGCAATATATGTCATGTAACTAGTTAATACCCTTAGTTCCTGGAAGCAAATACCATACAATAATCAACTGATTGTACAAGAACTGAAATAAAACAAATAAATATTTACTTTAATAAATAAATATTGCAACGAGCTTTAAATGTTTATACTTTTCAATTCGCGATCGAAACGCTCGAGTATGCCCTTTAACGGGAGCCTGAAAATATCAAGCATTAATTTATTAACTTTTCATTTAGTTCTATCAAAATCATTGGCAGAATCAGACGCCATTTTTCAGCAGCAAATAAGAAGCAAAATTTCCCTAAGGAAAAGGCCAAGAAAAAACTCTCCAGAATATTGGCAAATCTTTCAGGAACAGAACACGCCAAACATTTGAAGAAAAATTCCTCAATAATTTTTAATTTCTATTATCAACAAACTTGCAACTGTTAACTTCCGATTTCGGACTCGCATACTATTACAGATGTGTATATTACGTTAAAAGACATTTTTTATGACTTCAATCCTTTACAAATCAAAGTGAAGTCAACATTGCTTTCTTCATTCCAATCAATAAATGTGAATTCAGAACTGTAAGAGTTATAGAATATTCTTCTTCGTTATAGAATAGTGTATACTTCTGTATCTATATAATTCTGAAAACAACAATAGAAAATCATCCAAATTACTTGAAATAGTGCGATTTGTGATGATTATTAATAAATTTTTATCGTTTTCTTGGTAAGTATTTTTTATTTATGAAAGAATAACTTCAACTAGAATTCAGCTATTCTGTTTTTAAGTTACATATTAAAATTCATATCGAGATCTTATAATTATAATATTTTGCTGTGTGGTATGTTATCTAAAAGTAATGAAGGGATAAACTATGTATATATTATTTGAGAAAAAAGTTTTCAAACAAAGAACATATCATATTGGAATTCTCCGGATTTATAAATCAGGTAAGTGCTATGATTTTCATAATAAAAAATTTGCTTGTAAATTTTTTTTTTATTTATTTGATGATAGTTCTCTACAGAATGGTTTTTTACGTCTGATTAAGAACTATAAGAATAAAAAAAAGAAACTATATGACAGTTTTTTTAATTTTAATATGAGGAATTTTTAAAATCGTTTTTTATCCTGCGAATTCTTTGTTTTACGTTTTTTAGTTTATGGTTTTTAAATAAAAATTGTTGTCAAAATACTTTTTTTGAAAAATTAAATGGCATAACATTATGTGTTTATGTATACTTCCTGCATGTTCTAATGTTTAAGGTAATATGATTCTGAAAAGTATGGAATAAAAATTCGGTACTTATGTATTAAGGCCACCACAGCTACAGATTTGGCGGTTTTTGAATGCCGCCAATCTACACCTAAAATTTTTGCGACAAATCATAAAATGAAACACTTAATTTAAAATCAAAGTAGTCAATCTGATTTCGGTGGGAAAGGGGCCGATATAGAGTTTAACATAGATTCAAAACAATCTCTATTTTCCTTCACCTGATGCTTCGCTTTATTAACTCTAATAAATAAGATTTCAAATGAAATAACATTTCCAAAAAGTACGTTTACCATGATAAAGTTTCATGTCATAGGAATTGGTACATTTTCGTTCTTTGTCTGTTTTTTTTTTTTTTTTTTTTTTTTTTTTTTTTTTTTTTTTTTTTNGAAAAAATAAAATTGCATCTTGTTTTGTTTTTGGCATATCCCAAAGACGAATTTTCGTAGCACAAAAAAATGGCTTCAAAAAAGAATTGTTTTTTTTTCTTTCTGTTTGGTAACCTTCTTTACTTTACGTTTTTTAAATAATGATTTTTTTATTGAAACTTAAAATTTTTCGATAAGAATTGTTGTCAAAAAACTTTTTTTACCAAATTAAATTTTATAAAATTATGAGGCTTATGTATACTTTTTGTTCATTTTAATTTTTGAAGTAATATGATTCTTAAAACTATGGAATGTAAATTTTAAAAAAGCCTTTCATGTTATTTTATTAAATTCAGTAAAACTACTTCTCGGGAATTAGATTTTAACTCTTATAAGAATATACATATTTATTTTTATTTATGTAGAGATATTTTTCCGATGTGTTTTAGATGTTCCTTATCTAAAAACAAGAAATATTATTTTGTTTTCTTTTCCATAAGAAAAAATATCAAAAACTTCTCTTTTTTAAATTTAATAAGCCACAATAAAGAAGGAACGTTACAATGCTACACGCTACATTAATGAAGTCTCCAGCGTAACTGAATGACTGTTCATATAGAAATCGCAGGTATTCGTCTCATACAACAACGCCCCCTACAGTTCATTGCGATAGCGAATGAAGTATCACTTTAAGATTTTCCTGAAACTCAAAAGCAAGAATTTTATTTTGAAAATCGTATTACGTCACTTTTAACATTCAACAACAACTAAGTGCTTGTAAAGTTTATAACTATCCCTTTACATCAGTTGATAAGATTAAACTTTCTATGGATTTTCGGCTGAGCTAATTTAAATATTAGATAATGATTTGAAATGAAATCTTGAATTAAAAAAAATGGTCATTCCATTCGTCAAACTTCCTTGAAAAAACAGTGCAAAAAAGAAAGGAAAAAACACTTACCATTGATTTTGCTCACACGAAATGAAAAATAATATTTTGAATAAAAGAATATTAGTGTGATTTAAACGAGTACAAACTTTTGATCTTGATAAAATAAGAGTTATTTCAAGGCTCACCTGTTTAAAGAGAACTGATAACGGAAGTAAACATAAGGGTTGCTGTTTGATCGCCAACGTTTGCCTCTTCAACGGTTTCTTCGCTGAATGGGCGATTTCGTTTGAATCGACAGAGCTTTCGCTTTTATAGAAAAGCGATATTCGGTTTTTCATACCTTCAAATTGGATAAGAAAGTGCAAAATTAAAATACGTTTCTAATTGTTTCAGTAAACACATAATTTTACTTTGAGAATAGTTTTGATGTAGTTTTTTTTTAAAGTTTAAATTAAATTAATTTTAATATACTTTACATAAATATCTATGAAAAGCATAACTTTTATAATTCCATCGTAAAAGTCGTATAGAATAGAAAAAATATATTAAAAAAATACTTTTTATTTTCATAATTAAAATTTTTTTAAAATTTTTTATAAGTTAAATATTTAAAATAGTTTTATGTTTCACCGATTGATTTAAAAATATATTTGAAGGAACTGCATTTATTTGTATTTTTAAACTGTTATCCTTATTTTTCTAATGGAAGTATTACGAAAATAATTACACTAAAAGAAACTTGGAACTTTTTTATATATCTCACAAAATCTTTTGTTAAGAAAAATATACCTACTTAACCTATAAAAAAAGCAGTTTGTAAACCTTGAATTCTATAGGTTTTTGAAAATAGAATGAAGTATCAAAATTATTTAATTTTACGTAACATTTGAATTTCTGTAATTAATTAACAACTGTACCGAAAACAAAAATAATTATATTAAACTACGCAGAAAAGAACAGAATTTTAAGAATTACTGTATTAACGATGAATTAATCATGGATAATAACGAATAATTATATCATTAAAAATTAAACATATCTCAGGATTCACTCTCAGAACTTGTAGAATCCTCGTCGTTGGAATATTTATTTATGACTTGAGAATTAACAGTGTTTTCGATGGCTTCGTCCAAATCCCACATCTCTTTTTCGATTTTCTGAGTATGCTCAATGCAATTTTTCCACTTTTCAACTCCAATTTCATTTAAACTTCTCATGCACAATCCTTCTACTTCCGATAACTTGAAAGTTTTGTCTTCTTTGGTCACTAAACCTTTCATTTGGGCTCAAATCAGCTCAATTGGATTCAATTCAGCGTGATAGGGGGGAAGCCTTAAAATCATTATATTATTGCGTCTAGCAAGTTCATCCACCACGAATTTGTGAAATCTGTGCTTATGAGCCTTCATTATATCCAGTAGTTATGTTTTTAGCATACCTTGTTCCTCACTAACAATGTTTTTAGATTTTAGCCAGTCTTTAATTACTTGCTTTGGCGATGAATGTGTAAGGAATTTTTTCTTCTTTACGAGAGTGATATGGTGCATTGTCCATCACAACGGCAGAGTTCGGCTCTAGAAAGGGTAGAATTTTCTCGAACCATTCTTCGAAACACGCTGCATTCATATCCTTAAGAGGACGCAATACCTACCCTCTCAATGCCAGCTGCTAATGCTTTTTCTATGGGAGCTTCATTTGCTAATAACTTTTTTGCATTTTGATATTTTGGAAAAATTCTTTCAGCATTTGAAAGTTCATAGTTTACTCTAAGGTCTTATGAAATCACTTTTTGTTTTACCATAAATTTTAAATTATTAATGGAGTTTAAATATCGGTAATAGAGACATCTTCTTGAAATCCGTTTTTTATCAAAATTCATTTAGTAAATCCTTATTTTTGAGTTCACTTACTCGAACTATACATTTCAAGCTACCAGAAGAAATAACTAGTAATTATTTTCTTCNCATATAGTATAAGAGTATATAGTTATATGACAGATTTTTTTAATTTTAATATGAGGAATTTTTAAAATCGTTTTTTATCCAGCGAATTCTTTGTTTTACGTTTTTTAGTTTATGGTTTTTAGATAAAAATTGGTGTCAAAATACTTTTTTTGAAAAATGAAATGGTATAACATTATGTGTTTATGTATACTTCTTGCATATTCTAATGTTTAAGGTAATATGATTCTGAAAAGTATGGAATAAAAATTCGGTGCTTATGTATTAACGCCACCGCACTACAGATTTGGCGGTTTTCAAGTGCCGCCAATCTACACCTAAAATTTTTGCGACAGATCATAAAATGAAACACTTTATTTAAAATCAAAGTAGTCAATCTGATTTCGGTGGGAAATTGGCCGATATAGAGTTTAACATAGATTCAAAACAATCTCTATTTTCTTTCACCTGATGCTTCGCTTTATTAACTCTAATAAATAAGATTCCAAATGAAATAATATTTCCAAAAAGTACGTTTACCAAGATAAAGTTTCATGTCATGGGAATTGGTACAATTTCGTTCTTTTTTTTTTGGTAAAATATTTCGCTCCTGAAAAAAAAATTGCATCTTGTTTTGTTTTTGGCAAATCCCGAAGACGAATTTTCGTAGCACAAAAAAATGGCTTCAAGAAAGAATTGCTTTTTTTTTTGTTTCGTAAGCATTCCTTATTTTAGTTTTTTAAATAAGAATTTTTTATTGAAACTTAAAATTTTTCGATAAGAATTGTTGTCAAAAAACTTTTTTTACCAAATTAAATTTTATATAATTATGAGGCTTACGTATACTTTTTATTCATTTTAATTTTTGAAGTAATATGATTCTTAAAACTACGGAATGTGAAGTTTAAATAGGCCTTTCATGTTATTTCATTAAATTCAGTAAAACTATTTCTCGGGAATTAGGTTTTAACTCTTATAAAAATATACATATTTCTTTCTATTTTTGTAGAAATATTTTTCCGATGTGTTTTGGATGTTTCTTCTCTAAAGACAAGAAATACCATTTTGTTTTCTTTTCCATAAGAAAGAATGTCAAACATTTTTCTTTTTTAAATTTAGTAAGTCACAATAAAGAAGGAACGTCGCAATGCTACACGCTACTTTCAAGACGTCTCTAGAGTAACTGAATGACTGTTCATATAGAAATCGCAGGTATTCGTCTCATACAACAACGCCCCCTACAGTTCGTTGCGATGGCGAATTAAGTATCGCTTTAAGATTTTCCTGAAACTCAAAAGCAAGAATTTTATTTTGAAAATCGTATTACGTCACTTTTAACATTCAACAACAACGAAGCGCTTGTAAAGTTTATAACTATCGCTCTACATCAGTTGATGAGATTAAACTTTCTATGGATTTTCGGCTGAGCTAATTTAAATATTAGATAATGAGTTGAAATGAAATTTTGAATAAAAAAAATGGTTACCATTCGTCAAACTTCCTTGAAAAAACAATGCAAAAAAGAAAGAAAAAAGCACTTACCATTGATTTTGCTCACACGAAAAGAAAAAGAATATTTTGCTATTAGTGTGATTTATACGAGTTCAAACTTTTGATCTTGATAAAATATGAGTTATTTCAAGGCTCACCTGTTCAAAGAGAACTGATAGCGGAAGTAAACATAAGGGTTACTGTTTGATCGCCAACGTTTGCCTCTTCAACATTTCCTTCGCTGAATGGGCGATTTCGTTTGAATCGACAGAGCTTTCGCTTTTATAGAAAAGCGATATTCGGTTTTTCATACCTTCAAATTAGATAAGAAAGAGCAAAATTAGAATACCTTTCTAATTGTTTCAGTAAACACATAATTTTACTTTGAGAATAGTTTTAATGTAGTTTTTATTTTTATTTTTTAAGTTTAAATTAAATTAGTTTTAATATGTTTTGCATAAATATCTATGCAAAACATAACTTTTATAATTCCATCGTAAAAGTTGTATAGAATTGAAAGAATATATTAAAAAAAAAACTTTTTATTTTCATAATTAAAATTTTTTTTAAAATTTATTGTAAGTTAAATAATATTTAAAATAGTTTTATGTTTCACCGATTGATTTAAAAATATATTTGAAGGAACTGCATTTATTTGTATTTTTAAACTGTTATCTTTATTTTTCTAAGGAAAATATTACGAAAATAATCACACTAAAGGAAACTTTAAACTTTTTTATATGTCTCACAAAATCTTTTGTTAAGTGCAGCAACCCTTTTTTTTTATAGGTTAAGTGGGTACTTAACCTATAAAAAAAAGCAGTTTGGAAACTTCGAATTCAATAGGTTTTTGAAAATAGAATGAAGTATCAAAATTATTTAATTTTACGTAACATTTGAATTTCTGTATATAATTAAAAACTGCATCGAAAACAAAAATAATTATATTAAACTATGCAGAAAAGAACAAAATTTTAAGAATTACTGTATAAACGATGAATTAATCATGGATAATAACGAATAATTATATCATTAAAAATGAAACTTATCTCATGATTCACTCTCAGAACTTGTAGAATCCTCGTCGTTGGAATTGATATTTATTACTAGAGAATTAACAGTGTTTTCGATGGCTTCGTCCAAATCCCACATCTCTTTTACGATTTTCTGAGTATGCTCAATGCAATTTTTCCACTTTTCAACTCCAATTTCATTTAAACTTCTCATGCGCAATCCTTCTACTTCCGATAACTTGAAAGTTTTGTTTTCTTTGGCCACTGTGACTTTCATTTGGGCTCAAATCAGATCAATTGGATTCAATTCAGCGTGATAGCCTTATAGTTCAGCCTTATAATCATTATATTATTGCGTCTAGCAAGTTCATCCACCAAGAATTTGTGAAATCTGTGCTTATGAGCCTTCATTATATCCAGTAGTTCTGATTTTAGCATTCCTTCTTCATGACTAACAATGTTTTTAGATTTTAGCCAGTCTTTAATTACTTGCTTTGTCGATGATGTGTTAGGAAATTTTTCTTCTTTACGAGAGTGATATGGTGCATTGTCCATCACAGCGATCCTTATGGTAATCCTTGTTTCTGTTCGATTTAAAAAGTAGAAGTCCTTCTTTTAAAAAGCCTGCATCGCTACCAATGTGCGTAATAAAAAGTCTCTCACCTTTGCCAAAAAGCGATTTTAATCCTGTAGACCAGTGTTTCCCAAAGTGTGGTAAGCGTACCCCCAGGGGTACGCGTTCTTATGCGAAATATCTTGCAACAAGCGAAAATTTCAAATATTTTATTTCAAAACAAAGCTAGCCATGAAAATTTACGATTACGCATTTTTCTATTGGCTATTTTTTGCAGAGATAAAGTTAATAATTTGTGGTGTCAACAACCAGTTGTGATTTTTAACGTTTGGGCAACTTTTTTATAATAAAAATTACATTCATTTTTTTATTAGTGGTGCACAGCGTTACAAAAAATTTAGAAAGGGTACTCAAAAGTCATAAGTTTGGGAAACACTGCTGTAGACGGACTAGATAAAAATGCCTGTTTTGACGAGATAATGGACGTATCATTCCACACTTTGTCTTGCGTATGTCCAGCATTCAACCATGTCTCTTAAAGTTATTATTTTATTTGTTTATTTAATGGGCGTTATGAATTTAAAATTAATAATAATTGTTAAGATTTAAAAAAAAATAGTTAAGCTTAAAATGATTTATAAGATTGATGTTTGCATCTCAATAAAATAGCGAGACAATTGAATTTTACACACATGAAATCTTAAAAAAAGTAAAAAACAGGTTGTGTATGTTACAAGGTTAGCCCACAAGAATGTATGAGGAATTAAACTAATTAATAATTAAATCAATAGAGCACGGTTGCATATTATTTCTTACATTGCGTTTAAATAGGCCGAATAGCGGTGGTACAGCATTGTCGAGCACCGAATAACCCAATAGGTCCATTGAGTCATAAATTTAGAAACAAGGGGATGAAACAAAAAGAAAACGATACAATGATAAGGAGATGCACAAAATGATAAGGAGAAATGCATATAAAAAAAATTAAGGTAGTCACATTCTTGGGAGTTCGAATATCATTTGCTATTAATAGAAATGACTACTCATCCAACATGGCGATGACACAGCGATTGCTGTATTGAAGGGGGAAAAAACACAGAGCACGGATCACTATTATATACATCTGTTTATTTGTTGTTATATCGTTTTGACACATTGGTAGATACTTTCACCAGATAACTTTCACATTTCATAAAGCACAGAGCGTTCTTAACCAAAATTTTCCGCAAGGTATCTCGAATTTTTTTTTTTTTTATCACTCAACAAAAATCTTGTCATTAAAATAATTGTCATTCTCCTATTTTCTTCGTCATGCATCGCCTTAAGAAAACTCCGTCTCGTTGTAAAATAACCAACGAGGGTCAAAACAAAAAAAGGAGTATCAGGAAAGCCAATGAAAAAAAAAGTGGGCTGTTTCTCGCCCAATCCCCTAAGGAATTATTGGCGGACAAAAGAACCAAGTAAGGGACCGTGCAACCAACACGTGGCTTTACACTCCTGTGTGAAAAGTGAAGAAAAGGTCGAAAGGGCTAAAAGGTTAAGAAACGATTTCCGACCAGAACGCAATTAAAAAATCACCTACTGTGAGAGGAAAAGAAAATGTCACAAGGATAAGGGGACTAAAACATAAAATTTTATATATTTTTATGTATACACGCCTTGACCAGCGGATGCAGCTGCAAAAGGGGTGTAAATGAGAGGCGAACATACATAAACCCTATCTCCCAACTGACCAAGGGAGGCACAGGTGCCAGCTGCAGAGAAGAGAAGTAAAAGGAGGGTGCAGAAATAGTATCAAGTTACAGTTGGTAAAGAATAAGATTGGGGAAAATACTTTAAGGCAGTGCATGACTGAATAAAAGAAAAAACCAGTAATAAACAATTATAAATAAATTAATATAGCTTAATTAAAATATAAAACATAATAAAAATCTGTGAAAGTTAATAATTGATAAGGATATGCAGTATTCAAACATATACATTGTAAATTGATAACAGATTTAATTATAAACTGAACGTTAATGAAGTTAAGAGCAGGAACTCGTAAACAAGAAATTAAGAGTTAAGAGGACAAAAGTAAAGCAATTTAAAAAAACTTAAATAAATTAAGGAGAGTATGAAGTTGTGATAATTAACATTATCACACATGTCTCATCCATATAATAAATTTTTCTTCCTTCTTGTCTCATTCTGTTAATTGTTCTTAAATATCTTCGCCTCCACAAAATTATTTCATCGTTTTCAATGAGTGAGCTGTTCCGTCCTCGTTTTTAAGGTTTGAAGCCTAATTTTTTAAACAGGGAATAAAATGTCGTTCTTTTAAAGTTTGGTAAATCAGAATCATCGTTCACAGCTTTGAGAACTTTGTTTATTGTCGGAATTTCGTTACGGCGGAAAAAAATCATGAACTTTTCTTCTTACAGCATTTTTGTCGAAATCGTCAATGTCATCCAAAAAAGTTTTACGAGATTTAGGCCTCTTCGGTGAATGTAATATGTCATCCCTTTTATATTCTTTACTAATTCTGAGAACAGAAGCTGTGCTAAATCCCGATCCAGAAGCCGCATGGTCAGCCACATCAATGATTGGAACATCTGGTTTTGAATGCACTTCTGTTTCATAAATGTTCAATATTATTTCCTTCTCAGCTTTATTTATGTAGGATTTCTTCTGTCGTTTTTTAGGGGGACTTAAATCCATCACTTTATTTTCCATATATTGCTCATGAAACACCTGCAAGAAGACACCACGGTGAAACAAACAATCCTCTAAGACAGTGGTGCGCAAACTTTTTTCGACTGCGACCCCTTTTGCAGAGAGAAAATTTTTGGCGACCCCCAGAGATAAATGTTCACAAATACGATGTATATTTCGCGCATTTCTTTCGTTTCATCGAATAAAAACATCATCATATTTGACTCATATTAATTTTATTTATAATGTTAAGAAAATACTTTTTGTATAACACAAAAATCAGTAAATTGCCCTTTAATGAGATGTATGTGGCTGCAAGTTTCTAATTATCTCATCGATGTTTGGATGTATGTTGCTAATTGCAATTCGCATATCATCTTCAGGGTTTAAACGCGAGCGGTATTTAGTTTTTATTGAAACTAGTTTGCTAAATCCAGTTTCACATAAATACGTTGATGCAAATTGTATTAACACTCTGATGGCATTAATGGAGTTTTAGGTTCAATTTCTTTTCTACTGCG
>NC_092213.1:64150268-64163948 GCF_043381705.1 Parasteatoda tepidariorum
GTAGCTCCCAGTAGAAAAATATCAATTCAACAGCGGCCTTTTAAAGCATTCTCACTTCAATTAATTAATTAATTCCTAATTGAGTTTAAATTAAATATTGTCATGTTTTTAGTGCATGAATCTGAATTGAACAACCTGATAATGCTCACTCTGGTTATTGTTATCTGGTTGCTCACTACGTGCTCTTGCGCGCCGAATCCAATCAATTAAAAATGAAAACTGTTGCCAGCGCGAGAAAAGAAATATCATCGGTTTTATTGATACATACATACATACGTACGTATTAGCGTTTTATATAATATAGATTATTATAGAAATTTTTGAATTGAATTTTCTTTGGATTAACGAGTTTTACAATTGTGTGCAAAAAGTTTCCAATTTGCTTAAATTTCTCCAGATATGACGAAGTGCGCAATGAGTCCAAACTTTCGACTGCTCTCATGACCAAACTATTGAGATCATATTTCCCAGATTGCGACTATCCCCCACCCCTATTTTTAGGGTCAGTAATCCAAATCCGCCTAAAAGTAAGTGTTTATTCAGAGAAAGAACCCGTTTTGTATCTGAATTAACATATTTGAGGTCACCCCATCGAGATATTGAAAAATACGCAAAAAATAAAATTAACATTAAAGAGTCTTAAACTTTCGACCGCTTTCATGACCAAGCTATTGGGACTATGTTACTCAAATTACGGCTCTTCCTCATATTTTTAGAGTCAGCAATCCAACCCTGTCGGAAAAAAGTCATGTTTTTTCAGATAAAGTACGTTTTAGTGTCTGAATTCGTAACTTAATATAGTCTGCACTAATTATTCCAGATATTTAAAGTGGGGAACTAAAACCATTAAAATTGAGTCTTAGTACGTGAAAAATCCGATCACTAGATGAAAAGTTTATCATGGTATACCGATTTTGCCCCACATTACATGTCTGCTTGATACCCTCGCAGTAAATTCAAACAAAGGATTCCGAATAGGCGTGATTCCGCATCTGCATTTCTCTACGTGGGGGGAAAACAAAACAGGGCTTCAATTTTTACGTTACAAAGGGACAATTTAAAATTTGATTTCACAAATTTCTAATTTTAAATCAACATTTTTTAGACTAACATAAACCAACAATATTTGAGCTATTGTTGTAATACTAAAAATTTATTTATCAGAACGCATAGTAAAGAGAAGATTGTAGGTAGAATCAGAAATTATCAAAAATAATTTTTAGTCTACAATTATCAAATCATTTGAAGTTATATAAGCTTTTTTTTCTTTTACTCAAGTTCTCTTATTTACATTTTATTGTTGATCCGATAGTTATTCTCTGTACTTTCCCGAAAACAGTTCTAATTAATTTTATTCGCACATTTACTTTTTCTAAGTTAAAAATCAATTTATAATGTGCAAAAGCATGCAGAATTATAAATTATTTATTAATAAAACTTAATTCATCGAACTGCTTTAAGCAATTCAAAATATTTCCATACTAAATTCTTTACCAAGCATGAAATAACTACCCCAGTAACCAGATACCTAAAAGGAACTACATAAAATAAAACGGAATATTATGATAAGAGAATAAAATATAATAGCAGTTTAAAGATAGAAAAGTAGGATTTTATAGATGGCTATTTTTGCAATTGATTAATTGTCCTAATATATCTCAATAGCTTTCTAACTTAGCCTGTTAGCAAAATTAATCTTCAATTCATTAGTATTACGAGCAGATTTAGCTAAATCCTCTTTTTTTCATAAAAAAGTGAAGATTTTAAAGTCAAAATTAGTAATATGTGGATCAAACTCTCAAAACTAAATTTCCGTCTGACTAAAAAGTACCGAAACGTATTACCAGCGCTTTCCAACCCCACTATACCCTTGGTAATGGGCACATCAACAGATTCAGTACCATAAAATAACATTCAGTACCATTAAAGTAATAAAATTTTGTTTCTCTTATTCTATCAATTAATTAGATGTTAATTTTGACTTGCTTTTCTTTAGTTGTCGAAAAAGGACATGTTAATTTCCTTAGTTAAAATAAAATTTTCCCCCATTTGTTTCTTTGTATTATAGTTTTTAAAGTGATTGATTATGTATATTTTTCCAATGCCCACCTGGAGAATGACCTAGGTCATACAGGCATCTGAAGGGCAGATTTGTTGACCACTCTTTCAGGGGCACCCTATTAGATAGGCCAACGTTGCCCTCACAGTAAGGACAGATAGTGCAGAGAATTAAAGAACATCCGTGCTTTGCTTGGGATTCGAACCCTGAACCTTTCAGATGTAAGGCCAGTTCTCTGATCCCTATACAGGCCGGTCAGCATTAGTTGATTGATTATATCAACTAATGTGCTGATTAATTGCACTCATTTTATTATTTGGAAGGCGGAAAAAAAACATTTAAATAAATAAAAATAATTTTACGGTGAAGGACCCTTTCGCGTTCCGGGTGATACTGAAAACAATGCCTTTTAAAATTAATTTTGGAAGAAAAAAATATCTGATTCTTTTAAAAAAATAAATAATAATAACTTGAATTGTTTCGCTGATGTAGTTATAACGCTGTAGAAAATTCTTTTTTCTCTTTCAACCCAAAATGCTCACTTAGGAAACATGAGAACAAGATAAATAACAATGCTAAAAAGAAAGCCGTTAGTTTAGTTAATGAGAATATCACCTTAATTTTTCTAGAATAAATATTTATAGCAGGTAATATTCTTAATGGCTATAATCTTATATGACACGCAAATAAATAAGCATAAACACTAATATTTTTTTTTCTTGGTACAACAATGGCAAACAAACAGTTTTAATAGACTCTGCAAAATTGATTATTTTTGCTGTTTCATTCTTGATAAAAATTATTGTCGTATTTTGTATTCAATATGTCGCCATTATGTTACAAATTATTTAAAAAAATGAAAAATGTATGTATTAACTGCGGTTAAACAATGTATAAACATGTTTATGCATTTTCATGCATTTTAAGCGTTTAAATTTATTACAACTTTTATGCGTATTTTATGCGTATTAAATTTAGTTCGAAGTACTTGGTACGTATTTTTCCTAATATAATTAAAAATTATTTTATTCTGGAAACTGATTTGAAATTGTTTAGAAAAAATAAATTTAATAAACAGTTTTCAAAACTACTTCATAAACAGATCTATAAAAATATTGATTAAAAAGGAAAAGGAAGATATATTCCTTCATTGCTGTTATTTTCTTTCTTACATACTAATTTTTCTTTTTTTTTAGCAATGAAACAAAAATTTTATTAATTTAGCTTTTAATATCGTATTTGCATACAAATATTTTCTCTTTTAATTGCAATGAAAATAAATATTTGAAAAAAATAATAATTCTTATTAAGAGATCCAAGTAAAAATTTAAAAGAAAAATATTTACTTGCGTTTTATAGTATTGTTACAAGATTAAATTTTATCTTTGATTTTTACATCATCATTTATTTTATAGTATTTTTACAAGATGAAATTTTACCTTTGATTTTTACAACATCATCTATTTTTTCTGAAGTGGATTTCAAGCTTTACCTTTTTTATTTTTTGTTGGAATTAGAAAGGTAAAGAGAGGAATGGAAAATAAATAATTATACAGTGATTTAAAACAGAAACTAACTTTACGACATCCTGAATAATACGACATTAGAAGGTGCGACGAAATAAAAATTTTAAGGCCTGATTAATATGTGTCGAAGGTTTATGTGACAATCTCTCTTCCCGACTCTTTCTTTGTACGTTTCTATTTAATTTCTTTTAAAAATAGTTTAATGACATAAACCTTAATAACTATAGAACTCCGAGATCTAGAATCAGTCTGAAGTTGAGACAAAAGAAAATAGTTCTGTTTGAAACATTCATTTTAGAACAAATTAATGAATTTTCTCTTACTTCTAAAATTGAAATTGATTTCTTGTAATCATTTTAAAAAAAAGTAAGACTTAAAATAAAAAGGTAAAAACCATTCGGCAGAATTTATTAAAACTTAATACAATACTTAAGAGATCCTTGCAAATATATTACTGTACTAATATTTTGTTGAGTTGTGTAAGATAAACTTTTTCTGTTATTAAAGTAATGACTTTTCGATAAAATTAGATTCAGTATCATTCAAAAAACTGAAGTTTTAATTCCTACTTTTGTAAAATATGTCATAACTTTTTTTAAAATTACCGTTACATTCATGTAAACATTTTTTATCATAAATTTCTATAGATAGAAATATTTTTATTTAATTTAATTTTATAAATTCTTAAATTTAAATTAAACAAAAGTAGGATTTAAATTCTTCAAAAAAAGTCGTATTTTAATTCTTAAATTAAAATGTCTATGTGTATGAATGAAATTTAAGACAAATATAGAATTTTCAAAGTACTAACAAAAAAAAACATTTATCGAATTTCAGGATTTTTTCCCCCCTCTAGATGATTTAGTGTATATAGTATATTTATTGAATAGTATATCAGTATTATATCCAGTGTATTATATCAGTGTTATATCCAGTATAATAAATAAATTCCCCTACACGAAGAATTGTCTATCGGAAATCTAGGTTGATAGTATTGAATTAAATATAAACTTACGTTTTCTTATCATAGCATAGGTAATACCTCAATCAAAAGAATTTTTCACTATTTCAAGATCGAGTACAATCTGGTATAGCTTAAAAATATTAATTGAAATTGAACAAAAGTTTTGAAGCAATTTTTAATTAATTACAAGATCATGATTTTAAAATTGAACAGAAAATAAATAGTTAAAAATTGCGCAAGATATGAGCGTATTAAGTATTTTTTTTTCATATTGCACATGCCCGTAAAAAAATGAAAAAGAAAACTTTTTTTTCAAAATTTTGTCGGGAATTGTAGTTAGCAACTCGTGCAAGAAAAACTGATTTGAATATCTTCAAAAAATTATACTGCAAAATTAGGAAAAAACATTTTTTTTTCTGCGCAGGTGGGCAAGAACTACTTTAAAAACGTATTTTAAAGGATTTTTTTTTTTTGGTCTAATTTTAACATGCTTGTTGTTAATGCAAAATAAACTAAAACTTTTATTTTATTGAATATTTTTGCTGAATTAGGAAAACAATTGAAGGAAAAATTAAATTTTTTTTTTATTTGTTTTATAGAAATGTCCATATTTTCATAACACGTAAGCAAAGCTTACGAAATTTTATGCAATTTTTACAAATAATAACAAAGTGTCCTTTGAGTTAATAAATATATTGTTACATTTTCTGAAATAAGATGTCATAATACTTGTTTTCGCTCATAAGTTATTGCCGGCCCCTTAGACCACCTCTGAAGTTTTTAAAATTTATTAATACTCTTGAAATTTACAAAATAATCTTCTAGGTATTTTTTGAGAAATTCAAAAAAAAAAAAAGGTCAAAAACTGATAGTGTCTTATCTATTATTGCACGGTAGTGTATATTTAAATTTCCTTAGTTTTATTTCATAGCTGTTTCATTTGTTACAAAATGTTAAGTGCCTTGATGAACACAACTGTTCCATCCATATTTTAGAAACATTCAAAATAATTTTTTTTTCATAAACACCACTCTTCGCTAGCTGTAAAATTTTTTGTCAAAAGGTAAATATTTGAGAAGGTAATTAAGATTCATCACAGCAAAATTAAGTAATTAATATACAATTTTATTATTGCAAGTGAAAAATGGTAAGGAACGAAAAGCGAACACTTTTAAAATGTGTTAAATGTGTTGTTTTTATGCTGCATTTACTGTAATTAATGGATTGCGTCAATCTTTAATAATTTTCTTTCTTAAAATGTTACTTTAAGACTACCTATTTTCTACCTTGTCAGGAATTCTAAAAAAAATTATCGATCTCGCAATTATGGAACAACCTATTTACAATTAAATTGCTAATAAATTAATATTAAAAAATGAGTGACGAAAATAATGCTGCTCCTTGTCCTGTTTAGTTACTAGCATGTGGCTGCATTTAATCACTAATTTTGCTGTAAATAATCAATGAATAAATTTTAATAATAAACACACTAAAAAATGTCTAAAGAAATTTCATATTTAATTTACTTAATGTTTTATAAAATACTATATGAGCAAAAGGGATTAAAAATATTACGAAAAACTCTACAATACTGACATTTTAATTACAATAAATAAATTTTTAAAAATTATCTCGCGGAAAAGAAAGCTGTTTTTAAAAATTTCGAATTTTATTCTTCTTGTTTTGTAAAATCATAACATTTTGTAAATAATACATATTAACGAATCGAAATTAACTGAAAGGCGCCAATCTTGGAAAGAAAGATTATGTCAAGTACGATGGATTAGCGTCGACTCCAAACCTTTGGTTGTAGAGGGAAGGGGGGTAACTGTCCATCATTACCATAATTGAAAAGCACCGAAAATAATGAAAAGAAAACATTACTTAAAAGTACATAAAGTGAGACGTACAAATGAAACGCCTTCTTCTGAATCAAAATATAAATATATTAACAGTTACAGTTAGATAAATCACTTAAAAAAAATAAATATATCTTAATTGCCGAATCAGGAAGAAAGAATTACAACCAAGTGCTGACACCTGTTTGGAAATCCTGAACAACGAAACAAAAATATTTTTCTTCAAGTGCTGCCATCTGCTTTGGAAAAAGAAATCCTTAATTTTCGCCGCATATGCGGGTTTCAATATCAGGCAAACTATTTTAATGTATTTAAAATATTTTGAATCAAAACATCTAAATTATGGTAATTAAAAGAAAAATTATTTTTCTTTAGAGTAATCTTGCAATTCCCAATAGCTGATAAAAAAATCTGTTCTATTATTACATATAAATTGAAATATAAGAATTTGACGAAAAACAATATTATTAAAAATCTTAAAGTAAAGGTTGTAATTAAAATGTGTTAAACTAATTACATTAAATTTAAAATCTTTTCTTTTATCGTATAAACTAATGAAAATTTTACTGTTGAGAAATTTAATATTAAGATCTCAGAAATATGCACAATAATCTTCTGAATTAGTTTTAATTAAATTTAGTTCTTCAGGATAAATATCGTTAATTAAATCAAAATCATTGTAATCAAAGATGCAATGATTTTAGCAAGCTAATAAATAAACCTAAACCCTATTAATAAGTTATTTTGCAAAAATTTATGTTCATAATAATTAGAGCCCGGATTTTGATGACCTAAACAATCTCAACTAATGCCCTTAAAAAGTGCAAAAAATGCCCTTGAAAAATGCTCTAAAAATGCCTTATGACCTGACTTAAATAAAGTAAAAATATTGAATTAAAATAATGCTTTACTCTTTAAAATTATTATGAGTCATTTAAAAAGATATAAAGCAATGCAATACTTGTTCTACATTTATTAAAGTTTGAAAAATATGTTTTATATCCTAAAATAACAAAAAAAGAGGAAAATATATTGATTCCAGAACATTTTCATTTTGTATGAAAACTTTAATGAATATAACAACTTCCATCTCATAATATTACTAAATATCAGAATTACATCCCAAGTAGCACAGGGATATTGTAACAGCTTTGGTCTACATCAACCGACATTGT
Source organism: Parasteatoda tepidariorum (assembly GCF_043381705.1). NCBI lineage: Eukaryota > Metazoa > Arthropoda > Arachnida > Araneae > Theridiidae > Parasteatoda > Parasteatoda tepidariorum. The sequence continues at coordinate 64,157,852 of NC_092213.1, forward strand.
CAATATTGGCGAAACCCGAAATTGTGTGTACGATATTGTACGATTCCCGTCGATTTCACATTAAAAATCTGTTTGTAAAATTTTCATTTAAAACTTTATTGTGTTCTTAAATCAAAATTAATCATTTAAAAGACAAAAAATGACGTCAAATTGTTATAATTCCAAAAAATAAATTTAAAATATAAATTTAGAGATATCCGAACAAAAACGGACAATATTTGATATCAATATTGTAATCGTGTTTTTGTCACGGCATCGATCGTTTTCACTAAATACTGAAATCTGTGATATTCACCACTCGGAACCGTAACCCGTTANCAAACTATTTTAATGTATTTAAAATATTTTGAATCAAAACATCTAAATTATGGTAATTAAAAGAAAAATTATTTTTCTTTAGAGTAATCTTGCAATTCCCAATAGCTGATAAAAAATCTGTTCTATTATTACATATAAATTTAAATCTAAGAATTTGACCAAAAACAATATTCTTAAAAAAAGTAAAGGTTGCAATTAAAATGTGTTAAACTAATTACAATAAATTTAAAATCTTTTCTTTTATCGTATAAACTAATGAAAATTTTATTGTTGAGAATTTAAATATTAAGATCTCAGAAATATGCACAATAATCTGAATTATTTTTAATTAAATTTAGTTCTTCAGGATAAATATCGTTAATTAAATCAAAATCATTACAATCAAAGATGATTAAATCATCAATAAACCTAAACCCAATTAATGAGTTATTTTGTAAAAATTTATGTTCATAATAATTAGAGCCCGGATTTTGATGACCTAAACAATCTCAACTAATGCCCTTAAAAAGTGCAAAAACTGCCCTTAAAAAATGCTCTAAAAATGCAAAAATTGCGTTAAAAATGCCTTATGACATGACTTAAATAAAGTAAAAATATTGAATTAAAATAATGTTTTACTCTTTAAAATTATTATGAGTCGTTTAAAAAAATATAAAGCAATGCAACACTTGTTCTACGTTCATTAAAGTTTGAAAAATATGTTTTATATCCTAAAATATCAAAAAAAGAGGAAAATATATTGATTCCAAAACATTTCCATTTTGTATAGAAACTTTAATGAATATAACAACTTCCATCTCATAATATTACTAAATATCAGAATTACATTAGATTATTAAATGTTTTTTTATATTTTGAAATGCAAACTAGCGTCTCTTGTCTGAAAGTAAATTTTTATTCTTACAGAGAAAATGAGAAAGCTGTAACAAAGAATTACTTCTAAAGATTTTATATTAATCAATAACATAATGGAAAAACATAATGGCATGCAGGTGGTATTGAGAGTTACAACATGAAATGCAAAATTATAAGACAAATCTTACATTTCATGTAATAAAAATGCCCCAAAAATTTATAAAAATTGGAAAAAATTAACAAAAAACTTAAAAAATGCAAAATACGCTCCAAAATGTAAAAAAAAATGCTCTAAGGGACAAAAAATGTCCAAAAATGCAAAAAAATGGAAATGTCATCAAAATCCGGGCCTTAATAATAATATAAGAAAATATTTTCAAAGGCACATGAATAACAATTACCCATTGAAATACCCTTAATTTGCCTGTAAAAGCTAATACCATTAAAAAGATAATTTCGAAAATATTAGCGTTGCATAAATTTATCCAATTCTTTTTATTAATGTCTTCATTAATCAAATAATTGTCAAAAATTTCCAAACAAATATTTTTTCAATTATTGTGTGGTATACTTAGTGAAGAGATTTTCAAAATCACATGTGGGAATATTATTAACATTATTGTTATTTGAATAGTTTATAACATCTTGGTTGTTATTAATAATAAAATGCTTATCATTTGAAATAATCTTGTTTAAAATGATATTTAAATATTTAAAAAACTTTTACGAAAAACAGAATTATAACAGCCAGTACTACAAGTTACAAATCTAAATTTAACTGGTGTTTTGTGAAATTTAATAGTAGGAAATAAATAAGGGTAATTAAAACTATTGGGTTTTAATCTTATTTTCTTGGAAAAGACTAAAATTCTATTATCAAGTTCTCTTTTATAGTTATTAATTTTGACAAAAGTATTATTGTTATCATACTCTTTACTCATTAACTGTTTAAAAAATGTTTCGCAAATAAAGCAAAAATTATTCGGCGCTTTATCAGCAACACAAATAGTAAAATTTTGTCTCAATTCCATAATAGATTTAATAGTTTCAGAATTCAAATACAAACCTTTGTATTTAATATCATTGTTCAAAAAATTCAATTTGAAATTATACAATGCATAAAACTTCCATTCACTAAATTCTTCTACAGGCCAATTAAATTTTCTTGAGCATTTTGCAATGAAACTGTCTAAATCCTTACTGATTGAAGCAAGAATAAAACCCAAATGATATCTTTTTCTTGGTCTAAACTTAGTCCCAAGTCCCATTAGAAATCTTAATTTTTTATTATTGACTAGTTTAAGATTACCTGCGACAGTATGTCTGTAATCGGTATTAACAAAATCTTTGAAATGCTCTTGCTCACATAAACAAAGATCCTTTAAATTCTTAGAACAAAAATTATAATTACAAATTCTTTTCTTTAAGGTCTTACAATATCTAAAACAAACAGAAACCCCGATCTTATCTTTAACTGGGAAATATTCAGAAGGTTTATTAACAATCAATAGTAGTAAACCCTTTTCAAAATCTTTATCAAGAAAATTAGTAACACAAAATTCTTTATTAATTTTTGAAACATTTAATAGATCAAAATTGTTGATAACAAGTTTAAATTTAATAAGATCTAAAACAATATTTTTAAATTCAGGAGTTAAAATTTTACAAGTTTTAATTGTTCTTTAATCATCCATTTTAACACTGAATTTTTAATACTGAAAATGAAGCTCTTCTAATGTTAATTTCATTAACATTCAATTAACACATATTTTTGAAGACAACCAAATTAAAGTTTTTATTAATATTACCTTTACGTCTACCCCTGCATCCTTTCAATTTACATGAAAATTTATTATTAAAAATACTCAATTTTTTATATATGCACACACTTTTTAAATCAAGGTTACCTTCTTCATTTAGTTTATTAGGGGCTTAAAGTTTTGGCCAACAAATGTTTTTTTGGACTAAAAAGTCAACTAAGATCGAATTTTATTAGCCGAAAAACAAAACTAAAATTATATAAGACACTCATTCTGCCTGTCTTGCTATACGGAAACGAAACCTGGACTTTAAACCTTGACGTCCAACGCCCGATAGAAACGTTTGAAAGAAAGATACTTAGAACTATCTTTGGTGCCATACCAGAGGGGGGATGTTGGCGAACACGGTACAACTTTGAACTTTATGGGCTCTATAAACATCCTCAAATTATGCAGATAATCCGAAGCAACCGACTAAGATGGCTCGGCCATATATGGAGAGGCTCTGAAGATAGCCCTGTAAAAATTGCCACCTTCAAGAACCCTCAGGGGTCCCGCTCTAGAGGTAGACCACCTACTCGATGGCTCAACGACACCGAAAACGACCTCAAAGTCCTAAAACTTAAGAACTGGAGGGGAGTTGCCATGGACAGNAAAAAGTAACGAAAGTACAAGTAAAAGTACTAAATTTAAAAAGTAACGAAGTACAAGTAAAAGTACGTACTTTTTACTTGTACCGGCGGTACAAGTAACGAAAGTAAAAGTACTGCCATGTATGCAACCAAATTAAAGTTTTTATTAATATTACCTTTACGTCTACCCCTGCATCCTTTCAATTTATATGAAAATTTATTATTAAAAATACACAATTTTTTATATATGCACACACTCTTTAAATCAAGGTTACCTTCTTCACTTAGTTTATTAGGGGCTTAAAGTTTTTAATTTACAAATAAAAATATTTTTCATGATCTAATCTCAAATTTAAATCCTCATTACATTTAAGAATGAGAATATAAATATTTTTAAAAGAATGCTTTTGAAAATGACCAATTTCTACATCAGAATTATCATGTTTATGAAAGTTTTTTTATGACAGATCTATGACTATTAATTCGTTTATTTAACTCAGTACCTGTTTGTGTCCAATATATTTAAGTGAGCACGTTTTACATTCAATAAGATAAATAATATTTTTCTGTTTGCAAAAAATAAATTTGCTGGAATCTGAAATTTGGTCTGAATGGGCTGCGGGACAAGTTGAAAAATTCTTGTTGTTACATTTTTTAATTTTTTAAAATTTTTTCTAAACGTTTATTATAACAAAACAATTGATCAGGTAGCTTGTTAACCATAGCAGACCTCTGAACAAGTCTATCTGCAGGACCCCTTTAACCCACGCAACGGGTCATATGGTATAAAAAAATCATCAACTTAGCAAATATTTCCTTACATTATTATGAACATAAATTTCTACAAAATAACTTATTATTTGGGTTGAGGTTTATTGATGATTTAATCATCTTTGATTGTAATGATTTTGATTTAATTAATGATATTTATCCTGAAGAAGTAAATTTAATTAAAACTAACTCAGAAGATTATTGTGCATATTTCTCAGATCTCAATATTAAAATTCTCAACAGTAAAATTTTCATTAGTTTATACGATAAAAGAAAAGATTTTAAATTTAATGTAATTATTTTAACACATTTTAATTACAGCCTTTACTTTAAGATTTTTAAGAATAGTGTTTTTGGTCAAATTCTTAGATTTAAATTTATATGTAATAATAGAACAGATTTTTTATCAGCTATTTGGAATTTCAAGATTACTCCAAAGAAAAATAATTTTCCTTTTAATTACCATAATTTTGATGTTTTGATTCAAAATATTTTAAATACATTAAAATAGTTTGGCCGATATTGAAGCCCGCATTAACAGGCCTATGCGGTTAAAATTAAGGATTTCTTTTTCAAAGGCAGATGGCAGCACTTGAAGAAAAAAAAATTTCTTTTTGCTCATTGAATATTTTTGTTTCGTTGTTCAGGATTTCCAACACTTAGTTTCTTACTGATTCGGCAATTAAAAAAAAATTTTTTTTTGAAGCGATTTATCTAACTGTAACTGTTAATATATTTATATTTTGATTCAGAAGGAGAAGTTTCATTTGTAAGTCTCACTTTATGTACTTTTAAGTAGTGTTTTCTTTACATTATTTTCAGTGCTTTTCAATTATGGTAATGATTTTCGTTTTTTTTGTGTATTCATTATGGGGCCTCAGGGCACTGTCAGTTTTGGTTAATTCCACTGACAACAGAAAGGCTCTTGTGTGTTTGCAGACAGTGTGTCCCCTGAAGAAGTGCTGTCTTGCAGACGCACATTTATATTTTAATTTTTCTAGATTTACGGTCGTTATAGTCATAGGAAAATATTAAATGATTACACCTGGGAACAATATTTTTTTTGCGTGTATAAGATTTTCTTAAGGGATCTTGATTATTTTCGCATAGCTGATTTCAAATCCGTTTCTCTTCCTATGCCACGTCCGCAGTGGACTGATCGTTAAGACATGGTTCCCAGCAGATCTCCGAAGTCAAGCATCACTGGCTGTGGTCAGTGTGCGGGTGGGTGACCATTTGGATTAGTCTGCGTAGGGACCGAGGATGGGCGGTATTGGTCCTCGTTAAACTGTTCTACCGCGAAGTGCTCGACTTCCCCTCTGCAGAGAGGATCAAAATTGTTATAGCATGTCTTCGGATCATCCTCAGGGATGTTTCCCAGACCGTCGCCAATAGCATATTGTGCAGCTCTAGTGTGACGTAAATGAACTACAACTACAATAACAGCCCTCCAAGCCACAGTTTTTTCCAAATGACATTTTTAGTCTATTTTTGTCAAAATGTAAAAGTTTAAAAATGTGCAACAAACTTCTTGGGGAGTTAGGGTATCGGAACCCGTGCCCAGAAATACTACGCTAAGAGAACTTCACTATTACGAACTGTTCGTGTGCATCGAAACATGTCATAATAGGGAAATGTTTCTAGCGGCGTGCGACAACGTTTACAGGCATGCGTTCCTACGCAGTTTTTAAATTCAAAAAGGTTTCAGAAATTTAAATCTCCACACCCTAATTATATATAATGACCAATTTCTACATCAGA
>NC_092213.1:64164791-64181318 GCF_043381705.1 Parasteatoda tepidariorum
GTGTATATATGTGTGTGTGTGTGTGTGTGTGTGTGTGTGTGTGTGTGTGTATAAATAATTAGTTTAAGGATATTCTTACAACCTTTCCTTTTCTGAATCCCTGTTTAAATATCAGGAGTCAGCAAAAATGAGTGGCTTTTTCCTATTTACATGGCTAGATAAATCTGTGTTAAATCCCAACTTCCCTACCATGGAAAATCCCACCATTGTAATACATGCAAAAATCCAACCTAAGCTGTTAAATAAACTTAATATAAATTAATAAGATGCCTATTTATTTGAATTAGCCAAAGTCTCTTGAATTATCAAGTCTTTGAAGTCATATTATTTCAATTCGGCAGTTGAAAATAAATTTGTTTAGGAAATGCCGCAGGAAAGAAAAAATTAAAAAATAAACTAAAAAATTCATAGTAATGACTGTCAGTTTGGAAATAGAAAAACAAAGTAAAACTTACTTATCGTTTCAATGCAGCGAAAAAATATTTGTGGAAAAATTATTAAATCATGAAGTACTTCCTTCACTTAGAAAAACTAGAGAAAGGCATATGTTTTGCAACCAGACAAGAATCTTTTCACATTTGAAATTAAGCCTCGTTCATCGTCTAAGTTCACAAATGAAGGAACACTTAAGTCTTAATTAACGGGATGGAGCTGAGAAATGAGTGATACATCGCGGCAAAGTGAATGATTCGTTCCTGGAAACGCTTTAAACCTCTCTTACTAATTGAATTGACTGTTGACGAAATTTAGGTTTCTTCGGTCCTTGAAAGCGAAACAACTAAAGCATTTTGAAACAGTGGCAAAGGAAAAAGTGAATAAAAATTAAGAAAAATGAACTAGAAAAACTTTTCTATAGTAATGATTAATAAATTTTTGTGTTTTTTTTAAAGAATTCTTCTTATTATTTTTTTATTTTTACTTTTGGATTACTCAACAAAAACCTGCAGAATGATAAGTCCATTACAATTTAAAGTGTAAATGAAAGTCCATTTAAATTTAAAAGAAAATGAGTGGCCACTAGATGGCAGTAGTAATTCTGTGCATACACAGATAATTTTGTAACATAGAGCGCGAGAGTGCATTCTAAGTAAGCCTGATAGCTAGAACGAAGTAACAACTTATTGTCTGTAAATACAGTTTTTGTAAATAAATTATAAATATGTTTTAATTATCAGTCTCTTACTTCGTACTCCCCCCACCCTAGCTACTTGACACCTGACATAACGGTGGGGCCAACAATATATATATCAAGCAATAAAATGTATGAAATATTGTAAAAATGAATGCATGTTTATATTTGTTGATATGAAATTTATTAAGGTCTTGGTAAGTATATAATCTTTACCAATTAGCTTGAAAATTAACCTTCCAGTCTTATTTCTAATTAACCTCTTTTTTTTCAAAAATTCCGTCGTATTTTGTATGAATCTGAAACGAAATGAGAGTATTTTCAACATTAAGTATTTAAGATTTATATCAGCAATTTCATATTATATTAAGAATACTTTTGACACACAGGTTCACGAGTAGTGCATATCCAAGACCCATATCTAACACTTAATTGAACACACTCAGTTTTTTTTTATTCGAAAATTAATTCCCATTATTCTTTCCTATTTGTACAAAAATCAATAATACGTTTAATATTGTAAAATGTACAACAGACATAACATTAAAAGAAGTCATTCCTAATGTTTTTATTTATTTCTTAATTTTTATTAAAAAATAAATGAAAGTAATACAAAAAAAATACTTAGATATACCTAAACTCCAAAGTGATGTTTATTTTTAAAAAACTTACGCTGTTATAATGAAATTAACAATACATTACAAATTGAATTAAAAAGAATGACTGAAGTGTTCACGTGGTCATTCTCGAAATGACCTTCTATTTTTTGTCTGTCATTTACTCTTTTAGATTATTATGTGAAACTTACAGCCCAGCTCATCCTTTGGAAAATGCGGAATTCTTTCTATTCAATGTCAAAATGTAACTTTATTGTTGCTGTTCTTTTCATATTTAGTAAAACTTTTACTCATTGAACTTTAACCATATAAGAAGTTAATCTAAAAATACATATTTTAAAAAATAAAAAACTATAAATATATTTTTAAGTAAATAATGTTAGCAAAAAAAAAAAGAAAAAAAAAGAGGAAATAAAAAATTATGATAACATTAATGAATCCCTTTTAATCTGGCTTAACCGGCTCTGCGTACAGAAACGTTGCTATTGTAACAGCAAAGATCTTATTTTTACTTTTAACGAGTCCCTAGTATAGTTTGTCTAAAGTAAGAACTCCCTTAGCCATTCATCTGAACCCGTGGCTGTGACTTTGGTAACGAGGTATTATTTCAAGTAGGGGTGTGGGGTCTCGGGTAGGTGAGAGAAAGGGAATCTTTTTCTTCGGTCTAGTGTGCTAGCTTTAGAGTGAAGAGAAGCTACCCTCCCTGCCCTGAAATGAGCCATTCTTGTTTCCATAGCAGCAGACTGCTTCAGACTTAATGACTGGAGGAGTTCTTACAGTAGACAAACTATAGGTAATGTGCAGATTACCGATGCAGTTTTCAGATTACTTAGATAATAAAAGGTATGGATTTTTTGCCACTTTTACGGATCACCGTTAGCTACACTATAGCGGTAGCCAAAAAAAGTACTTAATTAAAATTGAGCTTAAAGCCGAAACATGAATATTAAAAGCCACTTTGCTCAAAATGTACACAAAAAACGGTTATGAAGCATGCGAAGAGGTTTTTTCTCATATTTATAAATACAGAAGCAAAGCTCGTTACGTAATGGGATTGTTGAACCTCTTTCCTTGCTTCGGAGATCGCCTTACTTATGAGGTCATAAACATCAAACCTAAAACAGTTGAGGTTCCATTTGCGCTGTGCATTGAATTGAGTTTATCATAACAGTTGTGAAGCATAGGGTCATAACAGCCATGATAAGAAAGAATGAACCATTAACCATCGAATGAAAGCCATGACGAAAAAGACAGGGAAATGTTCCCGTCTATTTACGCACCCTAATTTTATTTTGAAACCTATAACCTTCTAACACACGCGGGAGCAAAACTTACTTACAGTCTAAGGATTTTTTTTTTCTTTCTGTTATGTGAAAAGTAGAATCGAGCAAGTTAAAATGTTTGAAGGAATGATCATTTCGATTTTTTCACCTTTATTTTAGTATTTAAATTTTAAGTTTAATTTTTTCACTAATAAAGTCTAAAATNTTAAAGTCATTATCAATTTACCGCCGATATAAACTTTAACGTTTGTTTCGTTCTCTCTACTTTTATTAATAAAAAAAATATATATTGGACATCCATTTAATAAAAATGAATGTTTCTTTTTATCTTTTAGGTTAAGAGCGATCGTAGCTTCAGCTCTAAGAGCGGAGTGAACTAGCCCTTCTATTCTCTTTAGCCCTGATTTATCGCTTATAGGAACCGTATGTTAGTGATGGCCTTTCCAATTTGTCGCCTACATGGATATCAGTTATTATTATCGATAAGATATAATATCACAATTAAAAGTTTCGACCACTTTCCAATTATTTAAGGTGTTGAAAAGTGTACTTTGTTGGATGGTAAGGCTAGTTTTTAGCCTTACCATCCAACAAAGCTTAATTCAATTAACTTTTCAATTAACTTTTCAATTAACTTTTCAATTGTCAATTTAACTTTTACAGACATAATTTATGTAATCAAATTGAATTTATAGCCACTCATTATTTTGACCTTCCAATTAGTTAGAGTGCTCAAATTGCAACTGGAGCTCTGTAGATGATGATAAATCAATTTGTGAACTATGCCAGCAAAATTTATAGCTAATCGAAATTTCGAACACTTTAAAACATAAAACGACGCAAAATATTTCGCCAGACACAAAAAAAGATCCGTGGGGCACATTAATTTTGTAATATTTTTTATCACCGACGATAATCGCCATTAAAAGTCTTTCGAATAATGGTGTGGTTTAATTATGGCAAAAATAAAATAATTTTTGTAATTTTTTATGTTACAAAGGATACCATAATTAATAATTTGACAAATTTTATTAATTGACAAATTTTATGCGCGGCAAATACCTCAAGGCCTAACTATATATGCCATTAGGTAGGTCTAACAATATGGCCTTAAGGTAAGTAAATAAGGCATGTAACTATTTAAGACCTTATATATTTAGGAGTGAATTATATTTTAAGGCTACGAGTGTCAGTCCTCAAAATAATGTCATACAGCTTCACTGTTAGAAATTTCTCCGAAAAGAATTCATATTCAACTAAAACATATAAAAAAAAATCAACCATAAATAATATGGTATTCAAAATGCTAATTGTAAGAAAAACGTTTTAATAACTGCTTTCACCAAACATGGTTAAACAATAGCTAGAATTTTATCGCACCAACTAATGAAGCCACTTTTAGTTCCTTGTAGATGGGTGCATATCATAGCCACGAAGAATAATCTCTCGATCTCAGAACGGGGGTTGAGGCTCAGCGTTATTACCACAATATTACCCTCATTCACTTCAACATGTGAAGAGTTTCCAGTGTTCTGCACTCCCCAAATTTTGCCCATGGATTATCAAAATACGATACACTCATTCCCGCATAGATGGCAGCACCATAAAACTGCTATAAACTATTTCCAATGCCCAGTTAAATTACGGTTTTGAAGACATGCTAGTAGTAAAAGATTGAAAAACAATGTAGTTTTTTCCTCACGGTTTTTTAACTATACTAGATAAACGGTTTCAAAACCGTATAGGCAAGAAAAGTTCTTTAACGTTACTAGGATGGACAAACTGCTGCTGGTTATTTTACCAGAATTTTAGATAAAAATTCTAACAGTATTGAACTGCATTTTTTTTTCATAGAGGGTCCTGTTTAAAAGCGGAAAACTTGGCTACGATTTTAATTTTACAACTTACACTTAAAAAACTAATTTTACATATTTTCATTCTGAAATCATTATTTTTTCTCCATAAGTCATTTCCGAGTTTTAAAATAATGCCGCTTTGTTAGCCGCGAGTTTTAAAATAAAGTTGCATTTTATAATTTCTTTCTCAAATGTCTATTAAATATCGTGTTTTATGGAGAGCGAANACGTATTTTTCGATTGGCTATTTTTTGCAAAGTTAACAGTTAATGTAATATAATTAGTGGTGTGAACAAGCAATTGTGATTTTTAAGTTTTTTGCAATTTTTTAATAGTAAAAAATGCATTCATATTTTTATTAGTGGTACACAGCTTTACGAAAAATTTAGAAAGGGTACACAAAAGTCATAAGTTTGGGAAACACTGCAATACAGCGTGTATTTGAGAATTGCTATAATTGGAATGGTTGTTAAAGCTGGTAAAATAATTATAGCCGGTTGTTTCCGCTATTGTATTTTTTACACCGCTGATGCATATAGTCGATAATTCATGGAAAGTAAACCAATCTTTACAAAACAAAACACTCTAACCTTAAATATGCTTGTACACAAATGTCTTCCAAGCCTCAAATACTAACGCTGTGCAAACTACTATCAATGTTTTCATGAAGCAAATAATATTTTTACGTTATACAGGGAAATTCGCTGCCATTTTTTTAAAAATTACATATGCACATATTTTGCTTTTATATGCTTTTGAAGGCCACTTCATTCGTGCATAAGATAAATGCTTGTTGTGTTAAAATTTGAAAGAATAAAATAAGTACTAATTCAATCACGGCTTTTTTACCACAGGTGTCGAGTAAAAAAAAGCGTATTTCATATGTACATAAAATATTTAAATAGTTCCATTGTTTTCAAATTACATTTACTAGTAAACATTTTAAAATCGTGAAAGGTATAAGACAAAAGACAGTTCCATCTATATTTAAATAATATATGTAAATAAAAAGGACCACTCAGTGTTAAAACACAAGGTATGTTAAATATTGAATCAGTCTAATTTGCCATTTATAACAGGGGAAATTATAATAGGGAAAATATATAAAAAGATAAAGAAGGTTTTTTTATTGTTTTATCATGGGATTTAAGAGCAAATAGCACATGTTTTTTATGTAAGTCTGAGTAGTTATTTAACAAAAATAATATGATAAATGAAACAGAAGTATAAATTTAGACTTTATTGTCAAGAAAAATTTGGAAGGCTACGTCACTTATGTTTAAAATAAATATAAATAACTTAAAACATTTAATTAAAAATAATTATTAAACATTATCTCAATTATTAGGTTTTTTAAACAGCTGGTGTGAGGGTTTAATAGAGTTTTAGGCTCCAAGTGTTCATGATTCTCATGATTCATATTTCGGGCATACGACATGCTCCCTTTGCTTATCCTGGGAGGCTGGTACCCATCAATCTTAAGCTGGATGGGCTTCAAGCCACCATTTAGGATCAAACCTCTTCTTTTCACAATGCTATATACTTCACAATATACAGCTTAAAGATCCAAAAAAAAAAATGCTTTATGTACCTATTAGTTAACCTTAAATTACATTTTGACTTTATTTTGTTCATAATGAAAATCATCTGTGTGGATTTCAACCTACAACAATATTTCTCTGCCAAACTGTGAATGAAATTTGGAAAATTATTTGTTGGTTCGAACTTCCAAAATTCAGTTAAATTTAAGTAATAGTGTTTCTATGTTTTGTAGCAAAATTCTGGAAAGTGACATTATTTTTTCAATTACTCTGCTTGTTTGTGTTAAAAAAACTGTCCTGCCACAATATGGGTTTTGGGGATGCCAGGTTGACCGAAAGGTGCATTGGCTTTCTAATAGATGTTGGTTGGCAATCTCTGATTCACAGCCTATAAAATTTTAAATTTTTTTTAATGATATATCTTTAAGAATTCATAAATCTATTAATTTTTATTGTATCGTTTTATATTTTTTTTTTACATTTTAAAAAACTAAATAACAAAAAGTAAAATAAAAACGCTATTTTAAGGCCATTAAAGTGTCATTTTGTAAAAAATATTCTATTAGGATAAATGCATTTATAACCATAAGCAAGCACAATTTTGAATTGTGAATGTTGCTTGTGGATGACTGATGGAGATATTTTGCAAAAGGTTAATCCCCCTAACCCTTACGTTAACGCTATTTGAACTGAAATCACTGTGTTCCAAATGGGTAGAAAACAAAGTTATCGTTATGGTTAACCTAAGAAAAATGCTAAGCAAACTCTCTCTAATATTGTGATATTTTCTAATATCTCTAAAATTGTGATTTAATAACTATTAAAATGAAAGTTATTTATATTTCTGATGATAATTGATGATTGTTATAATAATTTTTTTCTTTCCAGACATCACATCTCTTCGATTCTGTCATATGGTTACTTTGACTTGACTTGATTCTTTGACTTGATTCAATGTATTCTTCCGCACAGCGTCAGATTAATCTTTTTATCACATTGGTGAGTTCTTCTCATTTCTTATTCTCATGTTCTTTCCTTTGACTGTCTCGTTCTACTTCTGTATGATGCCAGAACTGGTGTTAACTTTACAAGTATACAGCAAGTCAAATTACAGGCCATTATGATGCAGTATACCCAATTATATGATCCCAAAGTTCCTCGAAAGAATCCTAAAAATGAAAATAATAAAACATATAATGCGTAATCAAATATATGTTTTGATATTTGGAGTGTAATATAATTTAAAGCACCATCAAGTATCTTCTCATCAACCTTTTTCATTAATAATAATAAATTATTTCTAAATTTTTATCTTTTTTTATCACCTTGCTCGAACTTTTCTTCAGCTAAATGTCTCCAAACAACATTCAAGTAGTAAATCCACTAGATAGCCACAGTTTAAAAAAAATATGCACAGGTCAAAAACGCTGATCAACAAAAATTAAGGTGTGAAAAATGCCTTGAATTTTAATGGATAGAGTGTAATAATTTCTAGGACAAAGAAAGCTAAAGCTTAATTAGAAGTTTCAAATGTCCTTACATTCTCTTCCTATTTTGGAAGTATTATGCGTCAGCCAGCGGTTTTAGATAATTTGTAACATTAAATAAAGAGGTAATGAATTTTTTTTTTTTTTGGCCGTAGGAAAATGAAGTTATGCAACTATGTAGAGTGACATATCTGCCAAGTCCAGTAGTGACTACCAATCGAAGTTGACATCTCCTATTAATAACCAAGCTTATTTCCTATAAACGACGTCACGCGTGTGTATCAAACCTATTTGGCTGACCCGTGCGTGACGTTCCTTGCAAGTATGCAATTGTAGGCAATGCACGTGCTAATGTTTATGTGCACATAGCTTTTTCAATTATAGGCATAGCTTTTTCAATTATTGGACTAATTAAATTTTCTTATTCCAGTTTAAGTGTAAAATATTAAATTTAACAGGGCTCGAAAAAACTCAGAAATTTTACCCGTCCCCGAGGACGGCTTGTCCAATAATGTACCCGTCCTCCTTTGAAACTAATCCAGTAGCTTCTAAATAAATAAAAATATAATTTTCTCTTATTTATTACAAACATTTATATAAATTGCAAAATGAATAAGTAGTTACTAGGATTACATTATACAGTAATAAAAGAAATAAATACTAGGTTACTAATAGTAACCTAGTACTTCTTTTATGAAATAATATATTTCTTTTATTAAATAATTTAAATGACAAAGGTTAAGTTATCTGGAATGTCAATTTATCCGAGGGTACTGCGTTTTTTAAATGAATCAAATATGACGTTTGCCAGTTCCACAATCAAGTCAGTGATTTACAGAGGTTTTCCATTTAGGTAGATGTTCATAATTGCGTTTAAGACCAATACGTAATGTGTTCTTTTGTAAGTTCATTGCTGAAAAGCCCCTTTCAACCGCTGTAGTACTCCCAGACAGAGAAAACATCAATTCTAATAACAAAAATTGAAAATGGATCACGAACATTAACTGGAAAATGGTCGACCCCGCGGACGTCGGATTCGAGAAATTCGTTGTCCGCAGGGATTTTTTGACCGCAGAGGACAGGCGGACGGTTGGTTTTTCGAGCCCTGGTTGATGCAATATAAAATTTAAAATTTTTAATACAAAGTGTTTTCCGCTTGTTTGATATAGCACAGCGGCAAGAGATCCCACGGTTCTTCTAATCTATCAAGTGATTTAAATCTTTATTTAAATATATATTAATTTGGCAGATTTTATGATTCAATAGTTGAATATAGAGCTCTTCTCAAAAACGTGCTTATTTCTTACGAATATCATTTTTTTATTTATTTAATTATTTAAACTTAAAGAATTGAAAAAGAAGGAGTGCTTGGAATTTTTGTTTATAAGCACAAATTTAAGATAGGTGACGTTTTTAAGCAAGTGGCTAATAATTTGTCATTGTGTAATGAAGTGGGTGCTTAAAATGTGTATTCCTTTCTGTATTATTAAAGTATGACATCTAATAAAAAGAGTTCGCACTTTTTTTTAAGAATTTTTAAAATAATGGATCTATTATTTAACTACAGTTAAAAATTTCTTACAAATATTTTCCCATTAATTTAGTTTAAAAAAATGACAAAGAATAATGATTTTGCCACGTTTTAAGATTAATCGTGCAGGGGTAGAAGAATTTTAAAACCTCATTGGGAGGCGAGTGCTCTATTTAATGAACCACCACTGCTCACTGTAAATAATTAAATATAATTTTCCATGTTAACTTTTGTTCACCAGTATAATGTAATTAGCACAGTTTCGACATTTTTTGCCATCAGTCTAACAATAGTTTTAAACGAATAAATATTTCTTGCACTGAAGTATAAAATTTGATTACCTATAAATAACTACCTACAAAAATTCGAAATAGCATATTTTAAAATTTGTTAAAATTAAATAGCTGTGTGAACTGCTTTGTGCCATTATAAGTTTGATCTATTATTACTCCTAGCAAAAATGTTATTTTAAATGAAGGATTAGCCTATTGATGTTACTTTATTCTTGTTGGATTGCGATATCATTTTAGAAGAAATACGATTTGCAGTCTAATTAAAAAAAATTTCGAATGAAAAATCGCATTTTTAGCTAACCTATTTATTTTAACATATAATAAATGTATCTAGAATACAACGTTTTGTATTTAATGCAATTTCTCACGATTTCAAGTAGCGTTTGTGTCTATACAGTATATATCTAGTCAAATACATCGAATTTTAATAACCAATCCACGCATGTGTATGAAACAGAATAAAACTATTAACTTACCTATAATGGGAGTTTTTAGCACACAAAGTAATCCATAGAATAGATGTTNTCATCATCAGTACAAAATTATAAGCCCACATAATGTAACCCGAATCTAATAACAATATTAAAAAGCAAAGCAGACTAAAATTCGTTCTAGTCATAAAATGGCAGTCTGTAACCCAGTTTAAACCCAAATTTCCAATTATTTCAGCAACCGGAAGAAACATGACAAAGTACACAGACACTTCAGTCGACATACCTTTATCTCTTCCATAATCAACTAAGATAGTCCAATTTAGGGTAGATATGAACGTGGTCATACTTTGTACAAGCATTATAGAAAAGTATGTGGGATCAGCAAATACTCTGAAGGATTTCCAAGATATAGTGTGATTGGTTGTTGTCCCTGTCATGGGCTCCACTGGTTCAGAAACATTGTTTGAATTTTTCTTTACGGACGAAAAATCCTTTTCAGTTGAATCTTTTTTATCGGAAGGTTTCTTTACGGTATGTTGCATGGGTTGAGTAACAGGAGTAATTAAAAAAATCGTTCCATTCTTTCCTATCTTTTGTAGAACGTAATGAATTTTATCTGTTTGATCAGATCCAAATGAAACATAATCAGGGATTACCTTGTTTTGATTTTCAACTGCTCTTAGTTTTTGTGCGCACTTAACCCTAACTATGTCTTCTCTTTCATTTTCTGTACTTTCCTCTTGCCAGGGAAAGGAATTTTCTTCTGAATTTTTCAAAATGCTATCGTTTTTCTCCTGATTTTCTTCGTCTGCTACAAATGCAAGATTTTGATGATACGTAGTTGGATTATCTGCAACATTCTTCTTTTCAGTTTTACATTTTTGTCTATCGTTATGGGGATGCTTTAAGAGGATTGCAGCAGGTATGCAGTTTAAAAAAATTCCACCCACAATCAAGAACATTCCGTTCGTGCCGTAAGCATTTTGTAAATACGTCATTACCGGAGACATGATTATCGAACCTGCACACGTTCCAGCTAACCATACACCATTCACAAGATTTATGTTCTCCGTAAAATGCAGTTTCAAAATTGTTGGCACCAAAGTGGCAGATAACGCTAGTCCTATACCTGAAATAATTATTTTTTTAAATTAAGATCATCATCTTACTCCGTAAAAAAATTCTGGTGTATTGTTGGCATAATTTTTGGTGTTCGGATAAACTAAACACATTTTTAAGTACAGAACTGTTGTTATCATACAAAATTAGATGAAATTAGCAAAATAATAATTGTTTAAGGGACTTAGTGCGAATATAATACTCAAATATTTTTAAACAGAATGTTTTAGCAATGAAGCTATTAAATTGATTCTCAGGCGCATGAAAATATATGTTGTCAGTAAACAAACAAAATGAATAAATAAATAAAAATAACTATAGCAGTATAAAAAGTAAATAAAAATGTGATTAAACTGTAAAAAATTTTAGTTTTCCTCAACACTAAAAATGGTAGCAAATATACACCAAAATGTTTAACAGTGTAAATATGAAAAAAAAGCATTGTTATTATTTTTCATCTTTCTTTTCGTTTAACCCTATGACTTCGAATTTTAAAAAATTATTTTTTTGTCGCACCAACGGAAAAGTATTTTTAAACTTATACTGTATAAAATTATTTGTAGAAATTTAAAAGATTTTTTAACTATTTTGTTAATATTATTTTTAGATTTGTAAATAAACAACCAACATATGCTGCAATCATCGTGAAATCTATACACAAAATAAAGTAAAAAATTTGTGTTCGTGTATCTTTATACCGAGTTACGGGTATAAAAAAATTACGAAGCCCAATTTTCGATTTTTTTAAAAAAATTATTTTCGATTTTTTTAATTAGATTTTTAATTCAGAGACATTTAAAAAATGAAATTTACTCATGGGCTTAGGGGAAGTTAATGTTTTAAATTAAACTTTAGAGGATCCAAGATCAGAGAGAGTTTTGTCAAATATTTTAAAGATAACTGTGATGTAAATTAGTTTACATCACAGTTATCATTGTCAAATTATAGAATAATGTTTTGCATTTTGCGTTTGGTCACGATTACCTCATAAGTATAAGTTGCAGGTTAGTTGAAAATTGGGTACTTGTAGCTCAACAAGGGAAGTGATTATGCCTAACCATGTGATTTAAATCAAATTTAATTGGATAACATCAAGCGATGATAACACGTGTGTGTCATACCTGATTGGCTTCTGAATGGACAAATGTTACGATTTAACTATGATGACGTCACTTGCATGATTTCAATTGAGTAATATGCTGAAAATTCACTATAATCTGATAGAATTTGAATCGAGTTTGCATATTATTGTCTAACTTTTTTTGAGAATTCAGTTTGTTAAATTTATTTTAATCCTTAAATACCTGTTTATTGGCTAAAAAACAGAGTAAAAGTTGGAATCAATAATAATTATTTGAGATAGAACGTACCGTAAACTAAACCAATGCAAATTGTAGCTGTGTTAATATCCTCAGCAAAATAGCAACTCCCAATTCCTACGGCACCAAAAATACATCCCGTTAGAGTAACAGCTCGGAAACCAAATTTTTCTCCTAAAACTGCTACAAAAGGCCCTAAAAATATAATTTTTCACTTCATTGAAATAATTATCTTTAGATTCAACATAATTTTTCATTCATTTGTATTAAATGACAGTTGAAATTTCTTCATATCTTTATAATAAGAGCTTGAATAGAATTCTTGATTTTAATTTAAAGAGATTTGAGGGTCTAATATTTCATTTTGTGGGTCATATTTTGAGGGTTTAAAGCCTGAAAAGAAAGTATGTCTTTTCAGAGAAAGTTCGTTTTTGTGTTTGATTTCGTAACTTAAAATATCGTCCGCACTAATAAAATAGCATATTTGACTTCAAGCCCTTGAGATTGAGTCCTGGTACGTGATAATATTTCAATTCAGTACAGTATTTAGGGTGCATCTTCTTTTATTTTGACACACTCTACTCATGCTTGTCTTTGGGGTATATAAGGAATTCAGGCCAATTTGCAATTTTTAATGCATCTGGTTTCATTAATTCATCTACAAAATTCAGACCTCTTGAATCAATCTGACCCATTTCATGTTTAATGATTCGTTGAACATTTTTGGTGTGGAATTCTTTTTTTGAATTTTCTCTCTCAAATTTGTCTTCCCAAATGTTTTTTAGTGTAATTGTGGTTTGAAATTCTTACCACAATAAAAAAAACTCTACAATTTGAGCAATTTATTTCTTAAAATAGCAAAATAAAGTTATTTTCAAATTTTAACTTTCAAATTTTCAAAATTCCATGAGGCGTGAACTGCTTTGACCTGTGCATGCTAAATAAAATTAAAAAGTATCCCCAAGAACTCACGATGGCAGCTGTAAATGCTACCTTCTAACTTGGCGTTAGTTTTTTAAAAAAAACATTTATCTACCATGTCGAAAGTTTTGTGGGAATTAAAATTTTTATTTTTTAGCTATTGTTTTTCTAATACTTCGAATCCGTTTGTATCTATTTAATACACTTACAATAAAATATCTTTATTATTTTGAAAATCTTTATTATTTTGAAATTACCAAAAAATTCTATGTACTTTTGTTGCACAGTACGCAAAAAAATAAAAAATGATCACCCTGAATAACTTTTGATTTCAATGATCAGATCGTCACTTTCTAAGATTCAATCTAAAAATTACGACTTTTTCAAAATTCGATTTCTTAGGAACGATTTGCCCGATTTCACTCAAATTTTGAGTTTTGCCATTTAAAATTGCATTTTTTAAATTGATGTAAAAATTATATGCTTTACAAATTAAAAGTCTTTCGATTATTATTAAATTAAATAATAAAAAATAATGAATATTTACTAAAAAATATATTTCGCATGGAATTTTCTTTGGTTCAACGAATTTTATAATTGTATGCAAACATTTTTCAATTCGCTTTAGAGACATGGTGAAATATACATAAAGTGAAACTGTAATTAAGGAATTAAAACAATGCTTATAAACTATTGGGACAATATTTCCCAGCTATTTCCTAGTGATTCCTAACTGCGTCTACCCCCTATATTTTGTAGGTCAAAAATCAAAATCCGCCAAAAAAAAATAACACGGTATGTTTATTCAGAGAAAGAACGTTTTGCCACTGATACGGTAACTTAAAATATCTTCCTCAC
This sequence comes from Parasteatoda tepidariorum, assembly GCF_043381705.1. NCBI lineage: Eukaryota > Metazoa > Arthropoda > Arachnida > Araneae > Theridiidae > Parasteatoda > Parasteatoda tepidariorum. The sequence continues at coordinate 64,179,180 of NC_092213.1, forward strand.
TAATTAATTAGCATATTTGAGGTTCGAACCATTACAATTGAGACCTATAATGTGAAAATCCGATCATTAGATCAAAAGTTATGATCTGTTTATTTTATTATTTCCGTATGTGGTGGTGAGTTTATTTATTTATTTTTACGTACTGTGCACTGTATATGAAATAAACCCAGTTCTGAAACATACTATGGAAGACTAATTATAGAAAAGAGATTAAATGCTTAGCTTACCTGTTAACGTCCTTAATACGCCGAAAATAACTATAGGTACTGACGCCTTCTTTCTGTCTGTATTGTAACCATCCAAAAGAATCACAAAAAATAATCCAGACAATCGCATTGGCATTGACATGAAGAAGACTACCACTGAACAGGCAAATAAAGCTAACCAGCTGGTTAAACTATTATAACCAAACGTTTTCATTATTACTGTAAATGAAACACTAGTATAAAGTGTGTAGTTTTCCTAAAACGTTGTATCCATTTTCACAATAAAAATTCTAATCTTGTAAGCAATATCTTGCATCCATTGTATGAAAAATGCATCGCATTCGTAAGTAGGCTTAACATACTCTGAGAATACAATTACTTCATTCGTGAAGCAAATGGCATTTATTTCTATGAGGTTTTTCTCGAAAATATTAATGCTTTTATTTAAATATGTGCATATTCTTCTTTTATGTACCTTTTTTGTTTTCACTTTGCTTGGTCAAAAAGTCATTGACTGTTGAAGAAAAGAAAATTATCACAGCTTGTAATAAGAAAATTCTATGCATTCCATTGTGTTCAAATTTTGTTTTCTATTCGAAAAATCCGCAGCTTGGATTTTTACAAAGCAGTAAAATTCAATAGTTTTTTGAGAATTTTATAAACAAAATTATTATAAAAATTCCTATTCTATATTCTTCATTTTGAAAATTACATCATTTAATTTCTCAGTCACCATGAGAATAAGAAAGCAAAGTCAGCTGTTAAACTTTTTTCTCGCTAAAAGTTTTTTTTAGATTTAAATGTAGTATTTAGCTACAATTCTTGATTGTTATTTGATGTTGTGGAATAATTTATTTATATCAATAAATAAATTGCAGATTACTACAAAAATATAAAAGCGATAAAAAAAACACCCTCATTTATTTATTATCTTATTTATTCTAAATGCTTAGAGTTAATAAAAACATTAAGTACGTAATTAGTCTAATTGTAATTAAATTCTTCGTGTACCTAGAAATTAAAGCATATCCAAATACTGTGGGTTTTAGGTTTCAATAAGCTTGCTCTTAAGCACATTAAACGTTAGTCCTGTCTTTTGCTAATTTTTCAGCTGGCAGCACAGAAACTTTGCATTTTTTACAAATAGTTTGATGAAAACTTGTGATAATTAAAGCTTATTCCAGCTCTACGATTTCAAAGCTATTTAAAACGCTTGGAAATAAGAAATTACTTTTCATTCCATTCCATCGTAATAAGAAAAATTCATCGAAACTTATTTATTGAATACGATGAAAATTATGGCATTATTTATTGTATAAAGTATGGATTTCAAAGCTATTTTAAAAGCGTGGAAATAAGAAATTAAGTTTCATTCCATTACATTGTAATAAGAAAAATTCATCGAAACTTATTTATTGAATACGAGGAAAATTATGACATTATTTATTGTATAAAGGTAAGATGTTTTTTTTATTTGCGTCCTTAATCACGAGTTCCACCTTAAGTTGGCACTGGAGAGAAAGGTAGGAAATGTAATACTCCGCCTTTGAAAAGTAGTTCTTCGCTATTTTGGAATTAATTGCAGTTTAAATGCGCGTACAAATATAAATAAATGTTGCATAGTAAGAAAAGTATGTCTTGAAACATTCATTAGAAGTTTTTCATGTTTAAATGTATTTAACTTATAAATACCTTCTCAGTAAAGCGAATGTACAAAGAAGAAGGAGGTGTTTTAGTTTGGCGCTGAATTAGTTTTCAAGGACAAGGAATTGGCTCATTGGCTATGTTTCTACACTGGTCAGTCAGCTTTTCCATTCGCCTTGGCTTTGCTTAAGTGTCCTATCTCTTGTGCAGTTCTTATTTCGTTTTTTTTTTGTATTTGATTATTTAATTTTCTAAATATTAACCTCATCTGTACAATATTTAATGAAAA
>NC_092213.1:64183230-64212022 GCF_043381705.1 Parasteatoda tepidariorum
TTTTTTTTGAAATGTTAATTAAGGTGTCCACTTACATATTCGGTTAATAATTTTTATTTGTTTAAACAAAATTACTTTGTTACAATATTCAGTTATAATATTCTAATGGCAAAAAAAGTACTTACGTAGCGTGAAATTATCTTTTGTGATGTAACTCTTTCAAAATAAAAATGGTTGCCAGCAGGGGTGTATATGTAGATTTATTAAATACACCTTGTGCGTCAACTAGGAACCAATTCTAGAACCCGACACTCGAAATTTTTGCTCTGTTACAATCGTACCCTGTTGCAATTGACCCCACTCTCCCCTACTTTGCTACCATCTCTTACATTAAAAGAATTAAATTTGATTTTACAAGGCGTATGTACTACTAACATATAGCGTGCTCATATATTAAAAACCATGTTTAAGAAAGTTCAATTTTTGGATCTAAAGATTTCGCAGAGGAATGAGTCCGCATGTTTTGGTTCTTTCAATAGCTTCTTATCAGAAAAATTTGATAAACTTAATAGACGCATTAAAATAAATGCCAGAAATGTCTTAGGTTGACTATCGATGACTATATTAAACATATCGATTAATCATTTTGATAGAGATGTAAATTTATAAATGTAACTTTTATGAAAAGTGAGTTATCCATTAATCTCTGAAAACTATTTTTAAAGGTCAATCTTAAATTAATTTTTTGCCCAGACACATCAATTTTGTTAAAAACTAATTAAAAAAAGCCATTAAAACATTCCTTACATTTTGCTATCAGAGAAATTAATTGAAAAGTGCATTAGCTTGAAACTCTGACCTTGATCTAAACTTTTAATTTAGTTGTGAAACTAAACAGCTATAAATATCCCATTAAAGCTTTTTTTAAAATTTGATGTATGTTTAACTGAGAACCTATTTGTTGGAGGTACAACAACTCTAAAGCAAAATACTTGAAGGTAGGTGGTTTGAATCCCACTTCAACCCTGGATGCATCATTTGTGCTTTTTGTTCTTCTACTTGACAAGAGCTCATAAACATTCTTATCAATGAGCTTACAAGTTTGCATGTGTAACAATAAATAAACCCCTTGGCTTATTGAATTTTGTTTGCACAAATATGTTTAGTGATTATGTTTCCGTTTATTGTTATAAATTGCTGGGCAACATGCAAAACAAAAGTATTCTTATCTTTGACATACGTACAAGGTGTTCGGCAGGAGAAAAAGGTAGAAAACTGACTTAGCTCGTCGAACTTACCGAAAGTAGATCGTAAACAACAGTTGTCTTATGTAAGAATGAACTATGGTTTGCTTGACTCAGAGATTCTGTCATTTAAAAGTTTACTGTGCACATATAAATGAATTTTTACGAGAAATTCTGCGATTTAATGGGAAAAATATTCATAAAAATTCCTTTCATGACAATTGTATTACTACTAAAACGTAAGTTATAATATAAGTTTTATAATTACTGTTTATAATTTTTATTTTTGGCTTAAGGAGGAAGATAACTGTAATCTCTTTGAAAAAAAAATTGTTAAGGCTGCCGAGGCTGTTTTGGGTATTCAACTTAGCGTTACACTTTGTTTTGCCGTACAAAAATTATATGACTTGGAAGCTTGAAATTACAAAGGTAAGTTCGCCTTCCAATGCGGTGATTCAGGTTCGAATCCCAGCGATGGTTGGTCGATACGAGTTTCGCATCCGGTTTGCACCAACACAGTGCTGAAGTGAAATATCCTCAGTAGTAGACAAATCATGGGTTAGAGTCCTCTTGCCGTCAGGCTAACTGTGAAAAGGTTCTCGTGGTCTTTCCCTCCATGCAACATAAATGCGGGTTAGTTCCACCAAAAAAGTGCTCCACGAAGGCAAAATTCCTCACAATACTTAGTTCAGGAGTTCCCTTGTCTTCTAGATGAGGTTCAAAATTACAAGGCTACGCAGTAGAGCGTTGGTAGTGGTAAATTGGCTACGTAGTTGAGCATTAGTAGTCGTAAACACGAAAATTAGGTCGGCTGTTCAACGATGGTTGTAAAATATAAAATAAAAGGTATATAGTAAAATGTACAGAATGTACAATCGATTAAAAAAATTAACATTCGATGATTAGTACGAGAATGAATAGTACTGGTAATCTTGTGGGGAGAAAAAACATGCGGGTAGCTGTGCAGACAATAAAAATGCAGCTACAAAGTTGAAATTTTGTATGCTGAAAGGGCCGTATTTGTTTGTAAACTTAACAGAGAGTTTTTTTTTTTGAGAATTTTTTTACACTTTTATTTTGCTTTTAGTTCGATTTTTCTTTGCTGCACACAATCTATATCATTTGGAGACTTGAAATGACGAAAGTTTCGTGAAAGAAGTACAAGGATGAATAGAAAAAAACAACTTAAGATCCAACAATTATTTCGCGATTTTTTAACTGTTAAACTTTTAAGAAAAATTTATCATGTTTATTCGATCAGTAGCTCGCTAAAAAGTAACTACGGAGTTTGACGTTCTGAAAAAGTCATTTTTATTTTTGAACTTGACGTGAATTTTGTTACAAGCTTCAAATTTGCTCAAAAGTTATTGCAAATTTAAGAGCATTTTTGTGATTTTTTTCAGCTATTTCGTTTTAAATATTAGCAATTTAACCATTGTAGCTAACGCTCGAATAAGATGTCAATCAAAAGTAACAAAGAGGGAGAGATTGCATGTTGACAGATATAAATCTTAACATTAAGCTTGAAGATTTTGAAAATAAAATAAAACTTAATAAAGAGAGGTAAAAACCGTTCCATATTTGAATCATAAGTCTCGTCAATGAGTAAAATTAGTGAATTCCACAATCTGTATTCCTTAACTTTTTTTAAGTGCCAATGATTATTTTTCAAGTCTAGGTAATCGTCTATTTCGTTACGATTAACATAAGCTGTCTTAAGAAAATTATGGAAAGATTAGCTTGCAAAACCATTTACATTTACTTTTATAATGTTCTACAAGATCTGACCAACCAGTACAAAAAATAGTAATGATTAAAAATTATGAGTTATTAAAAACGCATAATGAACGATTTAATTTTTGAGAAACATATGCTAAAGGTGGACATATGCTGAAGGATGACATAAAGTCCGCGTTTAGCATATATTTTCTATGCTAAAGGCGGGACAGTATTTTTATTTAATTATCACCTGATTTAGAATGCAACTCGCAAATTATTGACATAATTGCACGGAAAAAGTATGTAAATTTTTAAGTTATATCTAGTAAAATGACATCCTTTTTTAAAAGAAAAAATATCTTAAAAGTTAGTTCCTAGATTCAGTCAAAATGTATATAACGGAAACTGCATTAATTAGAAGCATGTTAAAGTAATCTGTAATTGGATGATGATAAGTTGGATTTAAAATTGAAATAATTGCGATTTTTGAGTAGATTGAATTTTTTACTCCCTCACAACAATAATGCCGTAACTCAAAAATTTAGTTTTTTTTTAACATTTTTTTATTGAAACCAAGATTTGACGTAGAAGAAAAAAAGCAAAAATGCTGTTCCTCATAGAAAAGCTGTTTCCAGCGTCACTATTTCATAGTAAAGAAGCTGTTTTAACTACAATTCTTGATAAATCATTAACAATTGGGAACTTTTTCTTGCTCTTCCTGGAAAAATCCCTTTAAGTTACGATTTTATTGTTACACAGGTGTATTATGCGCAAAAATTCAGACATTTCAGAAATATGGGCATTAATGCAAAATACTCCGCATCCTTGTCATTTGTTTGTAAACACATCAGTTTATACTTTTAAGAAAATTTTGTCGATTATATATTTTATCAAATTAAGTAAATATGATAATTTTGCTTTCAAATTTTGAAAATGCAGTTCATATAAAAACTATTGTTTTCCTAGTGGTCGTTCTTAAAATTTTAAAAATATAATTACTATAGAAAATTAAAAAAAAAATTTATTAAGAAATATTTATTGTGCTGAAATTACAATTAGAAGTAATATAATATCTTGACAGAAGTATAATATATTTTGTTTTCCGTGATGGCCTCATTTATTACATGTTTTTAAAATTCTCGTCAGAAATAAAGTAAAATAATAAATATCTATATTTTTAAGATAAATAACAGGTTTAAAATCAATATCAATATTTAAAACAGAAGTTTTATTTTTGGAATCTAACAATTCACTACTGTCTTCTTCTTCTTCTTTCAAATCCCCATTTCTAGCCTAGCTAGACAAGGTCCATGAGATTTTTCACCTTCAAAAAGTCAAAAAAAAGTAAGGGTCTTTCAATTAGGTCTTGTTTTAAAAGACCGAGGCAGTCCAGTAGATGTTCAGGGGATGCCTGGGCCGAAGAGCACTTGGTACAGAGGGCAAAGCACTTTTCTCCCCCAGAGTACCTCAGTGATTTCAGGTGTCCACAGCGGAGACGTGTGATGGCGGTTTGAAACTGACGGTCTTTGTCTGATTGATTTTAGGTTTTAGCAATGGAGAAGAGCTCTGAGGATGTAAGAGACACTGGAGGCGCAGTGGCCTCAGCTGCACCTGCCTTGGCAAGACTATCTACCATTTTATTGCCTGATATATCTACGTGTGAGGGTATCCATTGTATATTGTGCATATTCTCTCCAATTCACTACTGGGGCAAACAGAACTGAAAACATCACAATCTATTTAAAGAAGATGTTGAAACAAGTTGAAACGCAATTATCGAAAACACCTCAAGGCAACTCTATATAGTATAACCAACTTGTTTTTAACGTCGTCTTATCTAGTTAGATATAAAATAATTTTTTTGTTCATTGCTTAAATATTGATTTGAGGCCTTTAATGTGTATATTCCTGGAATATAATATATACCAGTACTATAAGTATATATCATTACTACTTGTTCATACCAGCTTCAAGAAATATTTTGTAGTTAAGCAGTATAGGTTAAAAAACATTTATATTTAGCCCCCGAGTTCACAATTTTATTAATATATTAAAAAAGGTTCAATAAATAGGTTCAATGTTGAACAAATTCATGGATACCGGATCACAATTGGAATCCCCGCAAGCGTCCTGGAGGAGCCCTTGACCTTCAGGGTACACGTGCCGACCAAACCGCTACCTGTAGATTTGTCAGGGGGCATACTAAGAGCCTCGTTTTCAGTGGACAAAATAAACTTTTTCCAACTTGTAAAAAGTGCAACTCCAGCAAGGCTTGTCCTCGCCATCTACTTGATTGCCTGGATTTCACCATGGAAGAGGTTCTTGAGAGACCTCTCCTTTTCCTCGATTTTTTGAAGACTCACGGCCTCATGGATCTGGTATAGCTCCGCTATCACAGCTGTGATTGGAAACAACAATGGTGAAAAATATCTGTCAAATTTGATGCAGTTTCAATAAGGCAAACAGGTTGAACCATATACTTCAGATTAAACTATACTATTAAAGGTAAGTTACTTAGTTCAGATTAAACTATACTATATTATAGATAAGTGTATAAAGGATTGTTTCACTCAGATGTCAGATACGTCATGAAGGTTGCGGCAAATTAGTTTGACATAAAACCGTATTTAATAGTGTATACAGCTTTCTTCATTACAATAACTGAGTGAACAATAACATTATACAACATGAAAAATGTTCTTTAAAAGAAATATGAGTTTCTTGTCTAGTTTTGATTTAACATAACGAATCTGTATTTTTTTTTACCACAAAATTATTTTCTTCAAGAACTCACTTTTTAGCTTAATGACTTTGCGAATTTTAACAGCATTCAATAACTCGAAAAAAAGGAACTATCATTGACAGTGTGGTCGTCATCAAATTTATGACCATTTAGGTGATCTTGGCGACAATTTTTTGTGATTAAAGCCTTGCTTACTTTCCGGAAGTTTCGAAGCTCTTGAAGCATTTGGAAGCAAGATATCCTAGAATTATCTTAGGGTGAATTTGTTCTTTCTTTTAAAAAAAGAATGAGATGGACCATTTTGGTTCTGATTAATGAATCAAGCACCTTTTGTTTATACAGGATCATATAGTTTAAAGTCAAAGTCAGAATAAACGTTATAAAATATTGTAAAATAAGTCTAAAACCCTTTCCTAGCCACTTGTAAAGAATATGCAACATACAAGTACAATGTCAAATATAAATAATTTAAATTCATTAAAAAATTAACAAGAATGACAATTATTGTGGTACTATAAAGAGAGACAATAGAAATGTAGACGCTAAATGGTGATGGTTATCAGTAAATATTTTTACCATCTCAAAGAATATTACGCCTTTGTATCATTGGTTACACTACTCCTTAGTGCTTAGTCAAAGTTAGTAGCACAACTTAGTACTCACAATAATGCAGTGATCAGGCCATCTCAGAAAAACCTGGTCTACGCATTTTCATTTAACTGCTTAGCATTATTTCTACATAATGCTAGAACAGGTGTGAGTTTCACAACTATGCAGCAAGTGAAACTACTAGCCATTATGATGCAATATACCCAGCCATAAGATCCCAAAGTTTCTCGGCAAAATCCTACGAAATTAAAAGAAAATCATTATTGAGAATATTTACGTAGAACATATCATTTTTTAAATCATAATCACAAATTAGCTCATCGAATATCCTTACTGGTCAGTCACTTCTGGCATTCATAAGCCTCCGTTTATATTTCAAAAACTTTAAATAAAAAGTTTATTTTGATCGGAGTTGTTTTGAGTATTATGAGAATAATTTTATTTGTCAAGATTTTTATTATTGAAATCAAAAACGATTACACAATTGTCTTTTTTTAATTGTGATATTGTTGGTTTCTTTAACGGATTGGTGCTCCGAGTTAATTAAAAATATATATATGAGAGTATCACAAAAAATTAAGTAAAAAAAGGTTTGTACAATCATTTTTTTTTTAATTGGACTAAGAAAACAGAAGTATTATACTTTTAAGATACTGGGTACTGATAACCGAAACTTATTTCAGTGTTTTCTATAATTATCTCATACTAAATTTTTTTATTTAAAAGTTTGCAGCGTTTTCTCATGGGCAATTCAATCAGAAATTATCCTTTATACCACAATTAATAGAAATAAACATGTAAAAGAATTAAAAACCCATTTTTAATTAATATTCTATCTACAGAAAAAACTCTTTTGTGACGAGGTGTATGATTAGATATTGAGTCATTGATTATTACTCAGAGCCATTAACCTTCACCAATTCCAGAAAGATACTTCAGAAAATTTTTACTCGGGAGAGCCTAGGAAAAAGCAATTTGTTTACTGAGTGTAAGCTGAGCTAGGGCTTCTTGAAGGATAGAGTGGCCATGATTTTTGCTCCCGGCTCGCCTCGACCACAGTGTTGATATTAAATATCCTCATTAGTAGACGGATTATGGGTTAGAATCCCCTTGCCGTCGAGTTAACCATAGGAGATTTTCGTGGTTTTCCTCTCCGCGTAACGAAAATGCAAGCTAGTTCCATCAAAAAGTTCTCCACGAAGGCTATTTTGTTTCAATGCATGATCCAGAAGCTACCATGTCTTTTGGGTCGGGTTCAAAACTACAAGGCTACAGAATTGAACATTTATTTATTTATTTATTTTTTATTTCCAATGAGCTGCACAATCGGTCTTGCCGATGAGCGTTCTCCAGAGATGGTATCCGCTCTTTCAGGATCACCACAATGGGTGAGATACCGTTGGTCATGTTAATTTGGACGCCCAGTTTCTGCCACACTAGATGGCAGCACCGAGACTCTATTTGGATGCTAAAGTGCACTAGGAATTTAATTTTGCCGGAATTGCCAAGAGCCAATAAGGCACTCCAGGGATCTTTTACATGCCGCACAATCATACGACATGACCTCTGAGGATTTTCTGTATCCCGAAAATCCGGTGTCTGGGCCGGGGATCGAACCCGCAGACTTGGGCTCAGAAAGCCGAGAATTGAACATTGGTATTTGTAAGCCTAAGAAAGGGTCGATTGTTCACCGCCAGTTATAAAATAAAATGAATGTAAACAGCATAGTTAAAATAAAATACATTAACTACGAAATACGTTCATAGACTTCGTGAGAGAATTTAACAGTTCGTACTCTCCCAAAATATCAGCACTTGTACTCTCAAGCAACTATCTCTGAACGTACTAAGCAGAGTGATACTGTTCGTTTTTGAAAACGAGAACAACCATTCAGGGATAATTCTACTCTACTTCGGATCATACGCCTAAGATGTACACTTTCTGAAGTCTTACGGTACATAGGCGCGATGCACATCAAAGTATACAATTCATTATCTTCTCTCTCATGTTACCCTTATTTTTATGAAAACGGAGCAGATCTGGTCCTTACGGAAACACGTGGAAGATCTTCGGACATATGAGTATACAATACTTGCTAACTTGTATGATTTTTTCGAAAGATGTTTTCCAGCGTATTGTGTGTGCTTTAGAGTATTTATTTTAAACTTAATTTAACCATCGCAACATAAAGAATTAAAAAAAAACATACTTAAGAGCCCTGAATATTATGCCTTATATGTGTTAAAGATTGACAAAGTTTAAAAATTGCTAAAAACTGTTATACTTTTATTCTGCATTCCAATTTCCGTTATCAAAAATCTTTAGCAATAATAAGTTGGCAGCTACGAATATGGTCATGGATATTGCTTCTTCATGCAGAGTGAATCTGAGCAACATGCTGGTTTAGTAACGCAACTCAATATGCTATAATTTTATATTACATTGTATAAAATGTGCAATTGAAAATCAACTTTATATTGTTATATTTACAAAACGCCCATAGTTTTTTTTATAATTAGAACTATTAATATTAAGTACAGAAGTTATAACATCTGTTATAGCATAAATATCAAGCAATTTATAAATTTTAAATAAATTAGAAAAATTATAATTGTAAAGACAATATGTTCTTACCTATTATTGGAGTTTTTAAAACACAAAGAAATGCATACAGGCTGAATCGAGAGGCCAGAGCCATATTTTGTTGCTCTTCTTCAATTTGTTCCATAATTATTCCTGGAAATGTTGTGGCAACAGCACCAGTTATAAAGCCGAAAACTAGAACTCCAATCATCATCAATAGGAAGTCATAGGTCCAAATGATATAACCGGCATCTAATACCAATATTAGAAAACAAGTTAAAATAAAATTCGTTCTTGTCATGAAATGACCGTCTGTGATCCAATTCAAGCACATGTTTCCAAACATTTCAGCAAACGGGATAACCATGGAAAAATACACAGACTTTTCAATTGAAATGCCTTTGTCTCTACCATAATCAACAATAATAGTCCAGTTTAAGGTGGTGACAAAGGCGTGAATACTTTGTACAATCATTATAAAATGGAACGTAGGATCAATAAATAATCGAAACGAGTTCCAAGAAAATTTGTTTTTGCTTTTTATAGCTATCTTTGTTTCGTCTGGTTGAATTACTTTCTTCATGTCGTTCCCGTCTGACGACAAACTATTTTCAAACTCTTTAAAGGACAGTTGTCTTTTAGTATATTTCGTGAGTTTGATGTTTTGCGAAACTGGAAAATCCGCTTGATTGGATAAGATTTTATGTGGACAATCATAAGTCGAATCTATTCCATTAAGCTCCATGAAAACATAATTATAATTTTTATTGTTTTTCTCTACTAATACAACTGATTCCTTGGCGCAGCTACCATGGATTATATCTTCTGCTTTTTTTGATGTTCCATAGTTTTTCTTGCTTTGGAAGGAATCGACCGGTGATTGGATAACTGTTTCTGCGGCAAGATTTTTTTCATCTGAGACAAATGTAGGATTTTGGTGATATGTAGTTATTTGCGAGTTATCTGCAAGATAATTCTCTTCTATTTTACATTTCCGTCTATCATTATGTGGATCTTCTAAGAGAATGGCAGCAGGAATACAATTTAGAAATATTCCTCCTATAAGTAAGAACATCCCGTTCGTGCCGTATGCGCTTTGAAGCGATGTTATTACTGGTGACATGACAACTGCACCCATGCATGATCCAGTTAACCATATACCATTGACGAGATTTATGTGCTCTGTGAAATGCAGCTTTAAAATGGAAGGTACAAGCGTGCAACCAAAAGCTAATCCAAAACCTGAAGTAATAATTTTTTGTTAGGCAAATTAATAAGATTCAACATGTCTACAACAGTGCTTAAATAAAATTAACGAATTTTGCAATAACTGAAGAAAATCCACACAAATATTTTTAGGAAATCATAGAGCTCCACATGTTTAAAATAATTTAATATTATTATTTATTAAGTAGCCACCTATGGCATCCAACTAATTTGAATTTTTAATTTATATGTGTAGAAATTTTACCTCAAAATTTGAAAACAATTTGAAGAAACGGAGCTAACTTATCAGAATTGACGCTCAGGTCAAAAATTTACTTCAGGGGAAGGTCAAAAATTTTCTGTTCAAGAGGGAGTTCATTGATAAATTTCTTGCTCCAGGAAAATTATGCTTCAGATTTTCTCGTGGGTGTCAGAATTTTTCCTTACCTATCACTAGATTTCAATGACTTAAAAAAGTTCTAAAAATGGATTTAACAACATCGAAAAATATCCTTAAAATAAAAAAAAATTTCTTCGCAACTAAGCAAGAATTCATTTTTTTTCTAATCATTCTTGCAATATATAATTGCATGAAAACACAAATTGAAATGTAATTTGCATTAAAGTTTGAAATTAGTAGTAATTTAATTAGTAAAAGATATCACATAATAGTTAACTAATAAAAAACAATAATGAAAGAAAACTATTTTAATACATTGTTTACTGATATTAGTTTACTTCAAAACTTTTTGTAAAATAACGCGAAATAAAAATTCATTGAATTATTAAAAGCTTTTTTTGCAATTTCAAATATGAAAAAATCTTTTTTGTCAGATAGTAAATTTTTATGTTTTCAGAGACTTAGATTAGCATCAACTGGTGTTATTGGTGGATATTTGCATAGATCTTCAATCCCATTACTTTTCTTGCTTATCTTGCCCAACCAAAACTCATAGAAGTTATTTCTGTTTTCTATGTCTATCAATGGCGGACAATGGTTATTGTTTTTCTGAAAATTGTAATGTATCAAATTGTATAGCTCAGTTAATATGTGTAGAAGCTATAAGAATCGGTTAGTACTTCAAAAAAAAATGTAAGAAGCCTTGAAATAAAAAAAAGAAGATCCGAAATTCTGAAATGCCTAAAAAATGCTTAAAAATGTCATTTTTTAAAACAAAATTCGGACCTTAGTTATTACGCAACAGCATTTTTTTTTTAAAGAAAATTCCCCCAGAACTTTGCTGAGTTTTCTCTTATCAGTATCAAAACGGTTTAAGGTCGAAAAAATGAATTAAAATGGATTAAAAAATAGAAATAGGAAGCTTTTATAGACTACAAATGTACTGTTCCCTGATTCACGAGTAAATGTAAACATTTTAGAGTAAAATGAAATTCAATTAGTTAGATAGACTAACAGTAATATAAATGATTCTCTGCTGACAAACAAAACTGTATTACTGTATTCTTATTTATATTATCCATGGTTTATTGATAACTAACAAAGACTTTTTAGGTCGACATTAGCACTTATTTATTCCAAACATTATTTGCAAGTTTAAATATATTTTTTTATTAGATCAAAAAATTGAGTGTTGCCATTTGAAATTTTCAAATTTTTGACACTGTAATCACTGTAACGGTAAATATGGATACCGATACCATTATACATATATATATATATAAATACAGTGATGGCCAAAAGTGTGGACATTTTTTGAAAGTTTCATGTTTTTCAACTTTATGTGCTTGTAGAATATATTAATTTTCACTTAAATACAAACGTTTATATATCAAATTGAAAGTAATTTAATGTAGAATTTAATAATAGATACAGTATTACAATATTTGTATTACAAAAAAAGTTATGCAATTAATAGTAAGATCTATCTTAGATTTGCATTTTTTTAAGGTGATACTTACACAATCAATACTTAGTAAGATATCCCTTATTTTTTAAGACAGCTTCACAGCGTCTTTTCATGGAGTGAACGAGTGTTTGGAGTTCCTCTTTCGTAATCACATGGTGCCAAGAATAAATTATAGATAGCTTCAATAAGTTGTCTTTTATTGGATGGACGTTTTTTTCGTACAAGAATTTTCAAACGTCGCCACAAATTTTCAATTGGATTGAGATCAGGGCTGTTTCCTGGCCGTGGTAATATATCTATGCCTTTATTTTGAAACCATGCTTTGCTTACTTTTGCTGTGTGGCATATAGCTGAATCCTGCTGAAAAATAAATGGTGCGTTGTTGGGGAAGAGATCCCTGATAGAAGGTATCAATTTTGGTTTTAAGGACAGTTTCGATGTATTTTTTGGTTTTCAGGAGGCCATCAATCACTTGAATTCGGCCCACACCATCTGCAGACATAAATGCCCAAATCATGACATTTGTTGGGTTTTTTGTAGTTGCCTCAATGCAATCAGGATGAAGTGCTTCACCTACTCTACGTCTCACATATTTTCAACCATCACTACCAAAGAGCGATATTTTACACTCATCGCTCCAGATTACTTGCTTCCATTGATTTTCTGACCATTTAATGTGTTCTTTTGCCCACTTAACTCGTTTTTTGAATTGCTTTTTATTTAAATATGGTGTTTTCCTTGGAATTCTAGCTTTTAGTCCAAATCCTGATAACCTTCTTCTTATTGTTCTTGAACTTACTGCAATACCCGCTGCATTCATTTCACATCTAATGGCATCTGATGAAATTTTTCTATCTTGAAGGCATAGCCATTTAATTTTTCTATCAGCAGTAGCACTTGTGCATTTTGTCCGGCCTGATTTGGCTTTATTTTCCACTGATTTCGTTTTTTCATAACGTAAACAGAACTTTCGTACACTGGAACAAGTCACTGAACCACCAACTTGTCTTGCAATTTCAGCATAAGAGAGGCCATTTTCTCTCAATATGACAATTTGGCTTCTTTTTGTAGGTGTCCTATTAGTTCTTCTTGTTGATGACATTGTTTAAAATTAGTTTAATTATAAAAAGGACTTTAAATATGTAAAAACAGCAATACTCTATTTAATTGTACTAGTATGCATCATTCTGCAGAATATTTCCACAACAATAACTCTTATACCATCCAAATAACCGAAACTATAGTTACAGACATTTGATTGGTCCTAAGAACAGTGTTTGTGATTGACTAGTACGCTTTTATTACAAAACGCGTCCTTGTTTGTTCTACTAAAATGAGCATAACTTTTTTTGTAATACAGATATTTTAATTCTGCTTTTGTTATTAAATTTTACATTAAATTACCTTCTATTTGATATATAAACGTTTGTATTTAAGTGAAAATTAATATATTCTACAAGCGCACAAAGTTGAAAAACATGAAACTTTCAAAAAATGTCCACACTTTTGGCCACCACTGTATATATAATGTAATCGAATACCTCTGCATCAATGATGATCCGTTAGATTTTCATCACATTTTTATCCATATAAATATTAATTTCGACTCTCAGAGCATAGTTGTAGTTTTAATTTTCGAAAAAAAAAGATTCCAAAAATATTAAAGGGAGCACTTAAGGAAAAATTAGTATTGACTAAATTGTTTGTTGTGCCAAACTCTAAAGCAAATTTTGACATATTGATGATTATAGCTCCATCAGAACACAGTGCGGTGTTGATAAACTTCGGGGCTGTTTTTACAACTTGAATAATTAGCACAGTAATAGAAATTTAGCATATTCAAACATTTTTTGAAACGAAAGTGGATTAATAAACATTTATTGCACTTTCAGAAATGCAAATACATGCACATCAATTCAAAATTTTAGTTACATTCATTTTATGCATTTACATTTATTTTATGCATTACTTTTTCTTAATTATCAGTATGGAATTTCTTAACAAATTGAAAAATGAAACATAAAAAAAAAATCATACCATAAATAAAACCAATGCAAATAGTGGCAGTATTAATGTCCTCAGCAAAAAAGCAACTTCCTATTCCTACTGCTGTAAAAATACTTCCAGCTAATATAACAACTTTAATCCCAAATGTTTCACCTAAAAATGCAGTGAAAGGACCTAAAAATAAAATTTTTGTATTTAAACTATTGAATTTAGACTTTTTAACTGTCTTATTATCAAAAAAAAAAATAATGCTGTCATCATACATTGTTAATAAGAAGACCTCTTTTGATTTGCTATGTAACCAAAAATAAATAAAAAATAATGTGTGCAAGTATACAAGTACTTGCACACATTGTTCATTTTCTGTTTATAAATTTGTTTTGTTTTTCGTGTATTAAATGTTTGTTTACATTCTTTTTTCAAATGGGGCTTCGGGAAACAAATAGCACTCTTGTTAAACAGTTGTTCACAGAAAATCACAACAAAAATGCATTCTCTTAAAGATGTCCTGTATTGCAGTCATATTTCTTCTGTTCTACTTCAATATACTTTTCTATTTCTCATTAAGTGTAATTCTCCATTTTTTTAATAAATGTAATTGAAGACAAATTTTCGACTTATGCTGCTTTGGCGCTTTACCAGGTTTGCCTTAGATTTTGATATTTTGTTTCTTGTTTGATCTTCAGACTGGTTTTTATTTAAGAATTTGATTCGATAAGTTATATTTACTTTTAATACAAGGTTTGGGCATAACTACGTCCTGTCAACATATATATGCACTTTAAATAACGAATACGAAATAATCATGTGACTTTGTAAACCAGCCACATTGGGCCAGAATCTGACACCTAGTATGATAACGCCGAGAAAAAAAATCGAAAATTTTAATTTAATGTGAATGCTGAAATTATCCAGTCTTGCTGGAGTTATCCCCCTGAATAATCTTGTAAATATTAAGCAAAGAGTGTAAAAAAGTTTCTTAGGAATTTCATATTAGTTTAAAAAATTCTGAAATAAAGGTCAGATATCCCTTTAAAAAGTTTGAAGCATTGAGTTCCATTCTTTACAGACGAAGAGTTCATACTAAAAATAAATTAGAATTAAAATGTTCATCTTCGATGCAAAAACATCTAAATAGGAGAAAGAAATGATTTGCATCCAGTTAAAGTAACAACAATGGCGACATACATTAAATGATGAAAAATATGTAACTTTGAAGTGTAAAAACAAAACATTGTTTATTGTCTGTCTGCCGAGAATGTATTCCTTTTTGGAATTATCAATGCTAGGTTTCATTGTTCCATCTTTTCAACAACGACTTAAGTGTTATGCAATGTTTTCATTTCCATTTTATTGGGCTCCTATTTACGAATGAAATTTATTCACAGTGTATCAGTGGTTTAATGAAAAAATAAGTTTTATGATATTAAGTATTTTATATTCTTGTATCAATTAAAACAACAGAGCCAAATTTTTGACAAAGGAATAAAAAATTGCTTTTACCAAACTAAAGTAATGTAATAAAAATGAAAGCAATTATTGAAATGAACAGCAGCGGCTTAGATGTGTTGGAAATGTTTTATGTATCATGCAAATCAATTGTTCTTTGAAAGTTGTTTCATTAAGTGGCAACATCTTTAAATAATGCTATAAAAACCTGCTGGATAGAGAAAGAAGGAGATCCTGTTGGTAGACATACGAACGCAGTGGTAAGTGACTGTAGGTCCGTTCCAGAGTTCAATGAGTTTAAATCACTGAGATGGTGATGTTTGATAGCAATCTATAACTGTTATGTTCTTATTTAACTGCAAAGCAAATTGTATATTTAATGTCATAAATACTGTTTTTTTATCTCCAAGCTTTGTCATGTCTCTACACACAAAGAACACAACACAAAAGGTTAATGTACTGCGCTATTAGTATAAAGAACCGAGTTCTATCTTCGGCGGCGGAGGTTGAAGTCCAACACTTGACATCGATGGGTACTAGCTTGTCTGAGAAAAAAAAAGAGCCTGTATTCCGTGTGGATATCATTATTAAATATCAAGCTATTTGTCTAGAAATTGTGGAGTCTTAATTTCCTTACCCCCCCCCCCCCCCCCNCCCCCCCTCCCGGGAAGAAAAACCTTCTGCTGCGGGATGTGTTTACTTTTTACTAACTGAAATATTTTTTTAAAAGAAATTTTAAAACATTATTTTGAAATATGGATACAATTGACTACTGATATAAAGAAATAATGAAAAAGTAAAAATAAAACATTTTTCTCCGACTGATTCCAGATTTCTCTGACGGATTCCAAAACGAAAACCAAGGCGAAATCGTGATAAAAGAATATGATTCTTTCTCAAATGTTTTTAAATCTTGAAAAGTAATTTTCGAAATTTGCATGCAAGTTTCAAAAATGTTACAAAATAATTCTTTCTAAAGAAAAGGCGCATTGATTTTAAATAATCGTTACATTTCAATAACTTGTTGTCAATAACATTTTTTTTTCATTTAGATCCATGACAAAAACAAACTATTTTGAAAATGCATGTTTATGAAAGTTTTTATTATGAAATAAAAGGGTAAGATCAGTAACATCAACTGATAAAATTTAATTCGATTGTCAATTAAATGAGTTAAATCTTTTAAAGTGTAGCCTTAAAAAAGATTGCAATAACATACTCAAAGTATTTTTAATGATACTTACACTTTCTGGAACTTTTTAAAACTTAATTTAAAGCGTCATCTATTTTTATGGAACATTACTTATGTACATTTCTCCTCAAAATAAGCTTCAGTATGCTCTCACAACAATATGTATCTCCTCCTAATAAATGATGCAATTCTTAAACTTAAAAACTTTTTTTCTGCTAAAGCTTTAATTGCTTTGACAAGCCAGCTATCAGCTCTAAAAAATATAATTTTGCCGTTGTTCTATGTATGACTGTTCACCCGTATTAAGTTTTAATTACATAAATATTAATTTTTAACTTTATTAAATAATCTGGATAACACAAAAAATTATTTTAGGTATAAAAACAATTCTCTATGCTGTAAATAAATTTTTTTATTATCATTAAATTAAAAAGTAATATAATTTTTAAAAATCAAATTGTGATTGGATGATAATAGATTTATAATTATGTTAAAATATTTTTAAACTCTCTAAAATAGTTTCAAAGTTATGGCAAAAAACTCAATGATTGAAATAAGGGATCTAAAATTGTGACACTTTCCTGCGAGAACAATTGAGACCATATTATCAAGATTCCAGCTATTTCCATTATTTTGACAGCCAAAAATCCAAATCAGTTTAAAAACGGCTTGTTTTATTTGTGGGGGGTAAAGCACGGTTTTGCATCTAATTTCATAACTTGAAATTTAATCTGCTGAAATTAATTAGCATATTTAAGGTTTATCCCTTTTTTTCTATTTTTTTCTACTAAATAACATTTTTAAGCATACTTATTTTATTGCGGAGCCTGCCCTTGACAAAGAAATAAATCAAACAGCATTTAACTATGAATCAGAAAGAATTATGGGATATAAGAATTAAGGTTACAACTATAAAGATTGTTACATGAATAATTCAGGCAACTAGGTTTATTCATATTTGCATAAGAACCATAAAAAAAGTTCATAAACATTTAGGACATAAAAAAGGCAGCAATAAAATGAATGAACCATCCATTTATTCAAATATGTCAAAAAGAAATGGGCTATTTTTATCATATTACTGCGTAAAGCAGCTGACGTTATACGACATTCCAATAAATTAAATTATTTTCGATAAACGACGATCGATAGTAATTTATATAGATTATTGATTTCAACATATTAAAAAGGAAGCATTTACTTTCAGAAGCAAAACACATTTTTTTACAATTCGGCAATCTATGAACTGTATTTCACTATTTTTTTGAAATTTGACACGATATCGCGTGATTTTAAACGAAACACTAATTATTAAATATTCCACGAAACTGTTTCTTTACTTTGGTCTTTGTAGTACATTTTGAGTTTGCCAACATTTTTTTTCATCTTTAAAAATGTTTGAATTGTATGTTGGGTTGTTTCATTCCCCTGTCAAGCAGATCCGTGTGACTTAAATACAATTACGATAAATAAGAGGAGTTCCTAAACTTAATGTCATATTTTTTGAAAAATTCTGTTAATAGCACTACTAATTTACTGAATTAATTTAGATTGTATTAAGCTTAATCGAAACTGTATTAAACCTAATGCTTCAAACTTTATCTCATATTTTCTGAGCAAATGTGTTAATTGAACTTAGCAAATGTGCTTAATTGAAACTGTATTAAGCCTAAAGATTTTCAAGAAATTCGTATCCGCAAACAAAATAATATAGTAATTTCTTAAATTAAACGATATAGTTTTTCTTAAATTATTAAGTTTTCTTGGACCATTTAACTGTATACTGTATTTACAATGCTTGACTTTGAACAAAACGCTATGGATCAAATATTTGACGAAACTATTCCCTCACTCTGGTCATCTTAGTGCATTTTAAGTTTTCCAACATTTTTTTTCTATCTGATTTTAAAATCGTTTGGATTGTATGAGCAGATGATACATTAGCTTGGCAGTCAGATTTCTTGTGTTTGACTCCTGCCAGTGACATAGTAAACATTCCGCGATAATAACAGGGGTAGTTATGTCTCCTTAACAATTGTGTTAATTGAACTAGTAATTTCCTAAATTAGGATTGGCTGGTTTAATCAAATGTAAACGCATGATTTATGCAACGGTTTAAACCAAATTTTTCATAAAAGAAATCTTTTTAATGATTTAAATGTTTATTACTTATATAAACATACAAGAAAGTATACAATTATAAATTAATTAAATGCTAAAAATATAAATAAACAAATAAATTTGATCAAATTCACATTTCATTTTATTTATATATTGTTACACAAGCATATGTTGACTTTTGTGCTCATTGCAAAAACTAGCATATAAGTCCTTATCAAATTGAAGAACATATAGCTCAAATTAGAGAAGGATACCACAAAGATACATCCAGGGTTAAGGCAGGATTGGACCCCTTCAAACTATAAACACAAGCATTCCAATTGAGGGTCATGTTTCCGTATTATATTTTTACTTTTTTTTTTACTTGTGAAGAAGAGTATGGAAGCAGTAATAAATTTAGGAAGAAGAAAATTGATCTCATGGAAATCGAAAACATAAAATGTCGAAATTCTTACCATATATTATATTTACCATGTATACGTTTGATCACGAATTTGCAATTATCGTTCGACATTATTTGAACATTTTATACTAATATTTATACATTATAATGTTTATATATTATAATATTTATATATCATATTATATATTATATTATGTTATATCAAATTCAATTGTCACGAGAGTCTGATTTTTTTTTCTAATTACATTTCTTTNCTTTTTTCAGTGGCGCCATCTATGGCTAAGAATTCGACTGCTGCCACACCATTCACACAACAACAATCCCGTTTATAGGGCGGGTCACATTCACACACACAAAAGAGAAAGGACATATAACACACAGAGAGAGAAAGAAACATCCATGCCTTGCCCGGGATTCGAACCCAGGACCTTTCTGATGCAAATAAGTTTTGATATTTTTTGATTTTGATTAGAAAAATTTGCTGCTTATTGTGAAGCCTTCAGATTTTAAAACAGATATAATAAAATATTTAAAATTGATTATTACATTTTTCATCATGTAATATAGTAAAATATATTCAATGATAATAATTATTATATATTAGTCATTTTATTCATAATTACATTCATGGCGACAGTTTATTATTATCGCTAGAAATAAATTACTATAGTCAGTGATAAATTGTGTTTTTTTCGCTGAGTCATTAAAATTTCATAACCTCAATTTATCTTTTGTTACCATATTTGCAAATAAAAATACCTTTTGAGTAGCTGATCTCTTAAAATAATTTTCTGAATTTACGTGTCAGTTTGGTAAAAATTAAAAACCTCCCCATACCTCACTTTTCATTATGTAAGATTATAAAACAATTGTATTAATCGTTATTATTGTATAAATATTATATTTATTATTGTATAAATATTATATTAATTATTGTATAAATATTATATTTATTATTATATCCACAACGACAATTTATTATTGATTATAAATAAGGATTAACTTCACTGATTCATTACAATTTCATAGCCATATCATATTTGTGACTATTATTAGAGTATTACAAGAGTAACTAATCTGTACAAATAATTTTATAATCTGAATATTAGTTAGAACAAAATTGAAAGTCTTGGTCAGATCACTATTGACATTAAGTAAGATTATAAAATACTTGTGCCAATTATTATCATTTTTTAATTATTATATTTGCAATTATAATTATAGTTACAATTTATTATTGATAAGAAATAATGATAATCAGTGATAAAGTGCTTTCTTCTTTGAGTTAATAAAATTTTAAAACCACAATTAATTATTTATAATCATATTAGTGGTTATTAATATAGCATGAGTAGCTAATCAGTTAAAATAACTTTATAATAATGTTTATTAGATGAAAATTTAACGCTTTTTTATACCTCACTTTTCGTAAATAATATAAGATATTTTGTTTATTATTTTTATTATTCATTAATTATTATATTCACTATAAAATTTTATGAATAATTATAAAATGTTATAACTTTTACTTTCTTCACAGCCACAATTTATTATTTATTACCGCATTTGTGACTTTAAATACTATAATATGCCGTGAGTAGCTAATTTGGTTAGAATAAATTTTTAAGATGAATATAAAATGAGTTAAAATATTAAAAAGCCTTTATAGTGCACTTATCATTTAGTAATATTAAAAAAAATGCTTTCTCTATACTTATTTATAATGATGATTTATTATTTACCATAAATAATAATTTAATATAAGTTCTTTTTCTTAGATGAGTCATAAAAATATCATTACCACTCTAGTTATATTTTAAAAGTATGTATGACTAATTAAAAATAGTAAAAATAGTTTTATAGTCTTAGTGTTAGTTAAAAAAGTTAAAAGCCTTTGACCTACGACACTTGTCATTAATTAAGATTAAAAAGTATTCTCCTAATTATATTATTATTATTTATATTAGTAATGATAATTTCATAGATAGTTACCAGAGAGTCGTAGCACTAAAATGGTTGCGAAAAAAATAATTAAATTGTTTTAATTTGCGACCACTAAAAAATTCAATATCTAATTCACAGGTCTAACATATTCGTTTAAATTGGTTCCATTTATTATTGGTTTATATAATTGTAAATCGAATTTATTAACTCAAAAATAAAATTTCAAATCATAAATTTACTTTACCATTTTAAATATTAAAAAAAACTACGACTTAAACTGAAAAAGTGGGCATGTATGTAATTTATTATTGATTATAAGTAATGATAAATCAGTTATAAATTATTTTTGGATGAGTCATAGAAACACCAGCACCCCAAGTAATATTTTATAATTACATATGATTAATTAAAAATAGTAAGTAGCTGATCGGATAAAATAATTTTATAGTCTTAGTGTTAGTTAAAGAAAGTTAAAAAGCCTTTGACCTACGAAACTTGTCATTAATTAAGATTAAAAAGTATTTTCTTAATTTTTTATTATTAATTATATTCATAATGACAAGATCATAGATTCCTACCAGAAGGTCATAGCACTAGAATGGTTGCAGAAAACAATTAAAAAACCTTTAATTGTTTTATTTGCTGCAACTATTGGTTTATATAATTGTAAATTAATTATATTAAATATATAATTATAAATCAAATTTACGAACTCAAAAATAAAATTGAAAATCATAAAATTTACTGTCACTTTAAATATTTAAAANAACTCTACTGCTCAAACGGAAAAAATGGTCATGTATGGAATTTATTATTGATTATAAATAATGAGAAATCAGTTATAAATTCTTTTTTGATGAGTCATTGAAACATCAGCACCATAAGTTCTATTTTATAATTTTATATGATTAATAAAAAATAATAAGTAGCTGATCTGATAAAATATTTTTACGGTCTTAGTGTTAGTTAAAAAAAGTTAAAAGCCTTTGACCTACGACACTTGTCCTTAATTAAGATTTAAAAGTATTTTCTTAATTTTTTATTATTAATTATATTCATAATGACAAGATCATAGATACCTACCAGAAAGTCATAGCACTAGAATGGCTGCAAAAACAATTAAATAATCTTTAATTGTTTTATTTTGCTGCAACTATTGGTTTATATAATTGTAAATTAATTATATTCAATATATAGTTGTAAATCGAACTTACGAACTAAAAAATAAAATTGTAAATCATACAATTTACTGTCACTTTAAATATTTAAAAACTCTACTACTTAAACGGAAAAAGTGGGCATGTATACAATTTATTTTTGGTTATAAATAATGATGATCAGCGATCAGTTGTGCTTTTCGTGAGGAATCCTAAAAATGTCATAACCATAATTAAAAATTTTATCATTATCATATTCATAATTATTAATATATCATGGGTAGGTAATTTGTTAAAATGATTTTACAATTTAAATGTAAGTAAAAAAAGGTACGATATTTATTAGTTAGAAAAATTAAATAACAAAAATAATTATTAAATATTAGTTTAAAGCTTTTGTCATTCCACAATAGTTCTCAAGTGAAAATAATTTTATTAATTTATATATCCATAGTTATGTTCTCTATGAATATTTATTAATGATTATAAATAATGATTATCGGTGTAAAATTGAGCTTTTTTTTGCTGTGTCATTGAAAATTTCATAACCTCAACTTATCATTTATAACGATATTCATGATTAGTATTATAGCGATAGTGGTTAATCTGTTAAATTAGTTTTATAATATAAATATTGGTTAGATGACCTTTACCTTTTAAAACCTTTTGCCATACCACACTTTGTTATGAAGCAAGAAAACAAAATATATTTTTTAATTATTTGCAATAAAATAAATGTCTCATCAAATGTCATAAAATTAAATATAATGTTTCTTTAAAGTATTTAAGTCCATAATCTAGAGCTGAAATAAGCATTTTAGTAGTAAATAAAGCTTCATTTAAAGTTTAAATTAGGCTTACTTAAAAACGCGGTTTGAATTGGTTACAATGGTCGTTTAAAGTCATCAATCAATCATTGAATGATTAAATTTTATATTCTACGTTTGTATCTTACCTGTTAACGTTCGTAATACACCAAATATTACTATAGGCATAGATGCTTTTTGCCTATCGGTGTCATAACCATCTAAAAGAATCACAAAGAATAATCCAGATAAACGCATCGGTACTCCGACAAAAAAAACTACAATTGAACAAGCTATTACAGTTAACCAACTGGTCCAACTATTATAACCCGTTTTTTCCATTTGCGTATAAGAGATAACTCTGTAGCAAAACCCAATCATAAATATAAACTAAATGATGTTTAAATAAGATTTCTGTGCGAACTGGCAACTAAGATTTAATAAAAGAAATATATAACAGCTGAATGCATTTGAAGAACTAATTCCGAGTAAACTTTTTGCGTGTCATATGTTTGTAGTCGTCAAGTATACACTTGATTTAGCACAAAACTACTACGAAGCGATTATTTATACAGATTGCATTGTTATTTTTTTTAATTAAATTTTCGCATATCTAAACGCGTTCTTCGTCACTGCTTTCAGGCATTCAAGTGGCATCAGCTGTAGATGAAAATAAGAATTTACAAGACTACTATTCTTACCGTTTCTGATGGCGAACATTCGAGAAAAACAGGCGACAAATATGTTGATTCTATTTAAATTCAGGAAAATAACTAACGATTCGGTTTCCGAATAATGTTTAATACATGACTTTTACAGAATCGGGAATTTTTTAAAAACTCGATAAATTTTTAATACAATTTAAATAGATCTTCGGAAAACTGTTGCTAAAAAATAACGCACTTGATAAACTGTTTAAGCATAAATTACTTGAAATAATAAAATTAATTTTGCGTAATTAAATACTTCATATGTACAGTATATGCCAAAGGAAACGGATTTCAAAAAAGTCAAATATTTAAAATTCAATTTCTCAGGACCAATTTCAACCGATTTCGCTTAAATTTTGTATTTTTTCATGTAAAATTGTAATTTTTAAAAATGATGCAATTTTTTTTAACTTTAGAATTAAATTTCTTCTTTAAACCATTATTAAATTAAATAGTAAATATTTACTAAACTTTATTTTCTGCATGGAATTATCTTTGGATAAACGAATTTTATAATTGTGTGCAAAAATTTTTAAATTCGCTTAAAATGTTCTTGAGACGTATCGAATCATTTAAAAAGTAAAATTAGCATTAAGGGGTCAAAAAATTGGAGAGCCCTCCTGACCAAACTATTAGGACCATATTTCCCAGATTGGGGTTTCCCCCTATATTTTGGGGGTCAGAAATCCAAATTCGTCGAAAGAAAGGCTTGTTTATTCAGACAAAGTACGTTTTTGTGTCTGATTTCGTAACATAAATTATCGTCTGAACTTATTAATTAGCAAATTTGAGGTCACACACCTCGAGCCATTAAGTTTGAGTCCTAGAACGTAAAGATCCGATCATTAGATCAAAAATTATCTAAGGTGGTCCGTTTATTGTTTGGTGCACTCTACATTAACATTAAACCACTAATGAAATTTTCAATGTGAAATGAATAATCCTAAAAACTGAAGCAGAAAGATATACTTGTCAATGGAAAAACTTCGTTTCATAAGTACGTTTTGGAAAAAGTCGGCACGTTTGTACCACTTTTTCGGCTATCAACTTTCCCCTCAACTAACGCACTTTTTCTTGTTTTGTTAGTTCACCATTATGTTCTTTTTCCATTTTTATCGTTTATCAAAACAGACTTTTATGTCTTCAAATGTGCTATGTATCCATTATTCACGCCTAGTGAGATTTGAGGAATGAACGTCTTGGTTTGAGAATTCGCAATGTGGAATGTGGACTTTGCCAACTGAAGTTAGCAGAGTTTTTCCATTGGAAAGTTTGAAATATCCTGATCATTGCGATCAGACCACTAAAAAAAATTTATTTTTAAAAATTAGTTTCTTAATTAGATAGTTTTTTTTGGTCTAGATTGCAGATGGATTGCCAATGTATTTTACAGTTTCAAAAACAGACTTTTATGTTTTCAAATGTGCTTTGTATTCATTATTCACGCCTGGTGAGATTTGAGGAATGAACGTCTTGGTTTGAGAATTCGCAATGTGGAATGTGGACTTTGCTGACTGAAGTATTATTGAAGCAGAGTTTTTCCACTGGAAAGTTTAAAATATCCTGATTATTACGATCAGAACACTAAAAATTTAAAAAAAAAATTAGTTTCTTAATTAGTTAGTTTTTTTGGTCTAGATTGCAGATGCATTGCCAATGCATTTTACAGTTTTTTTCAACGTCTCTTCATTAGCCGATTACAAAATCTTTTTACTACTAATAATAATGTCACATTATTGTGTATTGTATTCCGCCCTAAAGATGTTATTCGAATGTAGAATTGAATCCTGTATTCATTTTAATGTATCTGCGATTTTACGTTGATTGTATGATTAACTTGTGCGCCCACTTATTTAATTCTGATATTTATGAATGGAATATGTAGAATAATTGCAATATAATATTCGAGCTAAAAAAATTGTAAAAGAGGCAGTTTTATTCAAAATTATTATAACAGAAAGAAAAGAAAAAATAGATAATAAATATTTTTAAACGATGATCTGCTAATTCATTGAGAATGTGGAAAACCTTATTCATTGAACGAACTTAGCAAAATAAAAAGAGAACTCTTATATAACTTTTGAATTCATAGTCTGATTTACACACTAAGTATCTTACTTCATAAAGTAAGCATTTGACTATTTTATGAAATAAGATGCAATTTCAATAGTCATCTTAGATCTGATAATAAATCAGAAACTACAAAGGGATTGTTTTTTATGGTTGAACTGCGATTTTCTCAACATTAATGTCTGGAGGTAAAGTACACCAATTTACTTCAAATGTTCTGTCTGAAAATCATGATTATTATATACATTTTTTATGCATTACATATGTATGCTAATTTTACAGTATTTAAAACTCAAATGAAGCATGCGAATCAGACAATAAAAATTTTAATTCGACAGCTACAAGCAAAATGTTTATAAGCACTTTAAATCTAGTAAGACTAAGGTCTTGCATCTTCAGAGCGATGCTTAAAAATTAATGAAGGCGTAATTAATGATGTCATTTATTTATAAAGGTAATAAATGTCATCATTATTGCAAAATAATATTTTTACTTCTCACCCATATATGATTGTAATGTAAATTCTACTTTTAATTAAATACAAATATTTTGCCAAGTTAAGTTCTTGTCAACAATACATCATAAATACGAAGAGGAATCATTAAGTTGAAGGCTTATGCCATGGTAAGTCAGTTGATGAGTAAATTGCTGGCGATTAAGTATTGGGCAGAAGTCTTATCAGTGTATGCAGACATATTGTTTTCAATACATCAATGTCCAAGTTTTTCAAATGCAGAATTTAAGACTGAATTAAGTTTGGTTAGTTCTTCCTTAGCAAAGGCACTCCTAAGTCTATCAATATAATGAAGATGCGGCTTAATGAAGATAATAATAAAAGTCAATTTATTTCGAGAGCTCAAAAATGGGTACCAATTTTTTAAGACTCGCATAAGGAAAACAAAAGTGATTTAAAACCGAGAATCTAAAGATGCCAACGAAAAATGGGAAATAAAAGAGAAAAATGAAACTGGAAAAATTGCAGTTGGTGAGAGTGGCAAAAAAATAACGCGAACAACAAATAAATAAAGAGAAGCGATTTTTAACGTGAAAAAAATATTAAAATCAGGAAATATTACTCAGCTAGTATCACAGAAAAAAAATTAATCTCTATATTCACATGTAAACTAATATTATTCTCTCCTGGTCTAATTTGAATATGGATGGTGTTTTCAGTAGAAATGTAAACAATCTCGAGCTCGGCACCTACTCTAGTTCCGGTTAAAATGTTTGCAGCTGCTTACTACATGTTATTCTGATAGGCGATGTTTTCAAACGGATAATTTTGTTTTCAATAAAAGATATAAATTAGATCATTTCTGAGCTCAAATCTGCCGTATTTCATAAGACATTAATGTTATTATGTAATTCTGGGGAGTTTGGAGTGAAAATTTGTTTTAGTTATTTTGTTATTTATTATTAAAAAAGGTGACATGGTTGCTAGATTTTGAATAACTCGCTTTTTTGGCAGTCTTGATTTGGCCTCTTTCCATAAGTTTATTACTGGTTGTTCTTGTTGCACGCTGTGCACCATCTTACGTTAGTGTTAACACTTTTAGCATTGTAAACACAAGTAATAAGTAATCAAATATATTTGCAAGAATCTCAAAACACAACGATGCCAAATGGCTATAAATACAACGGAAACAGTAACCCGGAAATTTATTCGGTACCGAGCTTGCAGCGTTCCCTAGTGTAGAAAACACCATCCATTTGTTGTTATTGCGTTTTCGAGTTTTTTAAATAGTGAAAGCCACAAGCTTAAGACTTAAAAACGGATATTATTTGATTATCTTTTACTGTATTTAAAGTAATTTTGTTAAGTAAATCTACAATATTACATTACAAATACTAATATAAATTATTTCCATTATATTTACTGTGGTGTATTTCTTTTGAGATTGTATGACTTTCCATGGTTATCCGGGAGCTGAGAAACGTCATCTACAGCCGCACCAATTTCGCACATGTAATTGCATTCTATTTTGAAGGCATGTTAAAATACGATTAAATTAAAATTATTTAAGCACAACTGTCTAAAATATAGATAATCAACTCCCTCAGTGGGCCGCGATTAAATTATCAAACCCTGACCGGTCCGCGGGGATTAAAAAAAGATTGGGGAGCATTGAGCGATACACCAAAGTTTGGATTTGCTTAAGCACCCCCTGCGATAGAAATGGAATCGTAAAAAAGATCTGCGATCTATTGCCAAATATATTTTAAGACTTTTTTATGCATATTTTCCATTTTGGGTTGGTATTGATATTTTCCAGATATTATGCTTGTTTAATACAATATTTACAAAATGTGGTGTAAGAATTTCTTATAAATATTTTTTAAGGGAACCAGATGAAAAGACGGATGTTTTCGAAATGATATAAAATGAACCACTGACTTTTCATCTGCTTTATTTAAAAGCTGTATAAGAAATTCTTACAACACAGATAGCTTCGTTTAGATAGCTTACAACACAGATACACTATCTGGCCATTAATGACCGGACACCCCTCATTTCGGATGCATGAGGTGCTAGTATCAAGTCAGTAGGGCGTAGGGCCGCCACGCGCCCGAATCACAGCTTTAACCCTTCTAGTAAGGCTATCCACTAGGTGTTGGTACACGGCGGCAGGTATTGCCCGCCATTCCTCCTGTAACATGGCGAGGAGTTGAGTGGTGGTTTTGGGGCATTGTGGTCTGGCCCTGAACCGGCGCTTCAACTCATCCCAGCGATGCTCAATTGGATTGATGTCGGGACTTTGGGATGGCCAGTCAAGCTCTTGCACCTCCATTTCATCAAACCAGTCCGTGATGGCATGTGCTTTATGAATGGCAGCGTTATCGTGTTGAAACACAAACGGGCCATTACCGAACTGTTGCCACAGGGTGGGAAGCGCCGAATTGTCCAGGATGTCTCTATACCCTTCTGCGTTCAGGGTTCCACGCACTAACACCAAGAGTCCAAGGTCAAACCATGAGAAACAGGACCACACCATAATTCCTCCACCGCCGAACTTCACAGTG
>NC_092213.1:64212665-64287632 GCF_043381705.1 Parasteatoda tepidariorum
TAGAGTACGTACATTTTATTAGTCTACCCCCCTTTTTCATAAAAATTAAAATAATTATGTTTTAAATAAAATTAAATATTTACTTAAGGAGTGTGTAGGATAAAGTCAAATTTAAATTTGGTGTATGTTTATAAAGTACGTACTTTGTATAATACCTCCCCCCCTCCCCATCGTACAAAACCGTACATAATAGCAAATCCCCCCCCCCCCCCTTCGGGATGTACGTACTTTTTGAACGGCCCCTTTCCCCAACCACAGGTTCCGTATTTATTCCGCCAGGACGAGTCCACCTGCCGTTCAAGGGGTGTCCAGTCCTTAATGGCTAGATAGTGTAGATAGATTTTATATAAGCTTCGTTTAAAATAAACATAAAGTTAACTAAGACTATATCAATGACTGAAAAAAACGTAAAATTAATTAATACAATATCAACTTGATTTTTATAAGTTACACCCTAAAATATAAGTTATAATAATTTAACTTCCAGCCCTTTTTATAAGTTTAACACTATTACTATAATTTTTTTTTAAATGTAGAACCATAAAAAAGTTGCTTTTTTAATATTTTTAAATTATGTTATTGCTTGTTGAATGCTGGATTACTTCCAGGAATTAGTTCTCACGTGTTTTCTCTCGGAACTGACGTCATCATAGAGATAAAATCACTTCCATAATATAAAAATAACTTTAACTATAAGAATAACATACTGTTATAGGAAAATTGATGCGGTAATAATTTCCGTTTTCTTTTTATTAGGCAAATAAATAGCGTGGTGATTTTCAATGAGAAAATAAATAAAATCTAGAAATATTACTCTGTTAGTAACGCAAACTTATATTATTCTCACCTGATCTAATATTAACATTTGTTATTAAGTTTTTGAGTTGGTTAAATGGTGAAAATTGCAAGCTTAAGACTACGAAATTATATATTTTTTTATTGTATTTAAGTAAATGGGTAATTTTGTTAAATAAACCTGCAATATTATATTACGAACACCGATGCGTCGAAATAGAAACGGGACATTTCATGTTAACCCTTTTTATTTATCTAGTGTCTTATAAACCATTGAAGTTGGATATGCTACTTTGATTTCCTGACATAATAACTTAGCCTAAATGGCTCGCAAATGAACAAACCGTTAAAAAAAGTAGAAAAAAATTTATATAAAAGTGTTATACACAACATTTTACTCCAGTCTCACAGTAACGGTTGCAGTGACAAAATTTTTTTTAAAATTTCGAACGATATTCGAATTCATCGAAACTGAATCGCACAATAAAAAGGAGTTAAAGGTGAAATGTAAGCAACAGTGGTGACGCTGGACAAATATGAAGAAAAAAGAATGTTATTAATTTTCAACGCGTCAACAATTCAGCTCAACTGAACACGCTATGACGTAAGCGAAAGAAGAAGGAAGCACGCCATCTTATTCCTTCCAACTCTGACTAGCGACGCCACTAATGTCACTAAAAATATCGTTCCAATTCCATTTATAGCTTTTTGTTCTTTTTTTTACAAGAATGATCAGATGTTGAACACTTGCGATTTCTCCATAAGATGATGCAGAGAGAATACTAGCTCATGCGCTGTACACACTTATATTCTCACAATTTAGGTGGGGGTGTATTAGAAAATGGTTGAGTTTTGAGTGATCTTCATTGGTGTCAACAAGTTTGTGTTGTTTATAGAATTTAGAAGGATAGTTACGTCTCCGTACAATTTCTTAGGATTATTTATTTTTATTTTTTTGAATCTGTGATAACAAACAATAACGCGTAATTAATACTATCGATATGTTTTATCATAGCATAACATACACAATATAAGTAGTTTAGCCACTATATTTCAGGCTAGGAAATTATGTTTTTTAGTTTATGTAAATTACGTTTATGAATTTATAAGAAAGCAATTTTGGAGTTCAATAGTTGTAAATCCAGTACAATAAATTTGGATTTGGAGTGTTTTGTATAAAAAATCAACTGTAAAAATTCATGTGATGTTATAAGCAAACAATAAAAATAAAATAAATATATTGAAATGAGTATTCTAGAAGTTTAATTAAATAATTGTTTCATTTTATAAAAATGGAACAAATAAAATTATTATAAAAAGTATATTTTAACATGGAACTATCCCGGGAGATGGGATTGCCATAGCATTGTTCCTTTACTTTGGTTGTTATACTTTCTGGTTTCATCTTTATTTTTTATGGTTTTCTCATCTTTCTTTTTCCATTTTCTGTTAGAAACTTTACATTTCTATTTCAAATCACTTTTGTTTCTTTTTATTCACGTCAGGCAAGTCTTGAAAATGGAGCATAAGATGAGTTGAATCTTATGCCTAATTATCTATGACTGAGATCATCTCAGCATCGATAGGTCACGTGCACTCCTTTGACTGTTTCTTCCTGTTTCTACATGATGCTAGAACTGGCGTGAGCTTTACAAGTACACTACATGCAAAACAGCAAGAAATTATTATGACATATACCCAGTTATAGGATCCCAAAGTTTCTCGAAAGTATCCTGTAAAATAAAATAATTAAATGTAATAAAATATGCACATTTCAATCAACTTAGATAATCCCTTCAACCAACTAAGAATTAACAAAAAATCAGTAAAAATATAGAGAGAAAAAGCAAGAGTCTGTTACGTATCTTTTATTGTATCTAACAAAATTTATGCCTTAATTTAACTTATAAAATTTAATATTCATTTTAATTTAGCGGTCTATATCATCGCCTTTTCCTTATGTGAAGTGAATATTTAGGATAAAATGTATTTCCAAACCTATCCTGTTTTTGGATTACCTGTTTGGAGTGACTTTATATACGTATCTAGTCAAACTGTGGGAAAAATACAAACTGAGGTGTTAAGGCTAACCTTTGATGGATCAATAAGTTTCTATTTTTAATTCATGGTTGGTTAAAGATATTTTTGTTTTGATTGATTCTTTACTCTCAACCTAAGATGATTGATTTTAA
The DNA here is from genome assembly GCF_043381705.1 of Parasteatoda tepidariorum. NCBI lineage: Eukaryota > Metazoa > Arthropoda > Arachnida > Araneae > Theridiidae > Parasteatoda > Parasteatoda tepidariorum. The sequence continues at coordinate 64,215,653 of NC_092213.1, forward strand.
CTTTTAAGATGATTGATTTTTTTTTTGATTGTAAGTTTTTATTGGACAGTAAAAAAAAAAATTCCTGGAGTATAAAGGAGAATCAAATGGGAATGGAAGGAGTGAAAGAAAAATAAAGGGAATTGACTGGATATGAAAAGAGTTGGGTTAGAGAAATATGTAGATATATGAAGAAAAAAAATGTGAAAGTAGAACTGCTGGAGATGAGGTGTGCGTTAAAGCTAATTCAACATAATCTTCAAAGTTTTGAGAATTAAGAATGAAAAAATAAATACCGAACCGAAGCTGACGTCTTCAGGGAGTACCAGCTCCGGAAGCCATAAATGCAAAACCTTTTCCATCGAGAGAGCACGATGAATGTCTAAAATTGCTCTCTCTTTATCCCAAAAGTTTTGCCAAAGTCCAGGAAGAGAATACAATACAAAATATAAAATACATAAAGCAAATAGAAAAGTATAAAATCAAGACTAATACATAAGAATAAAACGCACAAAAACTTACTTGAAAACAAATCCAGTAGCCAAATTGCACTACTGACTGCCAAACAACAACTAAGTTGAAATATTATTGCAGGTTATGGGATTTGTGCGTTTCATTCTTATGCATTAGTCTTGATTTTATACTTTTCCATTTGCTTTATGTATTTTATATTTTGTATTGTATTCTTATCCTGGACTTTGGGCAAAACCTTTGGGGTACAGAGAGAGCAATTTTAGACAGTTGTCCTGCTCTCTCGATGGAAAAGGTTTTGCATTTATGGCTTCCGGAGCTGGCACCCCTGAAGACGTCAGCTTCGGTTCGGTGTTTTTTCATAATTTTCGTTTTTTATTGTTTCAATTCCTTTCAGATTTTCAGCTGCAAAGTGCGTTTGTCCACTGGAAGTATTGTTTTTAATTGCTCCAATTATTTTGAATTTTTTTTTCTTTTAATTATAAGAATTAAGCATTTCTGTGTATATAATATCTATTTAAAAATTTCTATTCATTTGGAGTAAAAAAAAAATATGAACTTCATGCGCATTTCCTTTTCTATTGATTGTTTTAAAATTATATAAATGGTATGTTTTTTGTATAATTTAATCTTGCGCGTAGTTTTTTATTCTTCCACAACTCACGGCAGCGTAGTTATTAAAACGCATATAACCAAGGTTCTAGTAAACAGAGTTATTAAAAATACCGTTTTTTTTTACTGCGCATTTCTCTAAAGGAAGTTCAGATATTTTAATGCGATATTCAGTTATTTTAATGTAGTATTGTTTATTCCATAGATAAATAACGCCCGGTATGGTGGGTTTAGTCTTTACCAATCACGTCATGGACCGGGGTTCTAAATCCTATGCTAGAAACTAGGGGTTGAATGATTTGCACTTTATCCAATGATGCTTAATCGTTTTGTTTCTGTTGGTAATATAATGTGCGTCGTGGTTTCAGAGCTGAAAGAGATTTATTATCTAAGAGCCGAGATGTAATTTATCATTTTATTTACACGATTATATTATTTATGTTTCATGTTTATGATATTTCATTTATGTTTCATACTCATTTTATATATGCGAAGATCCAGTGAACGCATTTCTGTAGTTTTATAGAAACTTTCCGTTTTTTATTTCAAATTAATTTGATAAATAATTTATAGTAGATTCTCATGCGAAAATTTTTGTATTGTGATGTCCGTTAGCCGAAGATAAGTACAAAGTATTTTCCTTTCTCACCTGCACTTATCCTTATTTTAATCTTTCCCCTCTATATATGTTATTTAAAAACCTATGAATGAGATAATCAAATTAAAAACAATCCTCGTACTACATAGTTTATTTTATGTTAGTAAAAAAGAAGCGTTAACTATTAGTCATGAAGTTGGTCTCTTTAGTTTTTCTAAAGAATTTTGAACATTGTATTTTTCACTATTTCATCCGTGTTTTTAATATTATGAGTGTAGTTAAGTTTGAGAAATCTTTAAGAGAAAGAACATTAAGTAATGCGTGAAAATTAGAATCTAGAAAATACTTGTAAAAAGTTCGCAAAGAAATATAAATTGATGCAATACACTTGATGAACTCAATTAGGATTTAATTTTGCTGCCCTATACATTTTATTTTTTTAAAAAAAAGCAAATGAGTACCCGCTGTCTGGGCACTCTATTGGTTTTGGGTTTACTGATAAAGATTAAAAAACTATGTTATCTCCATGATCCGAATATTTCGATTATCCGAAGTAAAATCGAAGTAGTAGATCAGGTCTAAATTACTTAAGATAATCCGTACTCTTCGTATAAATCTCCCAGTTTATCTCAACGCGAAAGATGAATATGTTAATAAGATAAGCAGAAAGAAAATATGTAAAACAAAAAGGGAAACAACTTGAAAATTTTTGATTACAATATTAAAATTTCGCGTGCTAATTTGAAACAGAGTGGGTGCTAATTCATTAGTAGTGATTACTAATTTAGTTATGAAGTCAGATGCGGGAAAATATATTGAAAAAAACTTCAACAACTCTAATAATAGTGCAAAGGAACACTTTACTTCAAATCATGTGTTCATACACACATTAAAGTGTGTAGTTAATTCTAAACACCAATAACTGAGAGCACTACTTACACGAAATTCACTTACAATCACATCATTCGTGAATTATTTTCGTTTTCGAAAAACCAATTTTTTTGTTAGTTAAGATTGCGCTAGTCGATTGCTTACAATCGAATACGAGTTTGTCGATGCTTTGCAAGCCGTTAAATATTTACTGATACAAAAGTTCACAATTACAAAATTTATGCATGTTTTTAGTTGCGTAAAAGAGGTTAATTGCAATTTAGTTTTTAAATGTCTGTCAATTATATTATTTTTATTTTATAACTGTCCTTGAACAGCCGACCCAATTTTGAGTTTACGACTGCTAATATTCGACTCCGTAGTCATGTAATTTTGTACACAATCCAGAAGACTGGATTGGGTTCCTGCAACTCCTGGATAAATTATTGGAAGAAATTTGCCTTCATGGAGAACGTGTTTGATAGAACTAACCCGCATTTGCGTAACATGGAGAGGAAAACCGTGAAAACCTCCCATGGTTAGTCGGACTGAAGGGAACTCTAACCCCTGATCCGTCTGCCACTCAGAATGTTTAACGTCAGTTTGGTTCACAAACTAATTTTATTTCAAAAATGAATAAATGGGTGAATCCTAAATGAATGATTCTTAATATTGTATCGCAAAAATAACTTTATTGAATCTTATGTGCACTATAGTTTACTGTAAATACAAATTTTAGTGTTGCTGAATACCAAAAATTGGTGCAGCTTTCTTACATTATAGTAAAAAGAACATTATTGGTCGTCAACTATTCTTGGTTTTTATTTTTGTGAAGCACCAAGAGTTATTTGTGTGTTTCTCTGTACCTTTTTTGTGTAAAGTAGTAGCCACCATTATTGATGTTAAGATGTACTAAAATTTTTTACTGTGTAGTTTATCTGTAGTTTGAAGCCGATTCAAGCTCCTTTTACTTAAATTGTCATCTGTACATAATTTTTAAAAAAATAATTGTATATTTAATTGTATTCTAGCATTTTTCTGACTTTAAATCAGAGTTGGCCGTTGATTACAGTAATCGATTACAACTGTAATTGATTACAGATAATTACAGCTATGTAATCAATTACTTGTAATCACGATTACAAGTAATCAATTACTTGTAATCGTGATTACAACTTTCAAAAAATTTTGATTACAGCTGTAATCATGATTACAATTTTGATTACAGTAATCAATTACTTGTAANCGTACTACATAGTTTATTTTATGCTGATAAAAATGAAGCGTTAAGCTATTAGTCATGAAGTTGGTCTCTTTAGTTTTGCTAAAGAATTTTGAACATTGTATTTTTCACCATTTCATCCGTGTTTTTAATATTATGAGTGTAGTTAAGTTTGAGAAATCTTTAAGAGAAAGAGCATTAAGTAATGCGTGAAAGATAGAATCTAAAAACGACTTGTTAAAAGCTTGAAAGGAAGTATAAATTTATGAAATACACTTAAAAAAAAATCAATTAAGATTTAATCTTGATGCCCTATACATTTTTTTTAAAAAGCAAATGAATATCCGCTGTCTGGGCATTCTATTGGTTTTGGGTTTACTGATAAAAATAGATTAAAATACTATGTTATCTCCATGATCCGAATATCTCGATTCCCCGAACTAAAATCGAAGTAATAGATCAGGTCCAAATTAGATAATCCGTACTCTTCGTATGAATCTCTCAGTTTATCTCAACGCGAAAGATGAATATGTTAATAAAATAAGGTGAATGAAAATTCGTAAAACAGAAAGCGAAACACTTTTTGATTGCGATATAAAAATTTCACTAGCTAATTTGAAACTGAGTGGGTGCTAATTAATTAGTAATTATTATTAATTTAGTTATGAAGTCAGATACGGGAGAGTATATTGAAAAAAACTTCAACAACTCTAATAATAGTGCAAAGGAACACTTTACTTCAAATCAAGTGTTCATACACACATTAAAATGAGTAGTTTATTCTAAACACCAATCACTGAGAGCACTACTTACATGAAATTCACTTACAATAACATCATTCGTGAATTATTCGAAAAACCAATTTTGTGTTAATTAAGATTGCGCCAGTCGATTGCTTACAATCGAATACGAGTTTGTCGATGTTTTGCACGCCGTTATATATTTACTGAAACAAAAATTCACAATTACAAAATGTATGCATGTTTTTAGTTGTGTAAAAGGTTAATTGCAATTTAATTTTTAAATGTCTGTCAATTATATTATTTTTATTTTATAACTGTCCTTAAACAGCCGACCCGATTTTGAATTTACGACTGCTAATATTCAACTCCTTGCTTTGTAATTTTGAACCCAATTCAGAAGACAAGGAAACTCCTGGATTGGGAGAAATTTTCTTCGTGGAGGACTTTTTGATGGAACTAACCCACATTTGCGTTTCATGAAGAGGAAAACAATGAAAACCTCCCCCGGTTAGCTTGACGGCGAGGCGACTCATGATCCGTCTACCACTGAGGATATTTTACGTCAGCACTATGGTCGGAGCGAGCTGGGTGCGGAATTCGAATCAACAAGTCATCGCTGGGATTAGAACCCGGGATACCTTATAGGGAGGCGAGTGTTCTATCCTTTGATTCACCACGGCTCTGTTAATTATATTAAATAATTTTACTCTATTCAAATTCTATCTGCTTGTGTTTTGTTGATCCTAATTTGAATTCGTCTTAATATTCTTTTTGTATGGCACTTATGTTTGGTTCACAAACTAATTTTATTTTAAAAACTAATATATGTGTGAATCCTAAATGAATAATTCTTACTTTGTAATGTATCGCAAAAATAACTTTACTGAATCTTATGTGCACTGTAATTTACTGTAAATATAAATTTTAGTGTTGCCTAATACCAACAATTGGTACAGCTTTCTTACACTATAGTAAAAAGAACATTATTGGTCGTCAGCTATTCTTGGTTTTTATTTTTGTGAAACACCAAGAGTTATTTGTGTGTTTCACTGTACCTTTTTTTGTGTAAAGTAGTTGCCACCATTATTGGTGTTTAGATGTACTAAAATTTTTTACAGAGTAGTTTATCTTTAGTTCGAAGCCGATTCAAGCTCCAATTACTTCAGTTTTCCTCTGCTTATAATTTAAAAAAAAATAATTGTATATTTAAATGTTTTCTAGCATTTTTCTGACTGTAAATGTAGTTAAATGTGACAACTTTTATATAGCCTTAATTTACATAAAACTAAATGTCAAAATCTATAATATAAAACCTTGCTGTCCTATAATTTTACACAAAGTTTCTTGCCATCAGACTCCACTCCGACAACCTCCAAAAAAAACTGTCCTAGATATCAGAAAGGAAATAACTTGCATTTTGATGTCTAGTGCTTTTTAACACTTTATAGAGCGATTTTTCTACTAATGATATGTTAAAATAATTTTGGGTTTGATATTTTTTCATAAAAGAAAAATTATTAAGCTTATTACCTAAAATTAATTTACTTGAGACTATTTTTTTTGGGTGGAAAAATGTGTGAGATTTTTAAAAATGCACCTACTGTTAAGAATTGGCAATAAACTTGAAAAAATATGCTTTTAAATAACCTAAATTATCAATTCTGTGTTTATGAGTGCAGGTAAACTCAAGGAGAATGCATAAACGCACAATTGAAAATAGCTCCCCAGTTTTGACCTCTCTTCACGACGCTTTACTGTTGCATTGGTATTATTTTTTTTTAATTTTCTGAAATTATCAGCGGATGGCCACACGATGCGAAAATAGCTACTCGATCAATCTCAAAAAACAAATCTAAGTTGGTGGAAAATTTATATCCACGGTCTGTTAACTCAAGCATAAAGATAACTTCATTCTTACCTATTATGGGAGTTTTCAATATACAGAGAAACGCATAAAGAAAGAATCGAGAAGCTAGAGCCATATTTTGATGCTCTTGTTCTATATATTCAAAAATTAGTCCTGGAAATGTTGTGCTAAGTGCTCCGGATACGTAACCAAAGATTATAACTCCAACCATCATCAATGCAAAGTCATTAGTCCATATTATATAGCCAGCATCTAACAGTAATATTAGAAAGCAAGTTAAACTAAAATTCGTTCTTGTCATAAAATGACCATCAGTAATCCAGTTCAGACTCAAATTACCCACAATTTCAGCAAGCGGGATAAACATGGCGAAGTAAACAGACAGTTCGTTGGATATTCCCTTATCTCGAGCATAATCAACTATAATAGTCCAGTTTAGGGTTGTAAGGAATGCGAAAACACTTTGCACAAACATTATGAAATGGAATGTAGGATCTAAGAACACTCGAAAAGATTCCCAGGATAGTTTGTTTTTGCTTTTTGTACTCTCCTTCGGTTGACTAATTTTGTTTGCTAGATCTTTTTCATGCATAAATCCATTTTCATGCTCAGTGTTTTTAACGGAAGGTTTTCTTTCAGTATATCGCACGAGTTGAACATCAGAATCAGGCTTAGATTTCGTCTTTGGTTGAAAATACTGCTGAGTGTCATCTGTTTCTAAGGATTTCGTTGCCATCCGATCGGAATTTTCCTTGTTTTTATTATCTGCCTCTCCATTTACACATATTACATTTTGAACTTTATTTGAAGCATCATTTTTTTGTATTATCAAATGATCTTTCGGTATTTGTTGAGTACTATCAATTTTGTGTTGGTCTTCTTCATCCAATACAAACGCAGGATTTTGATGACACGTGTTTTGATTAGAGAATACAATTGACTCTTTCACAATTCTGCGTTCATTATGTGGATGCTTTAAGAGGATAGCAGCAGGAATGGTATTTAAAAATAGTCCACCCAAAATCAAAAACATTCCTTTCGTACCATATGCACTGTCTAAGTAAGTAATCACCGGTGACATGATTATAGCTCCTACACATGATCCCGTTAGAACAATGCCATTTACGAGATTGATGTGTTGAGTGAAATGAAGCTTTAAAATGGTCTGTATTAGGGTATTACCAAAAGCTAATCCACAGCCTAAAGAGAAAAATTTTTGATTAGTAAGTTAACCAAAAAAATGATTTCAAAATTTTGTACTAATACAGACTGGAATTTAAACAAAACTACAATTGTTTTTTTTTTAAATTTATGTTATAACTGGCCTTAAGTAGCCCAGCTAATTCTGAGTTGACGACTCAAGTCCATAGCCTTGAAATTCTGAACTGAAGGCAAGGGAGACAAGAGAACTCTTGGATCAAGCATTGTGACAAACTAACCCGCTATTGCGTTACTTAGAGAGGAAAAGTTCTACATCAAGATGATTCAAACCCATGATCTGTCTACCATTGAGGATATTTTCCGTCAACACTGTGGTCGGTGCGTGCTGGAAGCAGAATTTGTATCATTCATCTAACGCAGGGATTTTTACCTCACCTCATTCGGGGGGGGGGAGGCAAACCCTCTATCCCCTGAGCTATATCGGCACAAACACTAAAAGTTTAGAACTTCATTACTAAAATCTCTCAGCTGGAAATTTACTTTAAAACGTATTCAACCTAACTCCTTTAATTTCGTTCGAGTCTTATGTCTTTGTGTCAGAAAATTATTACTGGAAATATGATTATTGCTGCTGCTAATTAGAACAGTGCCATTCACGAAATTAATGCGCTCAATGAAAAAAAAGTTTTAAGGGTTTCGGTATTTGGGTGTTATCAAAAGCAGGTTACAAGTCTAAAAAGATAATTTTTAGGTTAGTAAGTTATTCAACAAGTTATATTTTAAGAATTTTAATAAAATACTGGCCGATTTTAAATTAAAATCCCAAGTTTAAAACTGAAAATTCTCTGAAATGGTAATTAAAAAAATTCCACGTAAAGCCTTAAACAAATCGTTTTCAGCCATCTGTCACGTGTAGCAAGCAATATTATTTCTGGAGAGATGGTAATAGCTCCGACACGTGATCCAGTTAAAACATTGCCATTAACTAGGTTAATAGAGTCACATGCTGAACTAGATCAGTGTTTCGCTATTAGTCAATCAATTTTCACTATTCCTATTGGGGGATTCCTATTCCTATCCCAATAGAAACGTATTCCTATTGGTGATTAGTAAAAAAATAAAATATCTTTAAAATGAAAGAACAATAAATAATTAAATATGTCGGAATATTATTTGAATATGATAGTAATCATTAGCGAAATTGTAATTATGAATTGCAAATCAATCCATAAACCACTTTCGAATTCATTAAAGTTGAGAATATTTTTCTTAATAAATACACTGGTGTTCCGTAATTATCATACTTGCTGGAATTTTTTTTATAAAACTTTGTGAGATGTCACAGTTCTCTATTATCTCTATATCTTTATTCTCTTTCTCTATTAGATGTCACAAATCAGTAAGATCAGTATCTTTCTAACACTGATGACCAATTTAGTTGAGGATGAAACATAAAAGGGAATATTTTAATTCTTCCTTTACTTTCTAGGCTTAAGTTTTATTTATTTTCAAAAACAATTAGTTGCATATTGGTCGCTGTCGCTTTTTGGCTGATGATAATTCAATACTGTATGAGTGAAAAGTACAGTGAACAAAATAAAAAATTATATCCTAAATAACTTTTCTTCGAATGATTTGATTTTCACTAACTAACTGCCGATCATAATGGTTCAAAAGGGTTACTTCAAATATGTTGAATAATTAGTGTTAACTATTCATTAAATTATACAATCTGGCCCAAAAAAGCACTGTCTCTGAATAAGCATACCTTACTTTGGACGGATTTGCATTAATTTCCACATGTAGATTATTTAATAAAATTAATTTTTGCGTCTGAAATTGAATGTTGCTATCAATCCAGTTGATAACAGTAAGTAATTCTTGAAAAACAGTATCACTGTAACTCTATAAAACTGTATCACTGTAATTCTATAAAACTGTATCTACTAAGACAAATATGTCGTCAACATGTCTTTCCACCATGAGAATTTGGACAATTTAAATACTTTTTTCCGAAGTAATGCATTAGTATGTCCCAAGGAATGGGAGAGACCTCAAATAGTTTAAAGGATTTGTCTGTGGATTGAAAAGCAATTTTCTAACACAAGAATAGACTAGTGAGATATTTTCAATTTTAATGAAGAGTAATAGAGTTCTTGCAACCGTAGTTTCAAACAATAAATGACATTAGAAATAGGTACAAAACTATTGTACTCTTTCGGATTGCTCTAAACATAATATTTTCAAATTGCGATCGTTTCTATGTCCTATTTAAAGTTCACAAACCTCAACTTTGTTTTAAGACCTATTGTTTCTAACTTTTATACCCCGAGCTATAAAATTGCTCTCTATTAGTTCTCCTTTAACGTCTAACAATATCCATACTGTTAAAAATTCCTATGATTTTGTTTCCCAACACATATTTCACCCTAAAGCAAAATTATGCTCTGTCTTGATGTTTTTTTCTCACTAATGTTCTTATTTCTTGTTCTGACTCTCCTTCTTTAAACTCCGAACTCTACTTTCTCAACTCGCTTTTTGCTAACCGATGATTTAAACCTGCTAAAGTAAAAACAATAAATGCAATGAATTTTTTAATTTACCAATTTTTTCCTTCTTGTTTACTATAGAATTGCTATTATTCTCTCACGTTTTTTATAGTCATTTTTAAGAATGTAAACAAAACAAAATTGAATCTTAAAGATCCTATCAGTATTGAGAATCACTGGGGCCTTTATCATATACCTGCGGCTTTGGTTACACTGGGCAAACCAGACGAGCTTTAAATTTAAAATTAAGGAACACGATACATATTTCCTTTATCAAGAATTCGATAAATCATCGATTGCTGCACATTGTTAGAATATTGGGCACACATTATATTTCGACAGTGCTAGAATTATCCCCCCCCCGTCACATCAGCTGATCTTGATACCCTGGAATCTTGTTTTAATCAATCCAATGCTGATTCCCTTGTTAACTACATTAGTTACTCACTATCTTTCCATAGCGAGTGAAATGCATTTTACCCAAATTTTCCTTGATCGTCTGATCGTCAACATTGTTTCTTCTTGCTGTTTTTTCATTTTTATTTGTTTATTATTTATTTATATATTTTTGATTCACTCTCGCCTACTTCTAGTTTCGTTTTTCACCTTTATTTTCCATTTTTCGTTGGGAACTTTACGTTTTATATTTCAAATTCTTTTTGTTTCTTTTCGTTTACGGTTGGCAAGTCTTGAGAATAGGAGTTGATTTTCGAGAGCTTGTAATATGTCGACTTTTATTTCCATCTGCATATTTTTGAAGCCAGTGAAGAATTTTTATCTAGTAATTTTAGCAATCATTTTATTTATGTTGCTTTATTGAAAGAAATTGTAATGGAACCTTACCGTAGATGAGACCAAGGCAAAAAGTAGCTGCTGTAATATTCTCGGCAAAATAGCAACTACCTACCCCGACAGCACCAAGAATACATCCAGTCAAAGTAATAGCTCGAAATCCAAATGTTTCTCCCAGAAATGCAGTAAAGGGACCTAAAAGAAATAATTGCTGTACCATTTACGAAAAATGCAAGAATTAGTCATTAATAATCATCGTAATAATCTTTGTAAGAAAAAGTTCTAAATTGTGACTTTATTTGAAAGCAGTGTTTTTTCCTTTTATTATTTGCATTACGCCTTTCTGCATTGAAAAGAGGAAATACGAAACTCTTCATAAGCTAATATAGAGAATAAAGTTAAACTACACTAAAAAAAACGAATTAAACTACAAAAAAACAGACAATGATTGAAAGAACGGCTTGAAAAAATTACATTCAAGCTTTTTTAAATGTTGTCAAGCTTATTCATATATCTTTAGCTTTATCTATAACATTAAGTTTATCTTTTTTCAATTGTGTTCATACAACTCGATAAGAAAGGAATTGATTATGCCTAACCATGTGGTTTATATCAGATTTAAATGGATACCAGTAAGCCCGTGTGTTAAACCTGATCGGCTTCTGAATCGAAAAAGGCCACTATTTGCCAACAATGACGTCACTTACAGGCTTCCAATTGAACAATTCTTTTTTAAGAAAATATCACACACACGCAAAAAAAGTTTTAATCTTCACAAAGATTAAGAGGTAGAAAACTATTGATAGTATCTCAAAATTAAGATTAGCTTTGTATGGAACGAAAAGGGACAGCATTTCGAAATATTTCACCATCCATAAGTAAAAGTAATGACTCTTCTAAGCATCTAATTCAAAGTTTTATTCTGTTATACTCACATAATTTTGGTTACATAATTCTGTTACTCGGAGATGACGTTACACATGTTTTTTTTTAAAAATGTTACCAAGCACTACAATATAACCTCAATTTTTACAAATCAATCACTGATTATCATAATAATATAAAAATGAAAATGAAGTATTTTGGTGTGAAGCCGCACCATAACTACTAAAACCCTTATACACTTATTTATAACTCTCGTTTTCTTTTAAAATGGTTTAACCATGCTGTACCTTCTGTTAAAATTGAAGATCCAGTTATTATAAGAAATTACATTTATATACATAGATACCAGAAAGCTTTAAAACCATTTTTTAAGCAACCATAAGATTCTAACAGTTCTATCTGCTCAGATGATTTTTCATACGATGAGATCAGAACTTATGAAAATTCAGGAAATTTTTTTAGAAATTATATTATTTAAACTTCTTCACTTTCTTATCCTGCGTAGTTCAGTTCTTCTTAGCAAATAGTATGTTTCATAATTTCCTCAACGGTTTTCCAACAATACTTCACAAAATCTTCGCCTAAATCAGTCAACTTCAAAACATGTTACAAATAATGTCATCTGCTTTTTTAATTGATCTCGTTGTGCTGCTTTTTAAGTCAACATGTTGAACTATTTCTGATGATCTGATTCCGAAAAGATTAACATAAACAAGGGGAAGAATGCAAGTTATTGAAATAAATCATTCCTTTATCTTACCTGTAAATGTTCGCAAGACACCATACGTGACTATAGGCAGTGATGCCTTTGATCTTTCTGTTTGAAATCCATTTCGAAGAATCACATAGAATATTCCAGCTAAACGCATGGGCAATCCAATGAAAAAGCCTATCATAAAACAAGCTGCCAGTACTAACCAACTGGTTAAACTATTATATCCAAATGTTTTCATTTTAGTGATAATTACTAAATTAACATATATAATCTAGTTTTCATGTGGAAGTAGCTCCACTTTTAGAATAATTAACACTTTTACAATCAAAAACATTAATTAGAACTATAATGCAAAAGATGTTTAAAGACTGCCTCTTCACTCTGGCTTTCATGACTAAGTAGGAAAAAAAAAGATCGATTCACAAGTTAGACAAATACAAATCCTGACATGGCACCTGCTAATTTCCATAAAATACTAAAACCTCGAAATATTACTCTATTCGTGATGCTAATTTTTTTATTACGATGGGAATAAATTCTCACGTAAGTTGTTGTTTCTTTTGTACGAATTATGCACATATTTTCATCATGCATGAGTTGTTTATTACTACTTCTCCAGTACAAAATTGTATTGACTATTGCATTAATGATGCATAAAAAAAAATATTTAACTTAATCACGAAACTCACTGCAATTCGAGTAATAAATGATCGGATGGTGTTAGATAAATATAGAAACAACTCAAATACGTTCTATTGTTTTCGAATTCAATTGATTGCTGGACAATTCAAAAAATGGAAATTTACTAAACAAAAGAACCATTCATTATCATTTATGTATCTTTTAAGATATGTGTAAACAAGGGAAATCACAGTTACAGCATTGAATTAAGTGATTTATAACTCATAATGTGAGATTAACTTAATGAATTTATTCTTTAATTAGAATAAAAGAAGAGGAATCTGGAATAAAATTTGGAAAAACTAGCTATTTATTTCTATTGCAACACTCTGAAATTGCATCGTTAACCCTTAGAAAACTCGGAATATCTTCTACCATGTGAAAAACTCTACCAGCTTCCTTTTCGTGGGATGCAAATTGCGTATGTTAACAAAAAATGGAAATAATTTATAAAGTAAAAACAGTTTATACAGAGAACTGTAAAATTTTATTATGAACTTTAAAGTTTTCTGATATTATATTTCTTAAATTGTGTCGTATAGTTTAAAAACCGTCAATCTCCAAAAGTAAAATTTTTTAAAGAAAACTCATTTTCCGTGACACTTAGACAAAAGGAAAAAAGATCCAAAATTCTTCAATTCAAATTCAAAGGGTTAAGAATTAAAGCAGTGTACTTTAAAATACAACGTAAGGAGGTAAGGGAGCGTGAAGGGCTGACTATTTAGTTTGATGAAAAATTGAAAAATAATTCAGAACTTTAACTACAGATTAAGTCAATTCAGTTTTGTCAAAAATTAATTACAAAAAATGTAATAAGAAATAATAAAATTGAAATATCGTAAATTTATTTTTAAAGATTTTTGTATAAAATCACCTTAAAAAGTTTTTTAATTGAATAATGCATTATTAAGGAAACGCAACTACACTTATGACAAAAAGTTAAGAAGCAAGCACATACTTGCTTAAAATTCAAGAAATAGCGAAACAGATTAGGTCAACTTTTATATGAAAATGCATCAAAGTATATTTACAAAAATTATAAGATGATGCAATTGAATCCTAGATCAAAAATCAATGACAATCTCAGCGAAATAGTCCAAAAATTAACACAGCAAAGTGACAGTTGTGGGGAATCAATAAGGAGTGTAACCTCCTTTGATGATAAAGTAGATCTTACAACAAACTCTGATGCGATTTACGAAATTCTTATTATATCTTGAGATTTTGGTCTCATCACTTGTTTCTCAGACCTCCATTAACGCAGTATTTAGCCCCGCAGATTTCTGAGACGGAGTGGAAAACTGCAAATACTCTGCCAAGAGCACCAGAGACATGATCTATGGTATTCAAATATGGAGATCTGGCTGATCACTCCAAGTTCTGAATATTTTGATCTTCAAGGTATCCTTGTCCAGCCCAGACCTGTGAGTACGCGTGTTGTTATACGCGTTGTTGTGCGCGCGTGTTATTACTGGGGTCCGATAGTGCCTCTGATCAATTTTATAAGGAGTTCTAAGATGTCAGCCCCTATGAGAATTAAAGAAGTTTTTCTGACACAACTCAAGAGAGCCTGTCTGAGTTGGTGTAGGACACAGATGCAGAGGGTCCTTGCTCTGTTCACTGATGAATCCCGATTTGGTCTAATCAATGATTTTCGACATGTTTACGCGTGAAGAGAACTAGCGACCCCGTTCCATCTCTCCATCATCATGGAAATGGACCATTCTGGAGGTTGAGGTGCTAGGTTTTGAATAAGCGTGATCGAGTCAAATATCTAACCCTGATTTCCGCAGAGCATGTCTAGAATGTACTTTGTAGAGTAGATAGTTCACCACTCCCTCCCATAAATCACTAGGGCAAAAAAAACTGCCTTAAGGGACAAGTTGAATGTATCACCCTAAAGCCTTAAATTTATTTTAGCAAATACTTTTTCAACCTCAAGAAATAACTTAAGACTTTATTGTGAGATCAGTATTGTCGTAAGGAAGGGGCCATATAGAAAAAATCTCATATTTATTTTGTTATTGTGTTATTTTGACAATAACTAACATAAATATCGTTGAATTAATTTTATTTCACTGAAATTTCAAGCAAAATAGTTTTCCGTATTCTATAGTTCTAATGAAATCGAATTGTATATTCTGAATTAAAATCTTCAGTTTTATTTTAAAGGCACTGCCAACGCCATCTGCAGATATTACTGAAATTCAAGTAAAGGTACTTTTTCAGTATTCCCCAATCATTATATCTTGAGAAGAATTTTTACCTGTTAATATTTTTGGTCATGATGACAAGTATTTAAATTACATCTTCAGTGAAATCTACATTTACATTATATTCCTAAGGTACTGGAGTATCAGAAGAACCAATAATAACTTGCTTAAATACAACGCATGAAAAAAAACTTGTTTTTTTAAGTATTGTTCCGAAAACTTATTTAAAATAGTTAAAATAAAAGAGCTTTTTGGGGACAACTATGAACTGATGAACAACCTCACCATTACATTTTAATTAGAAAAATGTGTACTTTATTTTATATACTCGAATGTTATTCTCTTCGAAGTAAGATGGAACGTAAAATAACTTTTAACCAAACTATTAAAATATTCCTAATTATTGCAATATGTTTATAATGAACAAAAAGCATAAAATTTAAAGATAATTTTTTTAAAAAATGATAGTTTTTATTTTGAAAACCAGAAAAAAAATTGCCTCAATATTTTATGTATTAAATACGCTTTGTGTGGATATCAAGCAAAAGTAGGAAGTTTTAATTTTCATTACAAAATTGGGTAATAGTATTTTATTCCTTAAAATTCTATATTAATAACTGCTTTCATTACATATAAAGTATTCAAAGTTAAAAATTGTAATTGTTTTTTCGCTAGAAAACAAAAGAAAAGGTTTGAGTTCCTGTAAAAATTCACTGTCTGAGGAGATTTTTTCAAAATCTATGGTAATGATATTCAGTTCTTTCAAAAAATCTGGTCCAAACCACCACAGTTCATAGGAGGCAATTTCCGAAGCATTCAAACCACGAGAAAGGACATCTGCAGGATTTTTATCAGATGCAACGTCATTCCAATGACAGTTCTTAGTTAGTTCTTGTATTACTTTAACTCGATTGCTGATAAAAGTCTTGAGTTGATCAGGTGACCGTTGAAGCCATGCCAACACAATTGTAGAATCTGTCCACAACATTATTTGTTGAATTGGCAAGGTTAGAGACTTAAAATCCTTGTTCAAAAGCTGTGCCAATAAAACACTGGCACACAATTCTAAACGAGGGATCGTGATAGGTTTCACTGGTGAAACACGGGATTTGCTGCACAAAAGTCTCGTATATGATGTTTCTCCCGAAATTGATTTCATGTACAGAACTGCTCCATACGCAACGGCCGATGCATCGGAGAAACCGTGAATCACGATTCCACTCTTCTCCCCCATGTGACGAGGAATTTGCATGTTTTCAGTGGCAGGTAGGGTAGAAACAAAACATTGCCAATCCTTAGCCATTGAATCTGGAAGCGGTTCATCGCATTCCAACCTGAGTATCCAGAGTTTCTGGAGAAACAATTTAGCCTTGGTTAGAATTGGACCAAGAAATCCAAGGGGGTCAAACAAGCGTGAGATGGTGGATAACACCTTTCGTTTGGTGCATGAGTCATGTATATTTACATCAACCTTGGAGGTAAAATAATTTAAATTTGGGTTCCAAATAACCCCAAGGGATTTAATGGTATTTGGTGGCTCACAAAAGAAATCATATGCTTGGTCTTCTAATGGTATGGAATTACGAAAATTTGGAGTACTAGTGCACCACTTGTGTAAGCTCATACCCGCTTTTTTAAACAGGTCTACTAATTGTTCTTGTAGTAATTGAAATTCTCGAAAATCTGAACGTCCTGACAAAATGTTATCCATATACGTGTCTTTAATTATTACAGCAGCGGCTAAGGGAAAACTATCACCCTCATCAATGGCTAGTTGTTTAATAGTTCTGGTTGCTAAGTAGGGTGCACAAGAAGTTCCGTATGTAACAGTGTTAAGTTTGAAAGCTTGCACTGGGCCATTCACGCTGTTCTTCCATAATATCAACTGTAAATTCCGATGATCAGGGTGAATCGAAATTTGTCTAAACATTTTAGAAATGTCAGTAGTGAACACATATGCATGTTGCCTGAATCGCTAAAGTATTGAAAATGAATCTTGCTGTATAGTACCGCCCTTGTACAAAATATCATTTAAAGAAAGACCCGATGTCGTTTTGGAGGAAGCGTTAAATACCACCCTCAACTTAGTGGTTTTACTATCTGGGCGAAGAACACTATGATGAGGTAAAAAATACGAAGCGGTTCTACAACTAATTGCATATGCTACAAGTCAGCATATTCCATTAAGAATGATTTATAAAGTGATTGCAACTCCTCATTTTTCGAGAGTTTTTTCCACAACTGATTTAAACGTATTTCGGCAACTGCTTTAGAATCACCGAGCGAAGCGGGATCCTCTTTCAAAGGCAATTGTACTATGTAACACCCTTCATGATTTCGATAATGAGTATTTTTATATTGAGTTTCGCAGAGCTCAAATTCGACACTATGTTCAGCAGAGTGCTTCTCAACAGTTTCCATATTCCGAAATGCTTGTAGCTATTTATCAAGGCTTTCCGAATTTATATCTGAACTAAGCGTTAATCCACAATATGCTCTATTTGTACTATTATCGGAGCTCCCCACGACAATGTAACCAAATACAGTTTCTTGAAACAACCAATTACTACATGCCGATCGAAGCTGATTTGGCTTTAAAATTTCAAAAAAGAGCTCGCAACCTAGAATTAATTCTACTTCTTTTCGTGCGTTAAACTCTGGATCAGCCAAATTAATATCCGATGGAATCTTCATATTAGATACTTCAACCGGAGTAATTATCGTTAAATTTGGGATCGAAGGAACAGTTAAAAGTNTCATCAATGGCTAGTTGTTTAATAGTTCTGGTTGCTAAGTAGGGTGCACAAGAAGTTCCGTATGTAACAGTGTTAAGTTTGAAGGTTTGCACTGGGTCATTCACGCTATTCTTCCATAATATCAACTGTAAATTTCGATGATCAGGGTGAATCAAAATTTGCCTAAACATTTTAGAAATGTCAGTAGTGAACACATATACATGTTGCCTGAATCGCAAAAGTATTGAAAATAAATCTTGCTGTATAGTACCGCCCTTGTACAAAATATCATTTAAAGAAAGACTGGATGTCGTTTTGGAGGAAGCGTTAAACACCACCCTCAACTTAATGGTTTTACTATCTGGGCGAAGTACACCATGAAGAGGTAAAAAATACGAAGCGGTTTTATCAAGACCTTCTACAACTAATTGCAAATGCTGCAAGTCAGCATATTCCATTAAGAATGATTTATAAAGTGATTGCAACTCCTCATTTTCCGAGAGTTTTTTCCACAACTGATTTAAACGCATTTCGGCAACGGCTTTAGAATCACCGAGCGAAGCGGGATCCTCTTTCAAAGGCAACTGTACTATGTAACGCCCTTCATGATTTCGATAATGAGTATTTTTATATTGAGTTTCGCAGAACTCAAATTCGACACTATGCTCAACAGAGGGCTCCTCAACAGTTTCTATATTCCAAAATGTTTGCAGCTGTTTATCAAGGCTTTCCGAAATTTATATCTGAACTAAGCATTAATTCACAATATGCTCTATTTGTACTATTATCGGAGCTCCCCACGACAATGTAACCAAATACAGTTTCGTGAAACAACCAATTACTACATGCCGATCGAAACTTATTTGGCTTTAAAATTTCAAAAAAGAGCTCGCAACCTAGAATTAATTCTACTTCTTTTCGTGTGTTAAACTCTGGATCAGCCAAATTAATATCCGATGGAATCTTTATATTAGATACTTCAACCGGAGTAATTATCGTTGAATTTGGGATCGAAGGAACAATTAAAAGTTCTAAAGATGTTGAAAAACTCCCACTACTGTTTTTAATTACAGTGGTTACCTTTTGTTTGATATTTACCGAAATATCGCTCATTCCAGAAACAGAAGCATTTATTTATTCCTTTTACTTCCTTACTTAATGTTGAATTAAGTTATTAGCTAATTTTTGTTTACAGAAAGAAAGATGAGATGCGGAATCCAAAATCTCTCTGCATGGATAATAGTTTCCTAATTCATTTCTAATATAAACAACTGCAGTAGGCAAGAGAATATTTTGTTTCTTTTTTGATACTAAATAATTAGAAAAAGTGTTCGAATGTTCTTGTGGGAATGAATCATGCACTTGCGAGACAGTTGTTTGATCGGCGCCTGGCATCGTAGAAACTGAGGAGGTAGGAGGCGGTGAAGAAATCTCATAAATATGCAGTAAAGCGTTATGGCGTTTCTTACAAACAAAGCAGGAATTATTTTATTTATAGTCTTTTACTTTGTGATTATTCTTTAGGCAATTAACACATAAATTTTAACGTTTTATTTCACCAAATCTATCCGAAACCTACATATTTTGAAGAGTGTTGCACTTATAAATCATGTGTAGTAATTTAGAGATTACACAAGAGTTGGGATTATTATTCGAATTCAGGAAAAATTTACTCTAAACACTTATCCAATTCTGGTATTTCATTTGATGCGATCGTTTGTTCAAATTGTGTTCTAGTTTCTCGATCTACCTTTTTCAAAATGATGTTAAGCAAAAGCATGTCAGATAAATTATTACGATCAAAATTTAGAAGCTTTAAAGCTCTGATATTTTTCTTTAAAATATCTACCATGTTTCTAATATCTCCAGCTGATTCATTTGCAAGTTTTTCAATTTCCAAAATTTGATTTACTTAAGTCTCAGTGAGGAGACGTTTATTCTCAAATCTATTTTCTAATGCCTTTCAAAATGACTCAAAAGAATCGTCAACAGTTTCGAGACGGTAGGCGTCACCCAGCAATGACGCTTTCAAATAATGCAGTTTTTGAGAGTCATTTAAATCATTGTTTTTACAAGTAGTTATAATGTTATCAAATTGTGATTTAAAATTGGGCCACTCATCATATTTACCGTGAAATACCGGTAGTGGTATCTCAGGTAGTTTAATTTCTAGTTTTGTTTTCAAATCAGCCTGAGATATTTCATTTTCACATTTAATTATTGAAGGTTTAATTATCAAAGAGTTAAGAATATCTTTAATTCTTACCCCCAAAGCTTCTAGTCAGTCTACTGTTCCTTCTAAATTAGTTTCTATTTCAGTTATCTCTGAGTCACTTATATCTTTTATACCATAATATTGATCCTTCAATTCATCTACTTTTTGATATAATTGTGCAACACACTTAAGCTTCACTTCTAATTCAGTTGGATTATGTTCCTTCGTCTGATCAATGTAAGTTTCTAATTTCGTTATGGTACCTTTGACGGCACGCTTCGATCTATTTAGTTTCTCTTTTTCCATCTCCGGCTATTAAGGCTTACTAATGTTCGATACCAGTTGATTTAATTTCTATGCTGGTTCGTTTGATAACAAATGAATAAAAGAGCTATAGGACTGTATTTGAGATTTTATTATCATTGGTGCTACGAGCACGCTCATGCTATACAACAACCAAATTTCAACTGTGTTACAAGAGACGGTGGAGAGGATGCCAAGACAAAGATGCCAAGTTGGCGCTATATTTCTGAGATATTGAGCAGTCGCTTTGGTGAATGTCCGAAATATTTATTGCATCTGATTTGATATTAATTTATGCGTGGATATAGTTACATTTATTCGATATTTTAATACTTACTGACGATAGATTAGAAGGAGTATCGGGCAAATGTATACCGAGCAGTGGCCTTTGACCTTAAAAAACACCAGTGTAGGGTATACCGGGCAAATGTATACAGGGCAGAGGCCATTGATCTTAAAAAAACATCAGTGTAGGGTATACCGGGCAGTAACCCTTGACCTTAAAAACATCAGTGTAGTGTATACCGGGCAGTGGCCCTTGACCTTAAAAAAACATCAGTGTAGGGTATACCGGGCAGTGGCAATTCTATACTATGAATAATCTTTCTAGATTTTCTTACCTCAACTTCATAAAAATACATGAAGAGATATAAAAAAATATTTCAGACACTATATAAAATTAGTTACGATTTAAAAAAATGTAATCAGAGTATGAAAAATATTATCTTTAGAAACATCAGATTAATTTAAAACTTATTAGAAATGTATATTTAAATCCGAAATTGGTAAATGGCGCCTTCGGTTTAATTTTAAAAATCTAATTGCAGAAAGAATAAGAGCTTATGTGTCTTCAAAAAAGATATTGGAATCGGATTTACTGTATAGTTCGTGCGCCGAAGTGATGCGCAGTAAGTTCTACTTTCCCCACCTTTGAAATAAATGGAATAATCCAGTCTAAATCAGATTTACTGTGAGATTCAGGGGCTACTAATATTTCAAGACTTTTTTATGCATATTTTCCATTTTGGGTTGGTATTGATATTTTCCAGATATTATGTTTGTTTAATACAATATTTACAAAATGTGCTGTAAGAATTTCTTGTAAATTTTTTAAGGGAACCAGATGAAAAGACGTTTGTTTTCGAAATGATATCAAGTGAACCACCGACTTTTTTTCTGCTTTGCTGTGTAAGAAATTCTTACAACACAGATTTTAGATAAGCTTCGTTTAAAATAAACATAAAGTTAACTAAGACTATATCAATGTATGAAATAAACGTAAAATTAGTTAAGACAATATCAACTTGATTTTTATAAGTTACACCCTAAAATATAAGTTAAATTATAAGTTATAATAATTTAACTTCTAACCCTTTTCATAAGTTAAACACTAATACTAAATTTTTTTTAAATGCAAAACCACAAAAAAGTTGCTTTTTTAATATTTTTAAATTATTTTATTGCTCCTTGAATGAGGATTACTTCTAGGAGTTAGTTCTCACGTGTTTTCTCTCGGAACTGACGTCATCATAGTTATAAAATCACTTCCATAATATATAAATAACTTTAACTGTAAAAATAACAGACTGTTGTAGGAAAATTGAATGTGATAATAATTTCCGTTCTCTTTTTATTTGACAAATAAATAGCGTGGTGATTTTCAATGGGAAAATAAATAAAATCTAGAAATATTACTCTGTTAGTAATGCAGAAAAAAAAATTATTTTCTATATTCACTTGCAAACTAATATTTTTCTCACCTGATCTAATATTAACATTTGTTGTTATTAGATTTTTGAGTTGGTTAAATAGTGAAAAGTGCAAGCTTATGACTAAGAAATTATATATTTCTTATTGTATTTAAGTAAATGGGTAATTTTGTTAAATAAACCTGCAATATTATATTACAAACTCCGATGCTTCAAAATAGAAACGTGACATTTGATGTTAACCCTTTTTATTTATCAAGTGTCTTATAACCATTGAAGTTGAATATGCTACTTTGATTTATTGACATATAATAACTTAGCCTAAATGACCCGCAAATGAACAAAGTGTTAAAAAAGTAGAGAAATTTTTTTTTATCAAAGTGTTATACACAACATTTTACAGATAGTTTATACAACAATAATTTTAAAAACGATTATTCAGTCTCACGATAACGGTTGCAGTGACAGCATTTTTTTAAAATTTGGAACGATATTCGAATTCATCGAAACGTGAATAACACAATAAAAGGAGTTAAAAGCGAAATGTAAGCAACAGTGGTGACGCTAGACTGATATGAAGAAAAAAGAATGTTATTAATTTTCAACGCGTCAACAATTCAGCTCAACTGAACACGCTATGACGAAAGCGAAAGAAGAAACATGCCATCTTACCCTTTCATACTCTGTCTAGCGAAGCCACTAATGTCTCTAAAAATATTGTCTCAATTCCATTTATATATATATTTTTTCTTTTACCAAGAATGAGCAAATGTTGAAGGTTTGCTGTATCTCCATAAGATGATGCGAAAATAATGCAGCGCATGCGCCAGTATTGGTGCATGCGCTGTACACACTTATATTATCACAATTTAGGTGGGGGTCAGGGCTCGAAAAAACTCAGAAATTTTACCCGTCCCTGAGGACTGCTTGTCCAACAATGTACCAGTCCTCCTTTGAAACTAACCTGTAGCTTTTAAATAAATAAAAAATATAATTTTCTCTTATTTATACTAACATTTATATAAATTGCACAATGAATTGGTAGTTAGTAGGATTAAAAATACTAGGATTACATTATACAGTAATAAAAGAAATACTAGTTTACTAATAGTAAAATCCAGTATTTCTTTTATGAAATAATTTTTTTTATTAAATAATTTAAATAACAAAGGTCAAGTTATCTGGAATGTCAATTTATCCAAGGGTACTGTGTTTTTTAAATTAATCAAATATGACGTTTACGAGTTCCACAATCAAGCCAATGATTTACAGAGGTTTCTGCACAGAAATCTGAAAGGATTTTTCCATTTAGGTAGATGTTCATAATTGCGTTTAACGCTTGTTGTTTAAGACCAGTACGTAATGTGTTTTTTTGTAAGTTCATTGCTAAAACGCCTCTTTCAACCGCTGCAGTACTGCTAAACAGAGAAAACATCAATTCCACCATGCGCAGTATGTTGCTGTATTTCTAGATTAGAGGGACATTATAGAAGTGAGGCGATAGACTCTTGTAAGATAACAAAAATTGAAAGTGTATCACGAACATTAACAGGAAAATGGCCGTCCGCGCGGACGTCGGATTCCAGAACTTTGTTGTCCGCGGGGAATTTTTGACCGCCGAGGACGGGCGGATTTTCGAGCCCTGGTGGAGGTGTATTAGAAAATGGTTGAGTTTTGAATGATCTCCATTGGTGTCAACAAGACTGTGTTGTTTTTGGAATTTAGAAGGCTAGTTACGTCTCCATAAAATTTTTAGGATTTTTTTTTTATTTCTTTGAATCATGACATAAAATAATGATAACAATCAATAACGTGTAATTAATACAATCAATGTGTTTTATAATAGCATAATCTACACAATATAAGTAGTTTAGACACCCTATTTCAGGCTAATAAATTATGTTTTTTTTTAATTTATAAGAAAACAATTTTGGAGTTCAATAGTTGTAAATAGAGTACAATAAATTTGGAATGTTTTGTATAGAAAAACTGTAAAAATTTATGTGATGTTATAAGGAAACAATAAAAATAAAATAAATATATTGAAATGAGCATTCTAGAAGTTCAATTAAATAATTGTTTCATTTTATAAATATGGAATAAAATTATTACATTTTAACACGGAACTATCCCGGGAGATGGGATATCTTCTTGCCATAGCATTATTCCTTTTACTTTGGTTCTTATACTTTCTAGTTTTGTTTCTCATCTTTATTTTTCTATTTTCTGTTAGCAACTTAACGTTTTCTATTTCAAATCACTTTTGTTTCTTTTTATTCACGTGTGGCAAGTCTTGAAAATGGGCCCCTATTTTTGAAGAGCTTGAAACATGTCGACTGTTATTTACTTCTTATGTATTTTTGAAACGAATGAAGCTTAAAATCGAATAACATATACAGATGGTTTATAATTTTTATCACAAATCGATTTACTCAATTTCTTAAAACCATGGGATTATGTTGTTGAGTTAATTTCATTCAAATGTTATTTATTGGAATTTTTTTCGGTGTTTTTCGGAACTTTTTGTTGATGGTATTCCTTGAATCCATGGCATTCCGATGGCTTTATCACAGTGCGGCTTTGTATACCTGTAACCTACGAAAAAATATTTGTCACTTTCGCAGCATAAGATAAGTTGAATCTTATGCCTAATTATCTATGACTGAGATCATCTCAGCATCGATAGGTCACGTGCACTCCTTCGATTGTTTCTTCCTGTTTCTACATGATGCTAGAACTGGCGTGAGCTTTACAAGTACACAGCATATAAAACAGCAAGAGATGATTATGACATACACCCAGTTATAGGATCCCAAAGTTTCACGAAAGTATCCTGTAAAATAAAATAATTAAATGTTATAAAATATGCATATTTCAATCAACTTAGATAATCCCTTCAACCTATTAAGAATTAACAAAAAATCCGTTAAAATTTAGAAAGAAAAACAAGAGTCTGTTACGTATCTTTTATTGTATATAACTAAATTTATGTTTAAATTTAGTATTTATTTCAGTTCTGCTGTTTATTTCATCACCTTTTCTTTACGTGAAGTGAATATTTAAGATAAAATGTATTTCTAGACCTATCCTGTTTTGGGATTACCTGTTTGGAGAGACTTTATTTATGTATCTAGTCAAACTGTGAGAAAATTACAAATTGAGGTGTTACGGCTAACCTTTGATGAGCGGGTGGATCATAAGCCTCTATTTTTAATTCATGGTTGGTAAACACTAGATTGCTTAAGGATGTCATTTTCACTACTTTTAATTTCGATTAGAAAAACAATGATGCATGCACAATTTCTTAGAATTTTGTACAACATATAATTTTTTTATTGTTATTATTTACTAATAACTTGTTATATAACTGTAAATAATATAAAAATATTTAAAATTAATTTTAAACAAATTTCTTTACACATTATTTATTCTTTTATAATCCCGTCATTTTGACTTCTTTTGAGCAATATAGCTATATACTAAGTTTCAGCCTTTCTAGTGTTAAAGATATTTTTGTTTTAATTGATACTTTACTCTCAACCTAAGATGATTGATTTTAACTTTTAAGGGGGTAAGTTTTTATTGGACAGTAAAAAAAAACAACAAATTCCTGGAGTATAAAATGGAAGGAGTTGAAAAAAATAAGGAGAATCGTCTGGAAATGTAAAGAATTGGGTAAGAGAAATACGTGGATAGGTTGAGAAAAAAATGTGACAGTAGATTTGTGGGAGATGAGGTGTATGCTTAAGCTTATTCAAACATGATCTTTAAAGTTATGGGAATTAAGCATTTTCCTTTTCAATTTCTGTGTATAATATCTATTTAAAAATTTCTATTCATTTGCAGTAAAAAAATTATGAACTTTATGTGCATTTCCTTTTTTATTGATTATTTTAAAATTAAATAAAAGGTATGTTTTTTGCATAATTTAATCTTGCGCGTAGTCCTTTATTCTATCATAACTTACGGCTGCGTATCTCTTTTAAGCTGCGTAAATTATTAAAACGCATATAACCAAGGTTCTTGTAAACACAGTTATTAAAAATACCGTTTTTTTTACTGTACATTTCTCTAAAGGAATATCAGATATTTTAATGCGATATTCAGTTATTTTAATGTAGTATTGTTCATTCCATAAATAAATTACGCCCGGTATGGTGGGTTTAGTCTCTACCAATTACGTCTTTGGCTGCGATTCTATATCCTATGCTAGAAACTAGGGGAAGAGTGATTTGCACTTCCTCCAATAATGCTTAATTGTTTGAATTCTATTCTAATATGATGTGCGTCGTGGTTTCAGAAATGAAAGAGATTTATTATCTAAGAGTCGGGATGTAGTTTATCATTTTATTTACAGGATTATATTATTTATGTTTCTTGTTTATGATATTTTATTTATGTGAAGATCCAGTGAACGTATTTCTGTAGTTTTATCGAAACTTTCAGTTTATTATTTCAAATTAGTTTGATGAATAATTTACGGTAGATTCTCATGCAAAAATTTTGTATAGTGATGTCCGTTAGCCGAAGGTAAGTCCAAAGTATTTTCCTTTCTCACCAGCACTTATTTTTTATTTATTTTTTCCCTTCTATATCTGTTATTTAAAAACCTATGCATGAGATTATCAAATTAAAAACAGTCCTTGTACTGCATGACTATATAGTTCATTTTATGTAAGCAAAAAAGAAACGTTTTATTAATTATGAAGCTGATTTATTTAGTTTTGCTAGAGAAATCTGAACACTGCAATTTTCCCAATTTCATTCGTCTTTATAATATTGTGAGTGTAGTTAGTTAGAGAACTTTTTAAGACTAAGAGCACTAGGTAATGCGTGCAGAAAAAACATGAATTCGTTATAAGATAGAATCCGGAAAAAGACTTGTAAAAAGCTTGCAATGAAGTATAAATTAATGAAATACATCTAAAAAATCAATGAAAACAATTAAGATTTAAATTTGCTGCCCTATACAATTTTTTTCTTAAAAAAACCAAATGAGTACCTGCTGTCGGTTTTGGGTTTACTGATAAAAATAGATTTAAAAAAACTATGTTATGTCCATAATCCGAATATTTTAATTATCGGAAGTAAAATCGAAGTAATAGATCAGGTCCAAACTACTTCAGATAATCCGTACTCTTCGTATAAATCTCGTAGTTTGTCTCAATGCGAAAGATGAATATGTTAATTAAATAAGAAGGAAAATACGGAAAACAAAAAGTGAAACGGCTTGGAAACTTTTTGATTACAATATAAGGCTGTCATTGCTGACCAGGTGGCCTAGTGGTTAGCGTGCCTAACTGCGGAGGCGATGGTTGCGGGTTCGAACCCCACTCAGGGCATGGATGTTTCTTTCTCTCTCTATGTTCTATGTCATTTCTTCTGTGTGAATGTAACCCTGTCTATAAACGGGTTTGTGGTTGCATGATGTGGACGACGCTACTCCACCGCCGCACTGTGGAACAAAAATCATTTTTCGCGGTCAAAAATAAAAAAATGAAGTTATAAGAAGAAGAAAAATCTCAATATGGTTTTTTGTAGTAAAATGTCCAAGAAATATGACGGTGTATTTTGTTTTTTTGGTTTATTAATGGAAATAGCAATTAAATGGAAACAAAGTCGAAATAAAAAAAAATTAAAGTTTTCAGTTACATTTTTATTAATATGGTAACTCCTTATAGTAAATAAAAATATTAAAACTATGCATGATTTATACATAAATGTATTTCTAAGATATATATGAATTCATTATTTTATATAAATACTATTAAAACCAGAGCCATTTTCCTATTTCTGAACTGTACAATGAAATTGCAACTTTAGGGTGCTCTATAAAAAAAAGCCTTACGTTGCCGAGGTAAAAAAAATGTGTACATTTGTTTGGTATATATACTCAAGAACTAAAAAAAATTCGCTGCGAATATTTGCGAATTTGGCTGATATATCGATTTTTACAGTTCGTGTCATTTTTATAATAATGATAAAATTAATGAGAAAATTTTAAAAATAAACTTGAGATTATTATTTTTGTTATAACATTTTCAAAATATTTTATGTCTAGCAAAATAGATTCATCATTTTTTTTAAATTCGATAATCGAATTTGTAATTAACAATCTTAAATATTTTGATTCAATTTATTTAGTTTAAATTTGCTTTGATAAATATTCGCGATTTTACATCCATTACTTTATTTATTAAAATTACTAACCACAAATTTGTAATCAAAGATCTCAAAAACTACTAGTAAATAATTTTTATTTACTTATTTACAATTTTTTCAATAATCATCCCCCATTTTGTTTTTTGAAATTTTGACTTCATATTTGAAATCAGCGACCCTAAAAACCTTTAGGTGATCAATTTATAGAACATTGAAGTTAATTTTCTAATTTTGGCCGCATTTTTCTGATTTTGTCCCACTGTGCGCCGTGGCTTAGCCATAGGTGCCCACTGGGTAACGATAAGAGAGTAGCAATTCTGGCATTTCTGAGGCCATAGGGAAATAGACCCAAGAGCTCGCCATTAATCAAAAATAAATAAATAAATAAAGCTGCCATTTGCTAATTTAGAGCTGAGTCAAATTAATTAGTAATGTTTATTAATTTAGTTATGAAGTCGCAAATGAAAGAGTACACTGAAAAATAAAATTGCTAATAGCTCTTCGAATTAAGCATTCGACGACTCTAATATTAGTGCAACGGAACACTAATTTCAAGTTAACTTCAAATCGAGTGATCATACACTCATTAAAGAGTGTAGTTAATTCTAAACACCAATAACTGAGAATACTTACACGAAATTCACTTACAATCACATCATTCGCGAATTATTTCCGTTTTCGAAAAACCAATTTTGGGTTAAATAAGATTACGCCAGTCGATTGCTTACAATCGAGTACGAATTTGTAGATGTTTTACACGCCGTTAAATATTTACTGAAACGAAAGTTCACAATTACAAAATGTATACATGTCTTTAGTTGTGTAAAAAGGATAATTGCAATTTAATTTTTAAATATCTGTCTATTATTTTTTTATAACCGTCCTTGAGCAGTCGATTGTGAATTTACGACTGTCGACTCCGTAGCGCTGTAATTTTGAATGTAATGCTCGACTCCGTAGCGCTGTAATTTTGAACCCAATCCAGAAAACAAGGAAACTCCTGGATTAAGTAATGGGAGAAATCGCCTTTGTGGAGGATTTTTTGATAGAAGTAACCCGCATTTGCGTTACATGGAGAGGAAAATCATGCAAATGCATCTCCTCCGGTTATCTTGACGGCAAGGATATTTTACGTCAGCACTATGGTCGGAGCGAGCTGGGTACGGAATCCGAATCGACCAGTCATCGCTGTGATTCAAACCCGAACCACCTCATTGGGTGGCGAGTGCCCTATCCCATGAGTCACCACGGCCCTGTAAATCATATTAAATAATTTTATACTATTTAAATAATTCTATATGCTTCTGTTTTGTTGAGCCTAATTTGAATTCGTCTTAATATTCTATCTGTGCGGCGCGTATGTTAGGTTCCCAAACTAATTTTATTCTAAAAATTAATATATGTGTGAATCCTAAATGAATGATCCTTACTTTATATCGCAAAAATAACTTTACTGAATCTTATGTGTACCATAATTTACTGTAAATATAAATTTTAGTGTTGCTGATTACTAAAAATTGGGGCAGCCTTTTTACACTGTAGTAAAAAGAACATTATTGGCGTTTTACAACGCCGTTAACCATTCTCGATTTTTATTTTTGTGAAACGCCAAGAATCAAGAGTTATTTGTGTGTTTCACTACCCACTTTTGTCTAAAATAGTTGCCACCATTACTGTTGTTAAAATGTACTGAATTTTTTTACAGTGTAGTTTATCTGTAATTCGAAGCTGATTCAAGCTTCTTTTACTTCAATTGTCCTTTGCACATAATTTTAAAATTTGTTTACCCAAACACATTTTATGCAAAATAAATAAATAAATGAAAATTTAAAAAAATAATTGTATACTTAAATGTTTTCTAGCTTTTATCTTACTTTAACTGTAGTTAAATATAGCAATTTTCGTATAGCTTTAATTTATATAAAACTAAATGCCGAAATATATAATTTAAAATATTGCAGTTTTTATAATTTCTTGATATCAGACAATACTCCAATTATTATAAAAAACTGTTCTGGATATCAGAAAGGAAATATCTTGCTTTTCGATGTCTAGTGTATTATAACTGATCTGTGAATTAACACTTTATTGGGCCATTTTTCTATTAATGATATGTTAAAATACTTTTGGGTTTGAGATTGTTTTATAAAAGAAAATTCCTTTAGCTTATTACTTAGAATTAATTTTCTTAAGACTATTTTTTTAGGTGATATGTTAAAATGCTTTTGGGTTTGAGATTGTTTTATAAAAGAAAATCCCTTTAGCTTATTACTTAGAATTAATTTACTTAAGACTATTTTTTTGGTAAGAAGGTGAGTGAGATTTTCAGACATGCACCTTTTGTAACGAATTGTCCATATACTTGAACAACTATGCGTATAAATAACCTAATTTAAGAATTTTTCGTTTATAACTGCTAGTAAACTCAAAGAGAATGCATAAACGCACAAAGGAAAATAGCTCCTCAGTTTTGGCCTTTATTCTTGACCCTTTACTGCTACATTGTTTTCTTTTTTAATTTTTCTGAAGTTATCAGCTGATGGCCACACAAGTCAATGATGGGAAAATAGCTACCCGATGAAACTTTAAAAATTAATCTAAGTTGGTGGAAAATTTACTTCAAACGGCCTGTTAAATCAAGCATAAAGATAATTTCATTCTTACCTATTATGGGAGTTTTCAATATACAGAGAAACGCATAAAGAAAGAATCGAGAGGCTAGAGCCATATTTTGTTTCTCTTCTTCAATGTATTCAAAAACTAGTCCTGGAAATGTTGTGCCAACTGCTCCAGATATGTAACCAAAGATCATAACTCCAACCATCATCAATGCAAAGTTATAAGACCAGATTATATAGCCAGCATCTAACAGTAATATTAGAAAACAAGTTAAACTAAAATTCGTTCTTGTCATGAAATGACCATCAGTAATCCAGTTCAGAGTCAAATTACCCAATATTTCAGCAAGCGGGATAAACATGGCGAAGTAAACAGACAGATCGTTGGATATTCCCTTATCTCGAGCATAATCAACTATAATGGTCCAGTTTAGGGTTGTAAGGAATGCGTAAATACTTTGCACAAACATTATGGAATGGAATGTAGGATCTAAGAACAGTCGGAAAGATTTCCAGGATAGTTTGTTTTTGCTTTTTGTGCTCTCCTTCTGTTGACTAATATTGTTTGTCATATCTTTTTCATGCATAAATCCATTTTCATACTCAGTGTTTTTAACGGAAGGTTTTCTTTCAGTATATCGCACGAGTTGAACATCAGAATCAGGCTTAGATTTCGTCTTTTGTTGAAAATACTGCTGAGTGTCATCTGTTTCTAAGGATTTCATTGTTACATGATCGGAATTTTTCTCGTTTTTATTATCTGCCTCTCCATTTACACATATTACATAAACTTTATTTGAAGCATCATGTTTTTGTTGAGTGCTATCAATTTTGTGTTGGTCTTCTTCATCCAATACAAATGCCGGATTTTGATGACACGTGTTTTTTTGATTAGGTGAATCCTTTACCTCTTTCACAATTCTGCGTTCATTATGTGGATGCTTTAAGAGGATTGCAGCGGGAATGGTATTTAAAAAAATTCCACCCAAAATCAAAAACATTCCTTTCGTACCATATGCACTGTCTAAGTAAGTAATCACCGGTGACATGATTATAGCTCCTACACATGATCCCGTTAGAACAATGCCGTTTACGAGATTGATATGCTCGGTGAAATGAAGCTTTAAAATGGTTGGTATCAGGGTATTACCGAAAGCTAGTCCGCAGCCTAAAAAGCAAAATTTTTGATTAGTAAGTTGACCAAAAAAATTATATTAAAATTTTTTACTAATACAGACCGGATTTTAAATAAAACTACAAGTTTTTTTCAGTACTTTATGTTGTGACTGGCCTTCAATCGCCAAGCTAATTCTCAGTTGACGACTACCAATGTTCAACTCCTGAAATTCAGAACTTATGGCAAAGGAGACAATGGAATCCTAGATCAAGCATTGTGACAAATTAGCCTTTCTGGAGGACTTTTTGATGAAACTAACCTGCATTTGCGTTACTGGGAGAGGAAAATCTTTTACGGTTAGTCCAACAGAAAGGGAATTCAAACCCATGATTTGTCTTCCATTAAGGATATTTTACGTCAACACTATTGTCGGTGCGGGCTGGGAGCTGAATTTGTATCATTCAGTCACTGCAAGGATTAGTATCTCACATCATTGGGAGGGGGTGTTGAAGGCAAACCCTCTATC
Organism: Parasteatoda tepidariorum; assembly: GCF_043381705.1. NCBI lineage: Eukaryota > Metazoa > Arthropoda > Arachnida > Araneae > Theridiidae > Parasteatoda > Parasteatoda tepidariorum. Next base: position 64,248,396 of record NC_092213.1, read on the forward strand.
CCCTGAGCTATATCGGCATAAACACTACAAGTTTAGAACTTCATTACTAAAATCTCTCAACTGGAAATTTACTTTAAAAATTATTCAGCCTAACTCCTTGAACGTTTCATTCGAGCTTTTTGTCTTGTGCCAGAATATTATTACTGGAAGCATGATTATTGCCCCTACCAGTTAGAACAGTGCCATTCACGAGGTTAATGCGGTCCATGAAAAAGAAGTTGTAAAGGTTTTTGGTATTTGTATGTCATCAAAAGCTGATTACGTGCCTAAAAAGGTAATTTTTAGGTTAGTAAGTTATTCAACAAGTTGAGGTATATTTTAAGATTTTTAATAAATTACAGGCCGATTTTAAATTAAAATCCCAAATTTAAACTTCATAACTGAAAATTCTCAGCTGAAATGGTAATTAAAAAAATTCCACAAAAATTCACGAATAAATCGTTTTTAACCGACTGTCACGTGTAGTAAGTAATATTATTTCTAGAGACATGATAATAGCTCCCTACACGCGATCCATTGCCATTAACAAGGTTAATGGAGTAACAGGCTGAATCAGATCAATGTTCCGTCAATCAATTTCCACTATTCCTATTGGACGATTCGTAGTCCTATTCCAATAGAAACATTTTCCTATTGGTTGCATCTGTAATTGAGTAATTGTTAATGGATTTTCAGCGGACAGGTAAGAAAAGCAACGTCAGCTTAGGCATAACTATATGCTTGTAAAAATAGGCTTTATAATTATCGTTAATAATGTGCTACCATAAACAAGTCCCAAATCATTCACAAGAGGACACGAATCCTTCACGATTACGCAAATCATTCACTCATTTAAAAAAAAAATACTGCAGTGGGAATGGAATTTAAAAATAAAAAACTTTTCCCAAAATCAATTATATATGTATGCTGTTGTCTTGTTATTTGCGTCCTCTATGAAGGTTGACCATCAAGACATAATTGTTGTACTAACACATCATCCATTAATCAGTAGAATAAGACCATTAACGTGTCCTTCGTAAAATGAAACTTTAAAACTATTGCTTGGATTAAGATGCTACTAAAAGCTAGTCCCGCACCTAAGGATGCAATGTTTGGGGTTAGTGATTTTATTTTGATTTGATTTAAATGGCAGGATGATATAGCACACAGATTTAATACTTTATTACTAAAAGAAATTCCGATTCAAATTTCTAATAATGAGAGACACCTTTATTCTTTCTAAGCCAATAAAAATACTTTAAATAAAAAATGCTGATTTCATTTTATTGAAAAGAAAATTTAAAAAAAATAAATATTGAAAAAAAGAACGTAAATTTTTTATAAAGTAATTTTGATAATTAAATTCTAACTATTTATTAAATACTGTTATTAATAATTATAGTAATTGAAGAAATTAATGAATTTATTTGTGGTAAGTTAAAATCCGAACTGAAACTTCGAAGTTAGCGCATGCGTGCCTCCATTCGAGAGCGTCCCCCAAATACTTCTATATTAGTTGGCTTTACGTACGAGAACTGGATGTAAGATGTTTTGTTTGTCTGCTTGTTAATCATATACCATTGTTAATGTTGTTTTGCCAATAAAATATGTTATTAATTCGTGCTGGTATTATCCTGAACCTCTTAAACAGTGACAATATTTTTATTTTAAGAATAATTGCTAAGAGTTAACAGAAGTTGCCCTTTTCTGTTTCAGTTTTATACGGTAGCTAAAAAGCCAGATTTATAGCCATCAATATTATGTGCGTGAATCATGTTTCATGCATATGAAATTTGAAATGCTTAGAGGTTATTATCAACAATTAAAATTGTCTTGCTGTAATGATGCCAATTGGCAATGCTTTTACTATCTGCAGATTATCTTTTTGGCAGAATTGGAAAGACAATCATTAGCCAAAAAATGGAAAGCTTAAATTATAACGGGTGAGAATTGTTCGTTAGAAATATACTAAGTTATATAAATTAAAAAGAAACTTGTAAAAAGAAATGGAAAAGGTCTTATTCAAGTTAAACATAGAGGCGTATTACTGAATAGTTAAAAACTAAGTATCCTATATAAAATAAATAAATGAATTGATAAAATAAATGAATAAATAGTTCGGAATATTATCTGAATATGACAATAATAATTAGCTAAATTTAAATTATGAATTGTAAACCAATTTCCAGATTTCTCTTTCATTAAAGTTGAGAATATCTTTCTTAATTAGTACACTGGGTTTTCCGTAATTACCATACTTGCTGGAATATTTTATAAAACTCAGTGAGATGTCACAATTCTCTATTATCTTTATCTTTATTCCCTATCTTTATAAGATATCATAAATAAATATCAGTAAGATCGGAAAAGTTTTCTAACTCTGATCAATCACTGAGGTCAAAAGAGCTCGTAAAAAATATAATTTAAAACCAGTTTAGTTGAGGATGAAGCTTAAAGGCGAATATTTTAATTCTTCCTTTATTTTCTAACCCCAACAATAGAAGGCCCAAGAAGGCTTTGGTTTTTTTTTATTTTTTAAACAATTTATTACAGATTCGTCGCCTTTTAACTGATGATAATTCCATACTGTGTGAGTGAAAAGTACAGTGCGCAAAATAAAAAATGTATCCTAAATAACTTTTACGGACATAATAGTCACGATTATAATAGTTCAAAGGGGTCGTGACTTCAAATATGCTAAATATTTAGTGCTAACTATTAATTAAGTTATGCAATCAGGCACAAAAAAGTACTGTCTCTGAATAAGCATACCTTACTTTGGATTATTAAATAAAATTAACTTTTGCGTCTAAAATTGAATGTTGGTATTAATCCAGTTGATAACAGTAAGTAACTTTTGAAATACTGTATAACTGTGACTCTATAAAAACGCCTCTACTAAGACAAACATATCGTCAAAAAAAAAATTTCCACCAAGAGAATTTGAACACTTTAAATGCTTTTTTTCGAAATAATGCATTCATATGTCCCAAAGAATGGGAAAGAGAGACGGAGTTGCCAATGAGTAAACTCCCAAATTGTTTATAGAACTTACCTTTGGAATGAAAAGCAGTTTGTTAAGAACAGGAATTTACAAGGGAGTAATTTGAATAAAAGAGTAATGAAATTCTTCTAACCATAGTTCTGAACAATATATATCGCTAGAAATAGGACAAAGCTCTTGTACTCTTTCAGACTACACTAAACCTAATATTTGCAAATTTTGCTAGTTTCTATGTCCTCCCTAAAGTTCACAAACATCAAATTGTTTTAAGACCTATGGTCTTTAACAGTTATACCCCTGACTATAAAATAGCTCTCTATTTAGCTCATATCATATCTCTTCTAACGTCTAACAATATCCATATAGTTAAAACTTCCTATGATTTTGTTTCCCAACTAACGCATCTTTCACCCTCCAGCAAAACTATACTCTGTCTTGATGTTTTTTTCTCACTAATGTTCCTATTTCTAGTGCTATCGATTGTTTCAAACTACTGTTGCAAGTCTTGATGTTTTTTTCTCACTAATGTCTCTATTTCTAGTGCTATCGATTGTTTAAAACTACTGTTGCAAGTCTTGATGTTTTTTTCTCACTAATGTCCCTATTTCTAGTGCTATCGATTGTTTCAAACTACTGTTGCAAGTCTTGATGTTTTTTTCTCACTAATGTCCCTATTTCCAGTGCTATCGATTGTTTAAAACTACTGTTGCAAAAATTTCACTTCTCTTTTATTGAAGTTGAAGATATTGTCTCCCTTATCAATTTCTATGTTTAGCTAACAGTTTTTCATTTCAATGGTAAATTAACATTTTAATTAAATATAATTAAACATTTTCAGGGTTTAGCCATATATATCCCCCTCTTTATCTTTGTAACATGCTCATGCATTATTTTGAGGAAAGGTTTTTAAGTTGTTTAAAATCTCTCAGAGTTTCAGAAAAGTTTCAGAATTTCTTACTTTTGTTTTCCCCCCTCTTTACCCTTGTTCTGAATCTTCTTCTTTAAATTCCGAAATTTACTTTCTCTATTCGCTTTTTGCTAACTGTGGATTTAAACCTGCTATAGTTGATTCAGCTCTTTCTTATCTCACTAGACCCGAATGTTTCTCATTCTTTTAAAAAAATGCAGGGAACTAATTAATTTACTGTTTTTTTCCCTTCTTGTTTACTGTAAAATTGCTATTATTCTGTTCCGTTTTTTAAAATCATTTTTAAGAATGTAAACAAAATTGAATTAAATCTCTTAAAGATCCCATCATTATTGAGAATCACTGGGCATTAATCACATACCTGCGGCTTCGGTTACATTGGACAAACCAGACGAGCTTCAAATTTAAAATTAAGGAACAAGATACATATTTCCGTTATCAAGAATTCGATAAATCATCGATTGCTGCATATTGTTAGAATGTTGGGCCTAAATTCAATTTTAACAGTGCTAAAATTATTCCCCCCCCCGTCACATTAGCTGATCTTAATACCCTGGAATTTCGTTTTTTTTTTCCCTTTCCTTTCCAATTTAACGCTGATTCTCTTGTTAAGTACATTAGTTACTTAATATCTTTCCTTAGCGCGTGAAGTACATTTTACCCAGATTGGCCCTGATCGATAACATTGTCTTTTCTTGTTGTTTTTCATATTTATTAATGTATTTTTGATTGACTCTCGGCTATTTCAGTTCTTCTAGTTTTGTTTTTCATCTTAATTTTCTATTTTTCGTTGGAAACTTTAAATTTTATATATCAAATTCTTTTTGTTTCTTTTCATTTACGGCTGGCAAGTCTTGAGAATTGGAGTTGATTTTTGAGAGCTTGTTATATGTCGACTTTTATTTTCGTCTGCATATTTTTGACGCCAATGAAGATTTTTTATCTAGCAATTTTATCAATCATTTTATTTATGTTGTCTTATTGAAAGAAATTGTAATGGTACCTTACCGTAAATGAGACCAAGGCAAAGTGTTGCTGTTAAAATGTCCTCGGCAAAATAGCAACTACCTACCCCAACAGCACCAAGAATACATCCAGTCAAAGTAACAGCTCGAAATCCAAATGTTTCTCCCAGAAATGCAGTAAAGGGACCTAAAAGAAATAATTGCTGTACCATTTACGAAAAATGCAAGAATTAGTCATTACAGCCATTGTTATTGTAAGAAAAAAGTTCTAAATTGTGATTTTATTTGAAACCAGTGTTTTTTCCTTTTATTATTTGTATTATGCTTTTATGCTTTGAAAATATGAAATACGAAACTCTTCATAAAGCTAATGTAGTGAATAAAGTTAAACTACACTAAAAAACCGAACTAAACTAAAAAAATCGACAATGATTGAAAGAACGCCAGAGAATTGCACAGATAATATTACAAAAACAGACAACGAATAAAGTTGAACAACTTGAAAAAATTACATTCAAGCTTTTTTTAAATGCTGTTAAGCTTATTTATATATCTTTAGCTTTATCCATAACAATAAGTTCATCTTTTTTTTTTCAATTGAGTTCATACAACTCGATAAGAAGTGAATTGATTATGCCTAACCATGTGGTTTATATCAGATTTAAATGGATACCAGTAAGCCCGTGTGTTAAACCTGATCGGCTTCTGAATCGAAAAATGCCACTATTTGCCAACGATGACGTCACTTACAAGTATCCAATCGAACTAGAGAATTGAACTGAATTAGACAGGCCGACTTATCATCTATTTTTGGTGTAAAAAGCTAACATAAGCACAATGTTAACATAACGTTAACTTGCTAACTTGTTTGCTCCAATATTTCTTGATAGGTCAGCTCTGATAGTATAGCAGCCTTAAATCGAACAATTCTCTTTTAAGAAGATATTACACACACACAAAAAAAAGTTTTAATCTTCACGAAGATTAAAAGGTAGAAAACTATTGATAGTATCTCAAAATTAAGATTAGCTATGTATAGAACGAAAAGGGACAGCATTTCGGGATATTTCACCATCCATAAGTAAAGGCTCTTCTAAGGATCTAATTCAAAGTTTCATTCTGTTATACTCACATCATTTTGGTTGCATAATTCTGTTACTCGGAGATGGCCTTACACATGTTTTTTTAGGAATGTTACCAAGCACTACAATATCATCTCAATTTTTACAAATCTATCACTGATTATCATAATAATATAAAAATGAAAATGACGTATTTTGGTGTGAAGCCGCACCGTAACTACTAAAACCCTTATACACTTATTCATAACTCTAGTTTTCTTTAAAATGGTTTAACCATGCTGTACCTTCTGTTAAAATTGAAGATCCAGTTATTATAAGAAATTACATTTATATAGATATCAGAAAGCTTTAAAAGCATTTTTAAGCAATCATAAGATTCTAACAGTTCTATGCGCTCAGATGATTTTTCATACGATGGGATTAGAACTTATGAAAATTCAGGAAATTTTGTGAGATATTATATTATTTAAGCTTTTGCACTTTCTTATCCTGCTACGGGTAGTTCACTTTTTCTTAGAAAATTGTATGTTTATTTTCCCTCAACGGTTTTCCAACACTACTTCACAAAATGTTCGCCTAAATCAGTCAACTTCAAAACATGTTACAAATAATGTTATCTGCTTTTATAATTGATCTCGTTGTGCTGCTTTTTATTATTGCTGACGTTAGCTTGATTTCTTATGACTTAAATGTCAACACGATTAATTATTTCTGATGACCTGATTCCGAAAAGATTAACATATACAAGGGGAAGAATGCAATTTATTGAAATAATTTTTTTTAAAACTTACCTGTTAATGTTCGCAAGATACCAAATATGACTACAGGCACAGATGCCTTTGATCTTTCTGTTTGAAATCCATTTGTAAGAATCACATAGAATATTCCAGCTAAACGCATGGGCAATGCAACGAAAAAGCCTACCATAAAACAAGCTACCAATACTAACCAACTGGTTAAACTATTATATCCAAATGTTTTCATTTTAGTGATAATTACTGAATTAACATATATAATCTAGTTTTCATGAGGAAGTAGATCCACTTTTACAATAATTACCACTTTTCCAATCAAAAATATTAATTATAAATATAATACAAAAAATGTTTGAACACTGCCTCTTCACTCTGGCTTTCATGACTAAGTAGAAAAAAAAATCGATTCACACGTTAGACAAATACAAATCTTGACACGGCACCTGCTAATTTCCATAAAATACTCAAACCACGAAATATTACTCTATTCGTGATGCTAATTTTTTTTATTACGATGGGAATAAATTCTCACGTAAGTTCTGTTGTTTCTTTTATATGAATTATGCACATATTTTTATCATGCATGCGTTGTTTATTACTACTTCTCCAGTACAAAATTGTATTGACTATTGCATTAATAATGAATAAAAAAAATATATTAACTTAATCACGAAACTCGCTGCAATTCGAGTAATAAATGATCGGATGGTGTTAGATAAATATAGAAACAATTTAAATACGTTCTATTGTTTTCGAATTCAATTGATTGCTTGACGATTCAAAAAATGGAAATTTACTAAACAAAAGGACCATTTATTATCAGTTATGTACCTTTTAAGATATGTGTAAACAAAGGAAATCACAGTTAAAGCATTGAATTAATTGATTTATAACTTAAAATGCGAGATTAACTTTATGAATTTAATCTTTAATTAGAATAAAAGAGGAATCTAGAATAAAATTTCGAAAAACTTGCTAGTTCTTTTTATTGCAGCACTCCCAAATTGCATCGTTAACCCCTGGGAAACTCGGAATATCTTCAACCATGTGAAAAGCTCTACCAGCTTCCTTTTTGTGCAAATTGCGCATGTTAAAAATTCAACAAACAATTAAAATAATTTATAAAGTTAAAACAGTTCATACAGAGAACTGTAAAATATAATTATGAACTTTAAAGTTTTCTGATATTATATTTCTTAAATTGTGTGGTATCACCGTCAATCTCAGAACATAAAATTTTTTAAAGAAAACTCATTTTCCGCAACACTTAGACAAAAGGAGATAAGAACCAAAATTCTTTAATTTATAAATTAAAACAGTGTATTTTAAAACAGAACGTAAGGAGGTAGGGGAAAGTGAATGGCTGACTACTTAGTTTGATGAAAAATTCCTAAATAATTCAGAACTTTAACTACAGGTTAAGTAATTTTGGTTTAAAAAATTAATTATAAGAAATGTAATAAGAAATAATACAATTAAAAAATCGTATATTTATTTTTAAAATCACTTTAAAAAGTTTTTTAATTGAAAACTGCAAGCACATATTTGCGTAAAATTCAAGACATGGCAAACCAGATCAGGTCAACTTTTATATGAAAATGCATCAAAGCATATTAAAACAATAATAACAATAAGATGGTGCAATGAATCCTAGATCAAGAATTAATGACAATCTCAGCAAAATAGTCCAAAAATTAAAACAGCAAAGTGACAGTTGTGGGAAATCAATATGAAGTGTAATCTCCTCTGATGACAATGTTGTTCTTACTCTGAATGCGATTTACGAAATTCTTATTAGATCTTGAGAATTTGGTGTAATCACTTGTTTCTCAGACCTCCATTAATGCAGTATTTAGCCCCGCAGATTTCTGAGACGGAGTGGAAAACTGCAAATACTCTTTCAAGAATATCAGAGACATGATCTCTGGTATTCAAATATGGAGATCCGGCTGACCACTCCAAGTTCTGAATATCTTGATCTTCAAGGTATCCTTGCCCAGCCCAGACCTGTGAGTAAGCGTGTTGTTATACGCGTTGTTGTGAACGCGTGTTATTATTGGGGTCCGATAGTGTCTCTGATCAATTTTATGAAGAGTTCTAAGATCTCAGCCCTTTACCTTAGAGAATTATAGAAGTTTTCCTGGCACACTTCCAGATCGCAAGAGAGCCTGTCTGAGTTGGTGTAGGACACAGATGCAGAGGGTCCATGTTCTATTCACTGATGAATTCCGATTTGGTCTAATCAATGATTTTCGACATGTTTACGTATGAAGAGAACTAGCGACCCTGTTCCATCTCTCCATCGTCATGGAAATGAACCACTCTGGAGGTGGAGGTGTTAGGTTTTTAGATAAGCGTGATAGTGGACGACCACATTGACCTACACATCTTTAAAGAGGTACCTTTACCTGCCTGAAGTAAAAGAATGAGATTTTAGAGCTTAATGTGAAATTGTCAAGATTCACTGTCGGTCTTCAATATATTTTAAAGAATGAGAGTACGCACCCACACAGGGCTGTTCTAGAAAGACCTTGAAGCTGAAGATATTTAAATGATGATTAAATGAGTCAAATCTGACCATGTCTAGAATGTACTTTGTAGAGTAGATAGTTCACCACTCCCTTCCATAAATCACAAAGGCGAAAAAAAATTGCCGTAAGAGAGAAGTTGAATGTATCACCCTAAAACCTTAAATTTATTGTAACGAAACCTTTTTTCAACCGCAAAAATAGCTTAAGACTTCATTGTGAGATCAGCATTGCTGTAAGGAAGGGCCATGTCCAATAAAAAAAAAAATCTCACACGTGTTATTTTGACAATAACTAACATAAATATCGTTGAATTAATTTTATTTCACTGAAATTTCAAGCAAAATAGTTTTCTGCATTCTGTAGTTCTAATGAAATCGAATTGTATTATCTGAATTAAAATCTTCAGTTTTATTTTGAAGGCGCTACCAACGCCATCTGCAGATTTTACTGACAATCAAGTAAAGGTTCTTATTCAGTATTCCCTAATCATAATATCTTGAGAAGAATTTTTACCTGTTAATATTTTTGGTCATGATGAAAATATTTAAATTATATCTTCAGAGAAATCTTCATTTACATTATATTCCTAAGGTACTGAAGTATCAGAAGAACCAATAATAACTTGCTTTAATACAACGCATGTGTATTGTTCCAAAAACTTATTTAAAATAGTTAGAATAGAAAAGCTTCTTGAGGACAACTATGTACATTTTAATTAGAAAAATGTGTACTTCATTTTATATACTCGAACGTTATTCCATATCCGCCAACTTTTACGCATTTGGCGTATAATGTTATTTTTATATTTAAAGTGGTAGTAAATATATACTATTTTTTTTCTTTTATAAGATTAATTTTAAAATGATTTTGATTACCACTATTCTTAAAAAAAGTAAGCATATATATATAAACATGTATTACTATCATGGTTGTCAGCTAAAACTCTTTCAAATACAACGTATTTTTTGCTTACAATTGAAATTCTAATTCCACTTTACTACCACTGGGAAAAATTATAATGGAAGGGATTACAAGTTGGCAGGTATGTTATTCTATTCGAACTAAGACGGAACGTAAAATAACTTATACCCAAATTATTAAAAAATTCCTAATTATTGTAATATGATGCTTAAGATGAATAAAAGGCAAAATATTTAAAAGTAATTTTTTAAAAAATGATAGTTTTTATTTTGTAGACCAGAAAAAAAAAATTACCACAATATTTTATGTCTCAAAAATGAGTTGTGTGGACATCAAGCAAAACGAGACAGTTTTATTTTTCATTATAAAATTGGGTAATAGTCTTTTATTCCATAAAATTCTATACTAATAACTGCTTTCCTTGCATATCAAGTATGCAAAGTTAAAAATTTTAGTTGTTTTTTCGTTAGAAAACAAAAGAAATGATTATTTCCCAAGTTTTAATCATTATTTAAAAACTATTTCTTCTACCAGTTGATTATAAGTATGTAATGTGAAGAATGAAGCTCTTTTCAATAATCGTTTATTCAATAAAACTCTTGAAATAATAGGATATTATGTCTAACAGTTGAATTCTCAGGCCTGAAGTGGTATCTAGTCTAGATCTGAATTTGTTTTTGATGTATATATTATTTAAAATGATTAAAATAAGCTGAATTATGGTTTTTGAAGAACTCCATACCTGCCAACTTTCACTCTTTCCGAGAATGGATTTTCAGAGTGGTTGTAAAACAATAAGCGAAAGACAATCTGACTCAAATATATATTTATATTTTGATCCCGTTGAAATTCGCTTGCGCAAGGATTATTATGCTTTCATATATTTATTGTAATTATTTATATGTAGTGGTGGTCAAACTCATTTATAATTATCATTATAATTCAAAAAGTTAATTGGAATAACCTGAGTATTGCTACCACTTTAAATATGAAAATAAAATCTTCCGGAAAATCCGGAAGAGTTGGCAGGTATGGAACTCTTATAAACGCTGAGAATAATTATTAGAGAAACATACGTAGTTCACTATTTTTAAATTTGGTCATTTTATTTTGAACTTAAAAGGTTGACAAGAAATACTGCTGCAATTTTTTTTAAATAAATTTTGTCATTTTTTACTGACAGTTTAATTAAATAATTTCATAAAAATAACCAAATTTTTAACGAAACTATGTTTAATTGTTTTGGCATACATACAATTACAAATTTCAAGAATCATTCCTGATTTAAAAAGATTAAATTCTCGGAAACCCGGTGGCCCTTCCACGGAACCCCATTTGGTTACCGTTGCTCTAGACACCCTATCTTTTCCTGTAAGTCTTAAAAAGCCTTCCATGGAGATTGTTAGCGTCCACAACTGAAACCTTAAGTTTAGATTTTATGCAAATAAATTAATACAGCTTCAAGAATATTTCTTTAAAGCATGAACAGTATTAAAAAAATTGAACATTTATGATTAAACAGCTCAAAAATTTAGTTTGTGGTTTTTATATCATGTGTATGAAACTGTGTCGAGTTTTAGAGATAAATGAACTCAATGAACTTACCTGTAATAGATCGAAATACACCAAAAATGGCTATAGGCACCGAAGCTGTAGCTCTGTCTATACCATATTCTTTTATAAGAATTACGAAGAATAATCCCGCTAAACGCATAGGCAATGATATTATCAATGTTATGCTTCCACAAGCTATCACAGCTATCCAACTTCTCAATCTGTTATAACCAACTGTTTTCATTTTTCGTAATTTATATCAAATCCTATCATAGGAAAAATTGTATAGCTTTCACAGTAATAAAAAAATAATTCCTATCATATAAACTAAATTTCAATTATAATCTGAATCATCTTTAAATACGAAAGTTATCTTTAAAACTGTCGAATTTAAGCAGTTGTGGGAAATCAATGTGGAGTGTAATCTCCTCTGATGACAATGTCGATCTTATAACAATCTCTGATTCAATTTACGAAATTCTTATTAGATCTTGAGACATTAAGTCTCATTCCAAAAACCTCAATTAATCCATATCTGCCGCCTCGTAGATTTCTGAGAGGGTGTGGAAAACTGTTACTACTCTGCCAAAAACATCAGAGACATGATCTATGGCATTCAAATATGCAGATCTGGAGATCTGGCTTACCACTCCAAGTTCTGAATATCTTCAGCTTTAAAGTATCCTTGCCTATCCCAGACCTGTGAATACGCGAGTTGTTATACGCGTTGTTGTGCGTGCGTGTTATTATTGGCCTTAGAGAATTAAAGAAGTTTTCCTGGCATCTCAAGAGAGCCTGTCTGAGTTGGTGTAAGACACAGATGCAGAGGGTCCATGCTCTATTCACTGATGAATCCCGATTTGGTCTAATCAATGATTTTCTACATTTTTACGTATGAAGAGAACTAGCGACCCTGTTCCATCTCTCCAGCATCATGGAAATGGACCACTCTGGAGGTTGAGGTGTAAGGCTTTTAGATAAGCGTGATAGTGGACGACCACATAGACCTGCAAATCTTTGAAAAGGTACCTTTACCTGCCTGAAGTAACGGGATGAGATTTTAGAAGTTAATGTGAAATTGTCAAGATTCACTCTCTGTCGTATGGTCGGTTTCCATATTTTTAAGAATGAGAACGCACGTCCACACACAGTTGTTCGAGGAACATCTTAAAGCTGAAGATATTTAAATGATGTTCCGCGAGCCAAATCTCTTAAACCTGATTTCCGGACAGTAGGTCAGGAATGCGCTTTGTAGAATAGACAGTTCACCACTCCCTTCCATAAAACACAGAGGCAAAAAAAATCTGCCTTACGGGACAAGTTGAATGTATCACCCTTAAACCTTAAATTTACTGTAACAAAACCTTTTCTACCTCAAAAAACAGATTAAGACTTTATTGTGAGATCAGCATTGCTGTACGTAAGGAATGGACATATTCAATAAAAAACCTCACAAGTGTTATTTTTTAAAATTTATTTACCATCTTGATGTTACACACATTAATTTAAAATCCTGATTTCATGTAAAATAATTTTATCAAAATCATAATTTATGTCACGAAGAGGGATTAAATTTCTTTAAAAATAGCTTACTCGCCAATTAAATTGAAGGCAGTTTCTAAAAAAAAAATTTAAAAAAAAAAAAAAAAAAAAAAAAAAAAAAAAAAAAAAAAAAAAAAAAGAAGAAATTCTAGTCTCTGAATTTAAATAAATTTCTAAATTTTCTTAAAATTCTTTTTTGCTTTAATCACCATTGATAATAATTCCTCAATAAATCTCCTCCTCGAAATACTCCTTGTACTACTAAAAATGAAGTTAATAATACTCCTCTCTACGGTAAGGAGTTTTTTTCAACTTCATTTTTTTAACCTTTTTTCCCCTTTAAACTAACTATTGCTCACGGTTTTTCCCACACTTTAAGAACTTAGATTTTAATTTTAACTATTTTCCAGCAATGCCTGCGATATAGTCAAAGTAATAATTTAAAATCTGTCAGGCCACCATTAAGTCACACGAAGCACCATAAGTCGGGACTTTTCAGCATAGTAAGCAGCAGAAGTATTAAAATTATTTCCATTTCAATTTACGTCGTAAGATAAGATAGAAAATTCATCTCAATGCTTCATCACGTGCTGCACTACTTCCTCACGCACCGCTCGAGCCATAAAATTTGAGTATAGAATAATATATATTTATATATAAGGTATATTGCAATATATAGATGAAAGCTTCATCAGCAACGATTGGCGTAACAGTATGCGGCAACAGTACTGTTTATGTTTAAAATTTCCACAGCCATTTTAGAAGGGATAAAGAAAAAAAACTAAAACTAAATAATTACCTCGGAATTAAGCTATTATTTCTATAGGAACACAAAATTATTCTAAATAAATACTTAACGTATAATTTTAACACTAATGATTTAAAACTACCTAACCAAATGATTATAAGCACTTAACGTATAACTAAATATTTAACACTACTTAAATTATTTCTCGCGACAACCTAGCAAAATGATTTATTATAGCTGACTATAGTGTTGCCAATTTATATCTAGAAATACCTGCTTGGTGCCAAGTAAGAGATAAATATATAGATAATATGGGTGGTCATTATGGAATACTTCATATATTGCAAGCGTAAGTTTACAATTTAATTCCCTAGGAACGATAATTTTAAAGTGATGATTTAATATGTGATTAATATGCGTTATTTTTAAGGTCTCTCTGTTTTATTTTACTTTATTCATTTTTAGTTTTAGCTACACAATAACAGGTTTATTTTTCCTAAAAAAATATGAAAAATTGTAATAAATGCGCGGTATTTTAAAAAAGAGAATTTTTTCAATTCGAGTGAAAATAACAGGACACATTTCATAAGAGTAAATTTTTAGAATTTCCTTTAAAAATTTAAATTCATTTAATACATTTTGATATTGTGTACATCAAATGTTTTTGTTTTAACATAATTTTAATTCATATTTTAATTTTAAAAAAAATATCTGTATTTTTGAAACTCAGTGCTAAAATTTATTCTAACGTCTTAGATCATAGTTTCCCAACATTTTTTGGTTCACAGACCACTTTTCAAAACAAAATTTTTTCAATACTCCCCATGGTAAAAAAAACCATTTATTTTATTGCTTAACTTGTTTGAAAAGATGCATTTTTTCCATCATGCCGTTAATTTTTTTTTAAATTCCTGTTGACCAACACATTTATATTAAGAATTGTTTTAGCAACTTTTATGAAGGCTACTTGTTCTTAAATCTATTTCCATCGTTGAAAATCCAATAATCACCATGCAATTAAAATAATCAATTAAATATTTTAATTAATAATTTACATACAAGTTTGAGTAAAACGGAAGAGTGGTTCATGACGGTAATCAACCTAAAATGTATCATCAGTATTCTGTTCCCAGTACATTCAGTACTGAGTCAAATATATTTTCGATCTAATTTAGTCAGTCATATTTTATAAGCTGACTCTACAACATATGAGAAAAATAAATATTTTGAGCTTTTAAGAAATAAATTTAATATTTTGTTTTCACTAAAAAGGAAAGTCGTGTTTAATTCTGTTAAAGACTGTGTCAGTTTGGATCGATGTTTGCAGCGAAGACAAATTAACACACTTATGATTTTATAATACCATGTGATGTAAGTATCTTAGTAAGAATACTACAGAATTTATTTGTAGAAATCTAATTTAAACAATTTCAAAGCTTGTATTTTTAATCGTACAATGCTTTTTTATGGAAAGAAGGACTAATTAAAGCTTTAAGTTTAAAAACTTTTCATGATTTACAGAAAAATTGGTTTTCGATGCAATATATTACGAATTTAGTGTTATTTATATTACACTACTTATATTTGTATAGCAGTTCCAATTAGAAATGGAGATAGGTCCAAAACACAATTTTTTTCAGCTGAATCAAATTAAAAGTTGAGTTATTACCAGTTAACTTAAGCAAAGTTTTCATTAAACTTTTCATTTATCGAAGTTCATAATCCCAAATAGATGATTCAGGGATTTTGGTTCGTTAAGAGATAGGTATTAGAGTTTAATATCAAAGTTATTAAACAGTAAGCTCTGCCCGATGTGTATTTTTCCCTTTTTAGGAAACAGAATTTATGACACCACATGCTCAGAAAACTTTTAAGCTATCATATCATTTGCTGTTATTCAAATCATTAGCAAATTTAAGTCTCAAATTTATATTATATCTTATAATTTGTTCGAGTACAAGTTACTTTTCAAATGCATTTTGTAAAATTCTTTTTCTGAAATTTAAAAAAAGTGTGATTGAAGTACTTTGAAAAAATATTGAAATGAAAGTTTAGTTCACCTTCATATTTTCAATGTGAATATTATAACTATACTTTAACGAAAAGAGAGGAGTTGGAGATACGTCTTTTTATTGGAGAAAATATATAATCAATCAGGACAGTAGAAGAGACTAAAAACGCAGAAGAAATACATCACATGTACTGTTATTCTTACTCAATGTTATTGCAAGATTCTATTGCCGGGTTAGTTCTTTTTTCACTATGATAATGATACCCTTCAAATGCTTTTTAATTTCAGGTGTTAAGTATTTTTACGATTTATTTTAAATATGATTAATTTTTCGAAAATAAATGCTTTTTAGTAACTTTCGTGATTGAGTAGGTTCGTCATTTTTGCAATAATTTATTATTAAAAAAAATTCCTTTTATGGCTTTCCGAAATATAAAAATAATTATGTCACCCAATATATGCGTAGTTGCAACATGTAAAAACTGGTTCAAAAAACCAAAGGAAAAAGGGTTAATGGTAATCATTACCATTAACCCTTTTTCCTTTGGTTTTTAGCAATATTTATTAAAAGAGCAATATTTATTAAAAGTTTGGGTACAAAAATTTAAAACGAAGGAAAAAAAGAGAAGGCGTATTTAATATCATGGATATGCTTTTAACATTTTGATAAAGAAGATTATTTTGTGAAATGAATCTTTAATTCCTCTTCCCTTCAAAAAAACATTTGAAACCAAATGTTATTCCAATCAGAATTTGCTTTTTTTAAAAATGTAAATTTATCAAATCGAACTAAGCGCTATAGAAAAAGGGTTAATGGCAATCATTGTTTTCTAAAAGAGTAATATTTATTAAAAGTTTGGGTACAAAAATGTAAAACGAAGGAAAAAAAGAGAAGGCGTATTTAATATCATGGATATACTTTTAACATTTTGATAAAGAAGATTCTTTTGTGAAATGAATCTTTAATTCCTCTTCCCTTCAAAAAAACATTTGAAACCAAATGTTATTCCAATCACAATATTGCTTTTTTAAATAATGTATATTTATCAAATCGAACTAAGCGCTATAGAAAAAAAATTACTTGAAGAAATTAGAAACTTCTAAAAAAAACAGCAAGTTACAATGATCTGAACAGTAAAAGTATTCATTAAGCGTTAAAAGAACACGCAGCTCAGCACTTTTATTATTTTTTTTAATTCAAATTTCATATAAATAAATAATACGCCAGAGTAATTGAATTCATTGTGAAGAATCTAATTTTTTTCTAGAGTCATTTTATTAATAAAACTTTTGAAATATTAGGTTTTATGTCAAATTGTTGAATTAACAGACCTGAAGTGATATCTAGTCTAGTTTTGAATTTCTTTTTGGTTTATACATTAGTTGAAAGTAATTAAATTAGTTGAATTATGATTTTCGAAAGAAAAAAAAACTCTAGTAAGCGTTGAGAATAGTTATTAGAGATACATAATTCGCTATTCTTGAATTTGGTTATTTTATTTTGAACTTAAAAGGCTGACAAGAAATACTAATGCTATTTTTTTTAATCATTTTTTTCTGGCATTTTACTTAAATAATTTCATGAAAATAACCAAATTTTTAACGAAATTATATGGTTTATTGTTTTGACATAAATTCAATTACAGTTTTCAAGAATCATTGCTGATTGAAAAAATTTAAAATCTCGGAAACCCGGTGATCCTGCCACGGAGCACTATTTGGTTACCATTGCTCTAGACCAGGTAGGGGCAAACTTTTTTGATCGAGGGCAAAAAATCGGGAAACAAATGTTTGGTAGACCAAGTAAAAACTTCAAATTTAAAAGGAAAAAAAACGATATACAAGTTTCAATTTAAATATTTAATGAGATGAATGGAACTGCGATTTCATTTTTAAAAGTTCCTTATATTGAGGTTCGAAGTGAGATGTGCTTATTTTAAGGAACGAGGCTAAATGCTTGTCTGTTAGTCTACATCTGAAATGATTTTTCCTAAGGTTGATAGATGAAAACTCTTGTTCACGTATATAAGATAAAGCAAACATAGCACTGATTTTCTGGGCATGAAATATTAAATTTTGGAAACGAGCTTTTGGTGATGATCTGTAAAACTCAAACTTTGGCATATTTAGAAACAATTGCTTCAGATGATTGTTAGATTGTCCGCTCGTTGGAGCTTAAAATGAGCAGTCTTCCTCACGTGAAGTACAATTCCCCTGTATTAGATTCCATAAGTCTGCTCCTCAAGAAAGATAAACGCTAGTTGGAGCCAATCTACGGCTATTCTATAAGAAATTTCTGCTTTCATCATTTTATCAATTGAAGTTGTATGCGCTAACTATTTCCTTTAATTTATGTTTTGTAGAAAAAAATAGAGAAAGTAAAAAGGTCATCAGTACTTTGTTAAAAAAGAAAGAAGAGAAATAGCTTTAAAAAATGTCGACAAGAAAATTGATGCATATTGTTTATATTTGATACGGATAGGCAAGTCAAAATTCTATCCGCGGGCAGGATAAAACCTTCCGGAGGGCCACAGTTGGCCCGCTGGCCGTAGTTTGCCCATCGCTGCTCTAGACTGTCCTATTTCTACCTTTAAGTCTTCAAAGCTTTCCATGGGGATTGTTAGCGTTATCAACGGAAACCTATAGTTTAGATCTTAAGCAAAAGAATTCATATCATTTGAAGAGTATTTCTTTAAAGCTTGAATAATCTGAAAATTTTTTAAAATTTATGATTAAACAAATTGGAAATTTAGTTTGTTTCTATATCATGTGTATGAAATTATGTAGAGTTATAGGGGTAATGCTCAATGAACTTACCTGTAAGAGTTCGCAATATACCAAAAATGACTATAGGCACCGATGCTGTAGCTCTGTCTACATCAAATTCTTTTATAAGAATTACGAAGAGTAATCCCGCTAAACGCAGAGGAGCTGATGTAAACATTCTTATGCTTCCACTAGCTATCACAACTATCCAACTTCTCAAACTGTTATAACCAACTGTTTTCATTTTTCGTAATTTATATCAAATCCTATCATAGGAAAAATTGTATAGCTTTCACAGTGATAAAAAAAAAATCCCTATCATATAAACTAAATTTCAATTATAATCTGAAGTATCTTTAAATACGATAGTTTAATAACTGTCGAATTGTCAAGTTCGAATACAAAGTTTACCTTCCAAAAAAAAAAATTATCGACACGCTTTTTAAAAATATCGTTCTGAGTAATCTTAGAAACACTTTCCTTCTACGACTGCACCAACTTGTACACGGCTATAAAATATTATGAAAACGACCTATTCATCTTCATGCATAATAAGAATAACGTTTTCCTCTCGGCGTGAGCCATAGTGTTTATTTTAACTCAATGTGCTGATATATTTCTTTAAATTTTCTTATCATTGGAAATTCCTTTTTTTTTTACATAATTTTTTTGTCAGATTTATGAATGTTTATATATATATATATATCCTGGATTCCGGGTAAACCGTAAGTTCGAAATATACGACATTCAAATGAGCATTTAAGTCTAAACAAACTGCGAAGCCCAATTTTCAATTTTTTTTAAATCCATTTTTTTGTACAAAGACATTTAAGAACTAGAATTTCATCAGTGCTTTAGCGGATGCTGTTATTTTAATGTAAACTATAAAAGATTTTGTGTTGTCAAATATTTTAAAGATGCCATCAATAATATTTGTTAGCCTTTTTATCACAAATCAAAAAAGATGTTAATTGCGCGTGTGTCCTGTAATACTTAAATGATTTTTTTTATTTATTATGATAGGCTATCTGAATGATCAACGTGATCGTTGTATCATAGGTGAACTAGGTAACCACTTTAATGTTTAGGACAAGCGCCTTATCTCAACGTCAGCGGGACGTCAACGTCCCGCTGACGCCAACAAAATACTGGTTTGTTAGCTCAAGGCCTGGTTTCTTAGAACTAGCGCCTTATCTGGGCGTCAGCGGAAAGTTGACGTAGAGCTGACGCCAAAAAAATACTTTTTTGTTAGCTCAGCGTGAGCTGTCGGTCCTACGCAGACATTACCTCTCATTGCGCATGCGTTAATAACGTAAACAAATATTTATTAATATTTATTTTGAATTTGTATTGATTTTGTTATTGTCGACCAGTGTTTTGGAGAAGAAATAATGACTTTGTCCAATAAAAAACACATTATAGCTGAAATTAATGAAGAGTGCTATGTTTAATGAAGAAGCTATGTTTAATGTCAAAATCAAAATCTTGGCTGATTTCAATGTGCTGTTGGATGTNATTGTCAAATTAACGTCCGCCATTGATTGATTTCTCAAGTGCTTCTCTCTCCAAACTCTCCTTCCAAAACTAAGGATGATATTGCGCATGCGCTGCAGTGTGCCCCTGGACACAAACTTCTCCGCCGTACACGAATCGCTGGCATTGTGCCAAATTTTGTTACGACTTTCGCGAGTTTCCCATCTTTACACTTATACAATCTTTGGTCCTGTCCTAAGAAACCAAGCCTTTAGGTTGACTGAAATAACGTGTTCATTTTGTTTTTAGTTATGCTGTTAAAACGTGTTACTATAAATCTAAATAATTTAATATCAACGGTAATTGAAATAAAAATAACAAGTTTGTACAGAAAATCATAATTAAAGGAGACAAAAATAATAAAATAATCTCTCTCTCTCTCCCCTTCAGAATCGTTTTGTGATATCGTCCTGAAATTCCAAAAAATTGGTATAGTTCCATTTGGGATAGACGTTTGAAAAACGATTGTTTTTGTTGTTTTAACATTTGGAGATTGTATGTGAAGTATTGGAATTGTATGTTGTTTAAACTTCCATCACCTGTTCTTTGTATATTATGATTAATTATACGCGATATTAAGTCATTTTTTATTTCCATTGAGCGAAAGATTTCTTAAATACAAGTCTGATTTTAACTAGGCGAAAGATAAATGAGTCAATCGTTCCTTATTCAAGGCATACAAGACAGTATTCACGTCTGTTGACATCTTGGAGAAGAAAAGTGCAGCAAGAGGAATCTGTTTTGGCGACGTCTGTTACCGAGAAGTTTGGCAAGTAGAAATCAAATTGCAATTATCAAATTTTCATCAGTGAAATGTTTTTTTTTTGTCAAAATTAGGTTAGGATTATCTGGGCTCTCAATGATGAATACTTTTTTGCTTCGTTAACAGATAAAATTTCATCAAAAGCATTTACATGTATCGATAGAATGACGATGCTTGAAGATGAAGACAGTGAAAGGTTCTTTCTAAAAAAGACGGCTGCGCCATGTATGGTAAGGTTGATAGACAAGGAATTTAGTTTAAATGAATTATAATTAAGAGGCGAGAAGATATTTTTAAAAAAATATTTTAATAAACAATAATAAACAGTGACTCATATTTTAAAGCGATGCGTTCTATTTCTGTATCTAATCTGTTGCCATCCTCTTTTTATATAAATGTCAAACTTTTCTGCATTGTGATAAAATTAAACTTATGCGAACCTTACATTAAGAGAGGCAAAACCATTAAGCAACAGCTTACTATGTATTACTTTATTAGGTTCTACACCTCTTAAAAGAATATTTGCCGGGTTTAATTTAGATGTCACATGACCCCACTGCAGAATAGTTGCATGTTTACTGTAGCTGTCCTGTTTCGAACAAAAGTTTTTAAATATAATGCCTATTTTTTAATTCCATGACAGTACTATCATGGAGTGACTCCACAAATAAACTTCAACTCCTCAGATAAACTTCAACTTTAAGGCAATAATAACTCTTCTTATAAGTTTAGACACTAGGACGGGAGCACAGAATTCAAGTCTAGGAATTGTCAGATTTTTAGAAGGGCAACTTTTGATTTACTTGTGATTAAACTCACAAAGTTTCTGAATCCGAATTTTCTGTTTAGCAGTAAACTGCTGCTCCATTACATTTTTATGAAGCATCCGCGGCAAAGCCATGTATTTCTATAATTTCTGAATTTTCACTTTGGACGCGTCTAGGAATTTTGATGTCATTTATACTTTATAATAGAATTAAGGACTGATAGCACTTTCAGTATTTTTTCCGGCAAAAAATCAGTCTAATTAATTTTATATTCGCCACAGTTTCTGCATGAAGATTTTCGACTTGAACATCACACGATTCACAAGACCTAAAGGGTCGAAAAGTTTAGCAGTTGTAGATAGAACATCACGCTTTGTATCAGAACTGCTCAAAGACACATTGACTCCAAGTAGAAATAGTCTTCCTTAGGTTTTTACGATACTCCTAACGTTTTTGTCTTTAAGCTGCAAAATTGTAGTGTCGATCGAAATTTGGTGAAAAATTTGAGCAAATTTTGTGCATCTTCATGCCATCAGTATTTATCGAGCAGAATTTAAAATATTCTGGATTGTAGGATTTGTTTTTTCATTCCAAATTAAGAGTTTCAAAACGAAACTGTTACTAAGACAGGAGTTATAAAATATAGAAGATCTCATCAAAAATATGAAATTTAATAATCACAACTAAAAATTTAAATTTTGCTTCAGGTGTGGAGTACTTTAAAATCAAATAAAAATTATATTTTATGCATCTTGTTCAGGGTACCAAACCGAAACTTTTTAGGAGTTAAAATTCGAAATATATATATACAATAAGAATCGAGACAACCTATTATACTCACATCCGCATGCAATTTCCCTGCAATCTATCGTAATTCAAAATTGTTTGAAATTTCAAAAGCCCTTGATATAAGCTTTCTTATCTTTTTTTCTCTATACTCTATTTGAATGCAAAATTGTTTCTGGCAATAGCGTGTAAAAACTGTTAATGGTTTTGCAACTTTTTGAATAACAGCAATTTTAAAAATATTAATTTTAAGAAAAATAATTTGATTACAATTACTTAAAAAAATAAAATTGAGGTTCGTGCTATGAGAAACATGTAGGAAATATGTTAAAAATTTGTATCAATAATTTAAATAATTTGTAAAAGTTCTATCAATAATTTAAAAAAAAAAGATACAAGCTGATAATTATTTTCGCAGATAATGGAATCTACACATTTTCCGTTGTTCCATGTCGCAATATTTTCAAAACCTTTAGTCATGGGCTTTAAAATGACGTTAACAAATTGAAAGTGTAAAATCTTGACTCACGACACACTTTTACGTAAGAACGCTCACGCAAGATCGATTTAAGTAAAAGATACTTACACTTATATAGAGTTAGAATTCAAAACGCTGCTCTCATGGAAATAAAAATGCTACAGTATGTATGCAACATCAGATTGCTCTAGATTCTTTAAGTTACTGCTAAAAATAGCATAGCTAAATAGATTCAAAATCGTCTAACGTTTGCAAACAAATCCTTGTACCGATTAAAAATATTCATTAAAAACATTCATCAGACCAATATTTAAGTATTTGAGACCTGAACTCTGGCAAAAGCTAAAAGTGGCATAATATTCATTTCTAAAGAAAAAAAATAATCGCGCCATTCTTTGTAAAGTAGAAATCAATATCGTTTGGAGAAGAAGGTATAACTCTGAGCTATATAAGATTTGCAGAGAGCCATATATTGAAAAATATATAAAAATTTACCGAAAGAATTGAGGAATACATTTTTTATAAAATGAATGATGATGCAACGTTTTTTTTTAAGAAAAATATTATTCATAAATCATTAATTGGGTAAAAATAGGAAATCACAGATTAAGTTGAACGGAGTAAGTAAAGACGCCCATTCGCTGTGCAGTAAAAAAACTGGCGCTCAGATATAAAACATGAATAAAAAATTATAAAAAAAACTTTGTCGTCATAAGAACTTTCAACTTAAAAACTGAAATTAGCAACCGAAAATATTATCCCCATCGCGAAATTGAACAGAAATAAAAACTAACGGTTTGTTTACAAAATTTCCGAACTGCGTGTTCATATCTTAACGATTATGATCACTCTCAATGCAATACTATTGAGGGGGGCGGATGTTAATCGACCATACCAACCGTCATCTATCAAAAGTTACCTCGTGATAGAATCAAGTTAGCATGCTTTATATACTACTGAATGATGTTTAACTTTTGTAGTGGTAGTTACGCCACAGTACTCCCCCACCAGAATTTTATCTGGGATATAATTCGATGAACAGATCTCACTAGTTGATGTACTTGTGAATGACCGGGAGAGAGTCACCGGATTTTTTGAGTGCTGAATGTGAGAGGTGTATTAACTTCACAGACGTGGTCGCTCCTGTGTTGCCTTTAGCAGTCGAGTGTATGCTTGCCGACGTTGTGTGTGTGTTTGAGACGAGACTGAGAAGCAACAGCGCAGGAGAGTGAATGAAGCATTCACAAATAGCAAGTCAACCGTTCAATGTGGACTATCCATCGAAGTAGGCGTAACCGTTAAGAGATTGCGAAGTGGGCGTTACTTGCGTGAGCAAATCACGTTCGAAAGTCACCAATGCAGGTTTAGACCTGATCACGAAGTCCAATCCTGTCTTTTATGCAGCAGAAATGAAATAGTAGTTAATCCAATATATTACCTTTTAATGTATTTAAAATAAAATAATTTAAGGTTACATGTAATAAAAACAGGCGGATGTTAATCGACCATACCTACCGTCATCTATCAAAAGGTACCTCGTGATAGAATCAAGTTAGCATGCTTTATATACTACTGAATGATGTTTAACTTTTGTAGTGGTAGTTACGCCACACTATATATTGGTAACGGCAGATAGAAGTTTGAGCCACTTTGTATCTTACCATACAAAACGTTATTTGTCGTTCTTTGTTTTTGGTCATATACAACATTACTTACTTTTTAGGGGTTTTTTTTACAAGAATACAAAATTTGTACGAAACACATGAATATCTATTAAAGCTCTTAATATACCATGAGCAGAAAAATACAAGTATGCCTTTCAAAAGCAACGAATTTTTCTCCATCAAATAATTGAAAAAATATGCAATAGCCTAAGGGAAGTTCATTCTTTCCGAAACGTGTTTACTCTGCACATGGTAACTTGAAAAATTTTAATATTCTCAGATTTTTAATATTTATTTTATCTTTCAATTGTATTTTTCAAATTAATTTGTCCTACTTGAAATTAGTGCAAGAAAATGCTCTTGTCAAATTTGTACTTACGAGTTTTATTTCATAAAGTGGTTTTAAAAAATTTTTAATCTCCACATAAGGGAAAGCTAGTTTTTTTCTAAAGCATGTAGTTTATTTTTCTTTATATGGAGTCTTAAGATGATTACTTTTTTTATTCAAACTTACCTAATAATGTTCTGAACATTCCATAAATGACTATAGCCACAGAGGCCTTCTCTCTGTCTGTGTCATAACCATTTAAAAGTGTCACGAAAAATAATCCAGCTGCACGCATTGGTAATAAAAGAAAGAAAGCTATGAACGAACAAGCTATCACAGTTATCCAACTTTTCAAACTGTTATAACCAACTGTTTTCATTTTTCGTAATACAGATTATATCTTAGGAATCATACTGCTTGCTTTCATAATAAAAAATAATTTTAATCATATTAACTAAGTTTCGATTATAATTTAAAAAAGGTTTGAATTCAGTATCTTCAAAAGTAAATGCAAAGCTTCAAAAACAATCTATACTTTTTCAAACTGCCGTTGTAAGTAATTTTAGAAACAATATCTCTTTTATACGATAGCATCAGCGTGTGCCATAAAATATGAAAGCTATAAAATTTTCTGATTAAGATTTATAGATAATATTCTTTTCCGATTTATTGATTATCATGTCTAGCAAATAGAGTTCCTTTCCCGGAGACACTTTGAGTGTTTATTTAAATTTATTATGCTAATATTTTTCTTTAATTTCCTTTTCATTGCCAAGTCTTTGATATAACATTTCATTGGAAGCTTTGTGAATGTCGAGAATAATCCATAATAATAAATTGTCTGTCTGTGTGTCTCTTTCTTAAAACTCCAGACCCGTTTGTGCTATTATTTTGAAACTTAAGCAATCCCTGCAGCATTGTAAAAACTGTGGTGTAATATCTTTTTGAAAGATATTACACCACAAGTTGTGTAAAAAAAACACTTTATTTCGGGTTAACACCAAATCGAGCATTCATATACGATTTAAAGGGTGTAATTTAAATCTGAGCTCTTAAAATTTAATAATCTTTCATCAAACTTTTACCTCGTACGAGAATTATTTTTACTTCCGTAAACACCATGCTTGTCGTTCTTTAAACATCAAGAAACGCCAAGTAGAATATCGCGAGTATTGTTAAAAGTACTAGATTTTATTTATTCGGTATTTAAGTATATGTAAGCTGTAAGCTCGACTTTGATTTATTTGTTATTTGAGTGTATGTAAGCTGCAAGTTAGAGTTTGTATCATCGGTTTCTATGGTGATATTATAGAACACATTTTTGTGTTAAAATAAAGTGTAATGTTTTTTGTTTTTTTCGTAAAAATAGAGTCAGAATAATTTTATTTTAGTGAAGTAGCAGTTTTAGTAGAGAACGACAGAATATCCCAGATAGCAAAATATGGTTTATTTTCACTCAACAAAAACCTTTTAATGTAAATCTATAAAGGTTTGTAATACGGTTTACGTGTAAACCTTATTATCTTAAAACGAGATCTGTGACAATCTGCTCTATTCTACGCACATTACCCTAAACCAAAACCTTGGAAAGCAACCTTTTATATAAAAACCTTAAATCGAGGTTGTCTTAGGGTTTTCAAGCATGAAAAAATCCCTTAATGAAGCTAGCCTCACGGTGAAAATAATCTTAAATCTTGGTAATTATAAGATTTCTTTTCGCAAAGTCTTGCATGCTCAGCTAAAATCCACCTTGTCATTTTAACGGACAATGCAATTTGATCCTATCGCTAAAGTGAAGTCAGCTAAAACGTCATTATGGTACTAAGTGACAATACTTTTTAAAAAAGCTTTAAAAAATAGTTTTTAACCCCTTTACGATGGAGGGTTTACAACTGCAATATTTTTGCTTCATTGAAAAAAGGTTTTTAATGCAAACACTTTCGTGACAGTAAAAAGAAGATCTCGACACAAGGTTGTCGTAAGGTTACATGCTTTCTGGGTACTGCACTTTCTGGTAGAGTCTCTTAACAAGTATTTCGTGCGTAATCTGGAATAAGCTGGTGAGAATTTGTAGTCATTTGTAACTCTGATATTCATAAAAAAAAATTGCCATTAAATTTCTATGTATGTTTTTAGTCGTGTAATAAGGATAATTATATTTTAATTTTTAAATCTCTAAGAACTGTTTTGACTGATGTTATAACGCTTAATTTCTATCAGCTTCAGCTCTGTTATGCATAGTTAGAATTCGTCTTAAGAATCTCTCTGTGCTACGTGGACCTTTGATTTACAAACTAATTTTATTTTAATAATTAGTGTATGTCATTTAACCGTAATTTAAAAATTTAATGCTATTAAATAACAAAAAATGGCGTCGGCTCCTTTCTTTACACCAAGTAGTATTAAAAGAGCATTGGTGTAGTGAAACGCTAGATCCAAAAACTGTGTACGGCTTCTCACTGCACCACTTTGGTGTAAAGTCATCAAAAAAACAAAATGAATTTCTATGTATGTTTTTAGTGTGTAATAAGGATAATTATATTTTGATTTTTAAATCTCTAAGAACTGTTTTGACTGATGTTATAACGCTTAATTTCTATCAGCTTCAGCTCTGTTATGCATGGTTCGAATTCGTCTTAAGAATCTCTCTGTGCTACGTGGACCTTTGATTTACTAACTAATTTTATTTTAATAATTAGTGTATCTCATTTAACTGTAATTTAAAATCTTAATGCTATTAAATAACAAGAAATGGCGTCGGCTACTTTCCTTACGCCAAGTAGTATTAATGAACATTGGTGTAGTGAAACGCTAGATCAAAAAAACCGTGTACGGCTTCTCACTACTCCATTCAGGTGTAAAGTCATCAAAAAAAAATAATAACTTTCTATGTACGTTTTTAGTGAGTAATAAGGATAATTATATTTTAATTTTTAAATCTCTAAGAACTGTTTTGACTGATGTTATAACGCTTAATTTCTATCAGCTTCAGCTCTGTTATGCATAGTTAGAATTCGTCTTAAGAATCTCTCTGTGCTACGTGGACCTTTGATTTACAAAGTAATTTTATTTTAATAATTAGTGTATCTCATTTAACTGTAATTTAAAAATTTAGTGCTATTAAATAACAAAAAATGGCGTCGGCTCCTTTCTTTACACCAAGTAGTATTAAAAGAGCATTGGTGCAGTGAAACGCTAGATCCAAAAACTGTGTACGGCTTCTCAATACACCACTTTGCTGTAAAGCAGTTGGCGCTGTTTTTGACGCTGAGATGCACTAAAATTTTTGAACGTGTAGGGGCAGTTTTTTGCCCAATGCCAATTAGTTTTTTCAATCGTCAAATAAAAATAGTTTTTCTGATTGATTTAAAATTAGGCATTATTATTAACCGTCGACGATTCTTTTTTTTTCCTCTTCTAATATTTAAAAGTAGTCTAAAACCAAAACACTTAAAACGATTTCCAGCTGTTTCCTCTTAGTCAGGAAACTAAAATCAAACATCCGGTATTTTGAAATGCGAAACTCAAGAATCGAGACATTCCTAGTATGCATATATGTATAGTGCTAAAAAAAAAAAGGATCACCCTGAATTACTTATGATCATACTTTCGTATTCTAGGACTCAATCTTAATGGCTCGAGGGCGTGACCTCAAATATGCTGATTAATAAGTGCAGGCGATATTTTAGGTTACGAAATCAAGCACAAAAAATGTACTTTCTCTGAATAAACACACCTTTTTTTGTGTGGACGGATTCGGATTTCTGACCCACAAATTAAAGGGGGTAGCCGTAATCTGGGAAATATGGTCCCAATAGTTTTGTCGTGATAGCGAGTTTGGATCCTTTAATGTGAATTTTACTTTTATGCGTATTTCACTATATTTCGAGAATTTTTTAAGCGAATTGTAAACATTTATACACACAATTATAAAATTCTTTTATCCAAATATAATTCCATGCAAAAAATAAAGTTTCGAAAATATTAATTTTTTTAAAATAATTTTGAATTGTAAGGTATACATTTTTTACACCATTTTAATGAATGTAATTTTATATGTCAGAAGAATGAAAAATTGAAGAATAAATTCTTAAGGCAGCACACTGACGTAAGAACGCCTACGCAAGATATACGTACGTAGAATTCTTGCGTAAGAGTGAGATTTCGAATTGCTGCTTACTTAGAAATACAATGCAACAGTAGGTATGCAACACCAGATAGTTGCTGCTAATAATAGCATACTCCAAAATATTTAAAATTGTCTAATGTTTGCAAACGAATCCTTGTACAATTAAAAGGATTCATTAAATTCTCACTGTTATCAATAAATTACAAAATATCAATGAATGAAACATTAACTAGACCAACATTCACGTTAGGCTCCGAGATCAAGACTTTGGCCAAAGCTGAAAAAACCCTATATAATAGCCATTTCGAACGAAAATTCACCGCGTCATTCTTCGTGGGATAGAAATCAACAACGTTTGATGTAACTTCAATCTATATAAGATTTACAGATACACATATCTTCGAAAATACATAAAATTTAGCTGAACAAATTCAGGTGGTTCATTTTTCTGAAAAGCGATGATGATTCAACAAAATATATCTTCCTTATAAATCATGAACTAGCAAAAAAATAAGAAAACGCAAATTGAGATGCACGAAATCAGTGAAGGCACTTATTTGCTATTCAGAAAGGAAACTGGCGCATGAATGCCAAAAATAGAACGCGGTGGATGCAGGGACGTAGATTAGGAAGAGGTTTAGGTGGTTCAAACACCCTCATTGTAAATGGCAATTTTCAATATTTTCTCAAAATCTATTTTAAAATTTTCTTTACTTTTTTAATTTGATGAAAAACAACACTTAAAAAATCATTTTAATGACATCGATATGAACCTTCCTTCTAGTATTATAAAATAAAAAAAATTTAAAATTTGTTCTTCCCTCTCAAGCAACCAATACTCTAGACCAGAAATGGGCAATTTTTTTGGTTGAGGGCAAAATCGAAAAACAAAAGTTTCGTGGGCTAAGTAAAAACTTCTAAAATAAAAAAAACGATATACTTGTTTTAATTTAAATATTTAAAGAGATGAATGAAATTGCGATTTCACTTTTTAAAAGTTCCTTATATTGAGGTTCGAAGTGAGATGTACTTATTTTAAGGAACGAGGCTAAATGCTAGCCTGTTAGTCTACATCTGAAATGATTTTTTCTAAGGTTCATAGTTGAAAACCCTTGTTCACGTATATAAGATGAAGCAAACATAGCACTGATTTTCTGGGCATGAGATATTAAATTTGGGAAACTAGCTTTTGGTAATGATTTGTAGAAGTCAAATTTTGTCATATTTAGAAACAACTGCTTCAGATGATTGTTAGATTTCAACTCAATTAATTCAAGCTGCAAATCCGACAACACTGTCTCATAATTTACATTAAAAGGCATGGTAAAAATATCTAATTCTGTTTGAATGGCACTGAAATCATGAAATCTGCGTTTAAACTCAAAATGGAGTTTTTTCAAGCCATCTTCATAATTTTTAAGATTTTCCTTATTTACTGTGATGTCTTTGAATATAACCTCGAGAAAAGAGACAAGTTGTTCTTAGCTAGCTGCCCATCAAACAGATTAAGCTTCAGTTTAAAAGCTTCGAGATGGGCCCAGATATTATCGATGAATTGATTTTTCCCTTGCATCTTAACAGAATGACAAATGACAAAGAAAATCTGTGAAAAATGCCAAGTCTGAAAGCCATTCTGTATCTTCTAATATTTGACACTTGGCTGAACACTGTTTCTCATGCAAGAACGACATGTCGTTCTTCCATGATATTATGCTTTCAACATTTTACCAATTGAATCTGTCTGTGCTAGTCTAGCTATCTATCTAGCTATTTCCAACAATTTATGTTTTGTGGCACAAAAATAAAAAAAGTAAAAAAGGTCATCAGTACTTTGTTGGAAAAGAAAGAACAAAAATAGCTTTAAACTAAGTAGACAAAAAAATGGATACATTATGTATATTGTTATTACTCGCCGCTAATTGATAAGTTAAAATTCTATCCGCGGGCCGGATAAAACCTTCCGGTGGGCCACAGCTGGCCCGTGGACCGTAGTTTGCCCATCCCTACTCTAGACCATGAACGATACCCAAATATCTCTGGACGATACCCAATTATCCATACGAATCATTTCAACCGATTCCTTTTAATGAAGGGAAAAATGTTCACTGCTTCAAAATACTCTGCTTTATCTGTATTTATCTTGATAGCTATGGGATGGGGCATCATTTTTAAGAGACAGTGTAGGTGGCATATCCATAGGGTGTAGGAGAAGATAACTTGTTTGCTTGAATCTGGTTATAAATGCCTCACATAGAAAATTTCCTAGAGTTTTAGGTGCTCCTTTTTAGGATAGAAATAAGATATGCCCGGTGGATGAAAGGTGCTCCGTGTGGTCCTAACTTACAGGCTGACTCTCAAATCAAACACTTTATTCGCATTCTGTCAGGAAACTTACTATAATGAGCTCAAATTTTGTGCAATTTTTCTGATTGTCTTCACCGCCTTCAGTATATTTTTAAATACATTTTTATTTTTATTTTTTATACTATTTCTTTAGGTATATTGTTGTATTTTTCTTTTGTTCATATTTTATTCAATTTTTATTAACAATTCCTTTCCTACATTTGAAACATGAAACTTAGTCCTGAAGGCGATTTATTTATTTAATTATTTATAAATATTTATAAAAATTATTTTTACAAAAATTATTTTTTTAATCAATTTAAAAATTACCTTCTAAGAGTTATATTCATTTGGAGGTAAGCTTATATTTAATTCAATTATATATGATGTATGTAAAGGCCAAACATGTATTGGTTTTGCAGAAGCAATATATTTCATAAACTAGTTTTCTCTGTGGTTTTTGTAATAGTGACATTGTAATATTTATTCTAAAATAACTATTATGAAAGATAAAAAGGTACTAAATTTTACAAAAGTAGTAACTTTAAACATATAACTGTTAAAGAAAATGAAACAAAGTTTATTTTCGATCAACGAAGTATATAATAATTAAATAAAGAATATATAGTAATTAAATAAAGAATATATAATAATTAAATAAAGTTGCAGGTTGACTAGTTATTTCATAAACTAGTTTTCTCTATGGTTTGTGTAATCGTCACATTGTAATATTTATTATAAAATAACTATTATTAAAAATAAAAGGATACTAAATTTTACAAAATTAGTAACTTTGAACATATAACTGCTTAAGAAAATTATACAAAGTTTATTTTCGATCAACAAAGTAATAAATGTATAAGAATTAAATAAAGTTGCAGGTTGACAACTGAAAATCTGCTCAGATTTACATATTTTAACCTTTAATGTAATACATAATATAAAATGTAAATGTTTGAGTGATTTAAAAATTAAAAATGAAGTTATTGAATACATTAAAATGAAGGGAGTTATTTTAAAATCAGTATTAATATCATTGAGATTGGGTTGAGAAGAAAGATAAAGGGGTGGGTTAAGATAAAGTTTTAAAGCAAGGTGTTTTTAATAATTTAGACTCAGCCCTACATTTTAAGCTTTTAAATTTGCGTATAAACAACGGCAATTGCTTAAAAGTTTTGATTTAATGAAACATATGTAATAATTGGCATAAAAAATTTAATTAGACACAAATGACTATTTTTTTACTTCTAGAAAGGTAATCACTTTAAGAGAAATAGAAAAGTTATTTTTTGAAAATTCCAATATTTCAAATTTCAAAACAATAATTCATAAATATTAACTTTTCTGGAAATTATGTGTTTGGATAAATTAAATCTTTAATTTAAGAAAAGAGTCTCATACAAATCTGAGACTCACAATATATTTTATAATCCCCTTTAAAAATCTTATAAAACTTTCATTACACCTTAATCTATAATTCAAAAATCATCATTTGGCTAAAAGTACAAATTATTACATGAGTTGAAAGCGGTTATGCTGATCGAAACGCAAATATTATTACATACTCAATGCAAAGCGATCAAATGGATTTAAAATCAAAGTCAGATGTTAAAATAGTAGAGAAAGCAAACGGAACAAAAGGAAAAAATGGAAAATGTTACGTACTTATTGGAAACCCGTATCTATGAAAGAAAGAGTCTGAAAGAGGTAAACCGTAAGACGAACAAAAATCTTTAAATTGCGTAACAAAATATTGTAATTAAAAAAAAATTCAAGTTAAAAATAACCTCATAACTCATTTACGATTAGTCATCTATTTTAAAATCAGTGTGTATTACCTCATTGTAAAGCAATCGAATGAGTTATGGAGATGGGAGATAAATATAATGATGGTTTTACTTCATATTCTAATCCTTCCTTATTCTTTTGCGGATATATATAGAAATATCAATGATATTTTCTGTTCCTTAAAAAAATACACGTGTCATCTTGCTTAGAATTTTGTTAGAACATCTTATTTAATTTGAAAATATTTATTACTAGTGGGCTGCGCCCCCTGCTCGCTAACGCTCGCCAACCCC
This sequence comes from Parasteatoda tepidariorum, assembly GCF_043381705.1. Classification (NCBI taxonomy): domain Eukaryota; kingdom Metazoa; phylum Arthropoda; class Arachnida; order Araneae; family Theridiidae; genus Parasteatoda; species Parasteatoda tepidariorum. The sequence goes on from NC_092213.1 coordinate 64,282,054, forward strand.
CGAAAATTGCTACACAATCTTTTATGCTCGATTCGCTGGCTACTAACTTAGGTACATTGCAAATGCACAAAATTCTAAGAATTCAAAACAATCATTCAAATCCATATAACAACTTTTTTTTAAAAAAAAAGTAGATCTTTTTAGTAAATACTAAGTTATAAAAATTAATTTGTATCCAAATAAATGACATGTAATTCGTTAAACCTATTAGAAATGTGCTTTAGTATAAAATCTTAAGATAAAATTTATATAACTGATATCTCTTTAAAAAGGTTAAAATTTTGGCTATAATTAAGTCTATTAAAAATTCAAATAAGTGAATTACAATGGAAAAACCTGCATAAACAAAACATTATGTTTTTAAAAAATAATAACCATGAACGATTCACAACTTTGTTAAAAACATAAGTATAAGTCTTAGAACTTTGACATACAAAAGAAAAACTTGCAGAAACTAAGCATTAATTTGCAATAAATACTAAATACGAACAAATACTGAGAAAGTTTAAGGGCTTTGTTAATAACAAAAAATCCAAATACTCTCCCTGGTTATTTCAGTTTCCGTTTTTAAAAGCGCTATATGTTGAGCCACCTCAACTAGATTTGGCCTGTGACATTTTTTAGTTGCAATCATTGGTCGATTTTCAAGCGTTGCCATTCGGGGAGTTGTAATGAGGCTTATTTTTGTCGCCGTGTAAGAGAAATATATATATAGATAATAAAATATATTGTATAAGTAACTCAGGGATTCAGAACCAAACTTTTTCAGGATTCAACAGAAAATTATTCTGTGAATTTAGTATTGCTAATAGAGTCTCGGTGCTGCCATCTAGTGTGGCAGAAACTAGACGTCCAAATTAACATGGCCAACGGTATCTCACCCATTGTGGTGGTCCTGAAAGAGTGGATACCACATCTGGAGAACGCACTAGGTTTGCTCATCGGGAAGACTGATTGTGCAGCTCATAGGAAATAAAATTATTGCTAGAAATGGATTGATTCCCATAATATCCGAGGCTAGGGGGCGTATTTATCATTAAAAAGAAATTGTTGCTGAATCAGTACTAAATAAGCGTAAATTGATTTTTTGGTGGCTACATATTTCGTGTCAAAGGATTTACAATAGAAAAAATTTTGGTAGTTAAATTTTTCAGCAAGGTATTTGAGGGATGATTAGAGTTTCCATTTTCAGTTCAAGTTAAAACAGAAAACAAATAAAAGTCTCATTACTTTTATAAAAGTCATACTGAAAACTAAAGTTATTTTTAAATGCGAGTTAGTTTTTTGTTAATTGAATCGACGCCTTCGTTAATCTTTATATCTAAAAAAAAAAAAAGATTTCCCTTAATTTTCCCCCATTAAGATTTTGCAGCAGGGTTAGCATGCGTGACAATAAATTAAGTTTTACTAAAATCTACTGAAAAACTTTAAATAAAAAGTTTTAAAATTAATGGGGTAAAATTTTTTTTCAGTAAATTAATTTCGAACAATATGTTGCAAATTATTCCCACCATTACATAAAAAAAAAGTTTAATAATCTCTTTTCAATATTACATACAGTTCTGGGTTACTTTAAAGAGATATTATCCTTCTCGAACACTAATTTCACACGTTATTTCTTTTCTCTCAGAAATTCGTTTCTGAATATAATGTTAGAGTTTCTAGACATTTTTTTCGCTCTGATTTAATAGTCCAATAATTACAGCAAAAAAAGAGGTGTTTCTTTCGGAAAAAAATGCAATTATATAAGTGATACCTGAAAGCTCCCCAACTCTGTACTATCTTTTAAATTTTTAAAATATCAACCCTTTTATGATTTGAGTTTTTGTCTCATTTGATTAAACCAGAAAAAAATACATAGGAAACAGTACCTCACTCGTCTGTATAAAAAGATGTGGAAATAAGAGCAGGAGCAAAATTACTAAGCTATTAGTCCGATCGGCTTGGGATTGTTCTCATATAATTACGTGAACAATTGCATCGGAAAATTTACATTACATGTTCGGATAGTTTCTGGATTGCAATATAAAGTGTATACATCACTCCTTGTTAAGTTTTGTTTAAACCTAAAAATTATTTCAACTATGAAACTTTTTGTTCTACTGACTCGTGTGTAATACACGAATACAACGAAAACAATGTCTCATTGATTTAGATAGCAATATCAGAAGCGTAAATAGGTTCAAGTACAAATTTGCACTTTTTATACATAAAATCTTTATAACTTTCAAACTATTAAAATGTTCGTCATGGAATTGGTCTCATTAAATTCAATGGGAAGATGTATAAAAATATTTCTCACGAAAAATATACTCCCTTCTCCCTCTGAAATCACACCCGTTTCCCTCAAAAAAGCGAAAAAAAGTACACATGAGAATAGGGAAGTTTTCAGGTCTCATTTATAATAACAAAACAAAGTTTTCTATGAAGAAAAAAATCGTGGGTATTAATTTTTGGTAGAAAAAGTCTTATTTTACAGTACTATAAAGATATTTGGTATAAGAAAATCGTATTCTCGGTATCGTGTGCCAAATTTAATAGATTTCCTAATACAAATTGAAATTAAAATTCAGTTTTAAATTTATTAATACATTACTCAGTTTTGAACAGTTAAACATTACCAATTTAAGTTATCAGTTGTGAATATTTAATCCATTTAAAAATCTATAAAACATAAGTTTTGGCACCAGTTTTCAATTTATCCTATTTTCTGAACTCCTACAAAAGTTATACTTATGTTCTTGGGCGGAAGGAAATTTAAAGGTAGGCGCTGGCTCATTCTGAGCTGTCTGGCTAATTTTAATGATGCGTAAGTGTGTACACTTCTGTCTTTGATTATACTTGCATTGAAAGAATTCTTGATTTAGTCTTTCAAATCAATGTTCGACACTTAACTGTACCATAATATATTCTTAAAAATTTTAATTTGAGTGGTTTTAAAATAACACTTTCACTAAGATCTTTGAATCTACCTCACTCTGTCTATCTATTTATCTATATATATATATATATATATATATTAATATNATGGAAGAGTGAACGTGCCTGAACTGATACACTCTTACCTAACGTTCCTGAACTGATACACTCTTACCTAACGTTATTAACCTAAAACATTTAATTTTCAGATATCAATTATATTTTTCAGTCTGCTCTGCTTTTTCTTTTTTTTTCCTTATAGAGTCGCTGGAGGACCAGGCGAGATACAGGAGGGCCGAATGTGTGGTGCCAGCTCCTGTACACAAAGCCGATCTCAGTTCTCTATGGTGCCAGTTCCTGTGCTGTAACCTGATATCAGTTCTCAGATACGTAAGCTAGAAGTACCGCCAGTCAATGTAAGCCGTAAGCTGATCCCTGTGCACGACGAGGAAGCAGTGGGGATTTCCCAGAAAGAGAGAGCGCGATGGACAAAGAACCGAAAAAGACGTGATGATATGCACTCGAAAGAGAAGTTATTATTATACTAAACTTTCAGACGAACTCTCATTTATTATTTTTTTTCGTATTTAATCGTTAATTGTTAATCGTCCGTCCTTATGTAAATTTAATCTTCAATATATATGTTTTTGTTTAAAAACGTGTCTTTTATTTAAGACGACCACTCATGCCGTCCCCACAAATTTCAGAAGTGGGATCATGAAACGATTGGATCATGAAACGATTGGATGATTAAAAAATTGGATTATGAAAAAATTGATGATGAAAAAATTGGATTATGAATAAATTGATAGTGAAAAAAATTGAACTGTGAAGAAATTTCAATTTGAATTGAAAACAATTTTCATTTTCCTCGAAACAAATACTTTTCATTCTCGTGAACAATAAGTAACCGAAAGACGTTATGATGAAACTTTCGTTTCTTGTTTAAGCTCATATCTGCAACAACAATTGGGGTTTGTACATTCTATTCATTGATTTAAAATGATTCTTAACGATATTAAGCAAGTAAGCAAATCATTGAAGAATTTTAAGACTGACAAAATAAAACTTCTACATAAGTTTATTTTCGATGTAGAAGGCGATCGGTCAAACAGAAAACGATTAAGAAATTTTAATGGTTTCAATTTTATTGTGGATAGCGAAGAATTTAAAAATAAATTAAAAAATATCGAAAAAGAGTTCACTCTAAACCAGTTAATAACTGTTTCCAATATTCTAAATATTTCATATGACGGCAGTAAAACAGAAATTGCAACAAACATGTTGACCTTGCTAACTGATTTGAAAAAACTCTCTCAAATCGTTAATGACGCCTACGCGTCTAGCTCCTGTGAGTCAGACGAAAACTCCATGGAAGACATAAACAATCAAAATGAAACCGAAACTTTAACTAAAAAGAAAGAGAATGATTTTTCAATGCTGTGCATTAATGAAAATAAAAACAGTAATTCGTGTTTAAAAGATAAAAATAATTCCTGTAGAAATTTCGAATTTCAAAATGTTGCTATTAATTATTCTGATATCGAAAGTACTATTTCTAAGTATAATGCAGAATCGCATGAAAATATTGTTCATCGGATCGAACATTTCGAAAATATTTCAAAGTTGTTTAATTTGTCTGATTTACAAAAATTTATTTTTGCGGAAAGATCTCTTGGTGTTAACGCCTCTTTATTTGTCAGAACTGTACCGGAAATAAATTCATGGCAAAAATTAAAAGAAGCTTTGATTGATGAATTTTCTTTTGAAATTAATTCTGCTAATTTGCATGATCTCTTGAATAGACGTAGAATGAAGGATTCTGAATCCGCTCAAGAATATTATTTAAAGATGAAAGAGATCTGTAATTTCGGAAAAATAGATGCTGCTGCTTTTATGCATTATGTAATTAAAGGGATTAATGATAAATATGAAAACAAAATTGTTTTGTACGGTTGAAAACAAATTTGTCCGAATTTAAAGAGAAACTTAAAGTCTATGAAATAATAAAAAGTGATTCTGCAAAGAGTAAAAGTGCTTTCGATAAAATCAAAACAAAACATGACTTTGATAGTAAATATAATTCTTATGATAGAACAAAAGCAAAATATGATAGGTATAATGTAAGAAAAGATGTTTCAAATAGGAATAAAAATAAATATGAAAATAATAATGAAAAGATAAGGTATAATACTGATGTTGAAACTCTTAATAATAAATTGTGGTTCAAGAAATTATATTTCAAAATATTGCATACATAAAGATAAGGGTTTAAAGTGTTTTAAATGTGAAGCGTTTGGACACAAAGCTTCGCAATGTCCAAAATCAAATGCAAAAACGGAGGTTGCTACTTTAAATGTTAGTGTAGAGCCAAAGTTGCTTAAAATGGTAATAATTGATAACTTAAATGTGAAATCTTCGATTGATACAGGAAGTCAAGTCACTTTAATCAAAAGATCAATTTTTAATAAATTAAACTCTAAAGAACTATTTCCATTTAATTCTACTCTAAACGGATTTGGTAAATCAATAGTGACTCCATTAGGTTATTTTAAAGAAAGTATTAAAATTGATGATTTCAATTGTTTTTCTGAAATATGTGTTGTAGAAAATGATATGATGCCTTATGACGCTATTATAGGCCTTAATGTCTTAATGCA
>NC_092213.1:64288909-64397204 GCF_043381705.1 Parasteatoda tepidariorum
TAGCATTCATTTTTTCAAAAACTATTTTTTTAATTTCATGATTAAAAATTCCAGGCAATGTTTTAAAATAGCCTGAAAAATAATAGCTGAAACAGATGTGAATGAACTCATAACTCGAAATACTCAACGAAATAAGCTGTTTACAAGACTAAAATAAATAAACACAAGATGCAATTATTTTCTTTTGCTTTGCACTGATAAGATGAGTGATACTTGCAGTTAAAGATAACAAGGAGTAAAAGAAAAGAGATTAACATTGAGAAATAAGACATTTTTGAATTCAAATCCTGTTAAATTGTTAATTAATGTAGGACCACCTTTAGCCCTCAAAACTGCTAGCACCCGCCGTGGCATTGATTCCACAAGGTGCCGATAGGTAGTCTGGTCTTAGGTATCTGGTACCAAGCTCTCATCAACTGGTCCTGCAATTCCCTCACATTACTCTATTGGATTAAGGTCAGGTGAATTTGGGGGCCAAGACATGACTTGAAAGTTTGAAAGTCACTGGGATGTTCCTCGACGATTCGACCCTTATGACATGGTGCATTATCCTGTTGGTAAACACCATACACCGCAGGAAAAACTGTTGCCATGAATGGGTGAACCTGGTCTGCAACTATGTTCAAGTAGGTTACAGACGTCAGGGATTGTTCTATGAGGATTATGGGTCCTAATGTGCCCCATAAAAACATTGTTCCTGGGTGAGAAACAATAAGAAACCCTGGCGAGCCCATTGTTATAGATGGAGGATGGTCATAATGTAATGGCTCTTCGGTGTATATATGTAAAGTAATATGTAATATAAAAAGTTAATGAAAAATAGTAGTCTGGAATTTTTCCTTCACGACTCTCAAGCTCCGTTGTTTATAATTGTAAATCGATAACTAAAGTAAAATTAAGGTTCTTTTAAATAGAAAAATTTCTGTCGTCTCTCAGACATAAAACATGTAAAAGTAAGAATAATGTCGTCATAAGAACTTAATACTTAGAGGATGGTTTCCAAGATTCATATGGCTCGTCCTGTCAATAGCGCTGTTTTCCAAAGCTCACTATGACATTGACAATAGATTCAATACCTAACAACCTTAAAATATTCGATTTTATATTCAAAAAAAAAATTGAAGAACTTGACAAGTTTTTCCTGGCAAATTCATGAGTTCTTTTAAGAAACATTTGCTCTGGAGAATGAGTGTATCTCTGATGCTTTCTTTCAAGTCTTATTCTGTTTTACTTCTGTCTCGATGGCTATTTACAACTAAAGCTGTTGCCACAAGACTGCATATGACAACAGCAATCGACATAAAAGTAAGAAAGATTCACTTTTTTATTTGAAAAAAAATTGCCATTGCAAATAAAAAGCGTATGCTTATAAAAGCTTTACCATCCAATCGTGTTGCTGAGAACGTTTTCACCAGAAATTACTATGAAAATAGCAACAAACATTAAAGCTCCTATTAAAGAAAGAAGTTTTTATTTTGCATAAAAATAAAATTAAAGAACCTGGCAATGTCATTTCTGACAGATCCGTGAGTTATTTTAAAAGATAAACTCGATTATCACCAAGACTGGTTTCCAAAACAGGCTCTTCCTGTCGCTGAAGCTATTTTCTCAAGCTCATTGTAATAACAATACCTATAAACCTTAAAAGATTCGATTTTTATAAAAAGAAAGTTAAAGAACTTTAAGATTTTATTTCTGGCAAATTCATGAGTTCTTGTAAAACAGAGTTGCTCTGGAAAGTGCTAGGGTTGTTTTCCAAATCTCACTTTGTTTCAATCCTGTAGGGCTGTTCACTACTAAAGCTGTTGGTACTACGACTGCATATGACAACCGAAATATACAAAAAATTAAGAAGATTCAGTTTCATATAAGAGAAAATTGAAAAACCTGGCAATGTTTCTGGCTGATCCATGAGTTTTTCTTATAAAGAAAATGTATGTAGTGTATCTACCACTACAAAATTACAATTTAAGAGTATATGAAACATGCTAACTTGATTCTTAGAAAGGGGTACCTTTTCGTAGATAAAGGTTGACATAGCAGATAACTTTCCCCACATGTATTTTATAATGCGATTGCACTAGGGCTGTTTTCCATGACTGACTCCAGCTCACTTCTGTCTCAGTGGCTGTTGTCACAAAGCCTGCATATGATGCAGTGTTGCCAGATTGGGCTACAAGTAGCGGATCGGGCTACTTTTAAAACTCCCCGCTACACAAAATCGAATTTGGGCTACCCGCTACGGTTCGAATCCCAGTCGATACGAATTCCGCATCCGGCTTGCACCGACCTCAGCGCTGACGTGAAATATCCTCAGTGGTAGACGGATCATGGGTTTGAGTCCCCTTGCCGTGAGGCTAACCGTGAGAGTTCTCGTGGTCTTCCTCTGCATGTAACGCAAATGCCGGTTAGTTCCATCAAAAAGTCCTCCACGATTGCAAACTTTCTTCCAATACTTGATCCAGGAGTTCTCTTGTCTTCTGGATTGGATTCAAAAATACAAGGCTACGGAGTTGAACATTAGTAGCCGTAAACCCAAAAAATTGGGTCGGCTGTTCAACGACGGTTATAAAATAGTAAATAAAACATCACTGGTTGCGGTCAGTGTGCGAGTGGGTGACCACGTGAATCAGTCTGAGTAGGGACCGAGATCGTGCGGTATGGTTCCTCGTTAAACTGTTCTACCGTAAAGTGCTTGACTTCGCGTGCAGGTCGTCGGGCTACTCAAGCAGTGGGTGCCATGACCTCTGCAGGGGATCAAAATTGTGATGGCATGTCTTTGGATCATCGGAAGGTTTCTCAGCCGTCGCCAATCGTAAATGAACTACAACTTCAGCATTGAAATTTAACTTATTTTTTTAATTTAGTAGAATATATATATATATATATAACGTAGTTTTCTTGGGCTACAAAATGCTCGAATCCGCTACTTTTGAAGCTCACATTCGCTACTTTTTAATCTTAAGTTCTGGCAACACTGATATGATGATTGTAATAGAACCAAAAGTAAAAAAGCTCAAGTTTATGCAGAAGAAAATTGAAGAACATGCAATGTCATTTTTGGCAGATCCATGAGTGTTTTATAAAGAAAATGCGTTTGAAAAGGCAAATGTTATTAAAGCTACTTTCCAAGACTAACTTGTATTTCTATGGCTGTTAACCAATAAGGCTGTTGTCACTGAGACTGCATATTGTGACTTTAAACGGCACAAAATTTAATAAAAACTAATTTTATATAAAAAAAAAAACCTGGTAATCTCATTTCTAGGAGATCCATGAGTTTCTTATAAAAAGAATGTATTTGAAAATTCAATTTTCCCAAAGACTATTTTCCAAAGCTCACTATGACAATGACAATAGAAACAAAAGCACCAATCGAAGTAAAAAGATTCGATTTTGTATAAAAAAAATATTGAAGAACCAGACAGTGTTATTTCTGGTAGATCTACAAGTTCTTTCAAAAGAGAATTTTTTATGAAATGTGATTTTCTTCCTACTTGTTTTACTCTTATTTTAAAATATTCAGTGTAAAATCTGTCTTTTATTCGTTGTAAATGACACATTCGCTGACCTGCAACACTGTAAATCAAGCATAAGGAGGTGAAATAAAATATGAGATAAAAAAGATAATCAAATATGATGATTGTATTGGTATTCGAAATCCTTTTCACTGACTGTGTACCAGCTAAAACTGAAGATACTGCTGCAAACATATACGATATGCAACTAAAACACATTTAGCAAGAGCATTCAGAAAAGGTTTCTTGAATTTCTCTGATGAAATTAAGTATATAAACGTAACTTTCACTAGATTTACAGCGATTTTCTATGTTTAAAAATACTTTTTCGAAGTCGATAAGAAAGTTAGTTAGAAATGAAGTAGCCCTTTGACAAATGTTTAAGAACAGCATTAGCATTACAGCATAACAGATTGTTGGCAAACAAAAATGAGTGAATATTTTAGCAACGAAACTGAGATTCAATATAATTTCATTATCAACTTTGAGATCGTACATGAAGAATGTCATATAGTCTTGTTTAAATTCATTGTTTATTATTAATATAAAAATTGTAAAAAATGTAACAAGAAATAAAATCATTATTATGCATACAATATTTAGCCGACAGTGTTTTTTCAACTTATCCACTTTGTCTGCGTTGCTTACAATTTTTTGGAAGTTTAATAAGTGCACAATATTATTTTTCTTCTTTCTTAAAGAGTGCCCTGCTAGAAGTTGAAATAAAAATCCAAGAATGTAACCAAAATTCACTCTTACATCTGATTTACCATTTACTGTTGCAATTGCTTCCATGATACTTGAATCTAAGAAAGCCAAATTATACAAAATAATAAATAAGAATGCAATGAATCTTATTATTTTTGATTTTGAATTAAGTATTCCACATAAAGATAAACAACTTGTCAGAAGACACGAGTTCTTCTTGAAGCTATCATTCTGCACAAAGACACGACCAGAAGATCCTATTCTCTGGAACTGTCTAAAATAGTTCACCATTTAAAAATATTTTTAAGTTTCCCCTCTTTTAAGATAGTGAAATGCACTTAAATATATTTTATGTTTGTATTCAATTAATAAATCTCCTTCAAAGTTTTGATGCGTGCTTTTCTCTAAAGAAGCTCAAAATATTACTTCACTTTGAAGAAGCTTCCTATATAAAATCAATTTAAAATTATAATTCATTAATGGACTAAATGCCTAAGATATCTAATTCTCGATATATTTCTATTTCTATACATAACGAGATTCTAAATTTGTATCCACCATTTAAAAGAACTTAAAGTTATATGTTAATTTAGAGCCATAATTCACTCGTTACTCTCTAAAAATCCTTTAATGCAGTCTGTTCTCCAAATATGCTCAATATATTACCATTCTCTGAAGGAGTTTAATATTTTTCATTAATTTAAAATTATAATTCATTCACTCGTTACTCTCTAAAAAACCTTAAATGCACTCTGTTATACAAATATGCTCAATATATTTCCATTGTCTGAAGGAGTTTAATATTTTTCATTAATTTAAAATTATAATTCATTCACTCGTTACTCTCTAAAATTCCTGTAATGCAGTCTGTTATACAAATATGCTCAATATATTTCCATTCTCTGAAGGAGTTCAATATTTTTCATTAATTTAAAATTATAATTCATTCACTCGTTACTCTCTAAAAACCCTGTAATGCACTCTGTTATACAAATATGCTCAATATATTTCCATTCTCTGAAGGAGTTCAATATTTTCATTAATTTAAAATTATAATTCATTCACTCGTTACTCTCTAAAAAACCTTAAATGCACTCTGTTATCCAAATATGCTCAATATATTTCCATTCTTTGAAGGAGTTTAATATTTTTCATTAATTTAAAATTATAATTCATTCACTCGTTACTCTCTAAAAATCCTTTAATGCAGTCTGTTATCCAAATATGCTCAATATATTTCCATTCTCTGAAGGAGTTTAATATTTTACTTTAGTTTAAAATTATAATTCATTCACTCGTTACTCTCTAAAAGACCTTTAATGCACTCTGTTATCCAAATATGCTCATTATATTTCCATTCTCTGAAGGAGTTTAATATTTTTCATTAATTTAAAATTATAATTCATTCACTCGTTACTCTCTAAAAACCCTTTAATGCACTCTGTTATCCAAATATGCTCAATATATTTTCATTCTTAGCTTAACATTTTAATTATTATTAATTAAAATGTTAAGCTCCTAACATTTAATTTATAATAATATTCAATCTTTTCTAAAGTTACTATGCATTCGCTTATTTTCTAAATAGAATATTGAAGTGGCAAACCTACTGTGCTCTTCCCGATAAATATAATAATTTTTCGTTATGTGTTTTGTATAGCCTAAATTTCAATCTATAGCTTTTAGTTGATCGATATAATTTACATTTCTCTTTATAATTGAATACATTTTTCTGACAATTGCAAAAATACTTTTGAAAAGAAATTATAATAATGGTAAATTTTTCTTAAGTAGAAATTTCTCTTTTTAATTTAATCATTTTTATTGAAAAATATTACGTCTAAGTAAATGAAAGAGATTATTTTTACTATGAGAGTGTCTGCAATGATTTTAAGAACACATGAAGTGAATCACTTTTAATATAAATCAATATCGCTTTATGGTTCCTGTTTCGAGATTTTGATGAAATCTAGTATTTTCAAAGGGAAGCTATTGACAACATTCTTTATTCCCAATGTTTCTAAGTGCTAAGAACTATTTTAACATTAGGTTGAAAATCCTTGAATGATATTCTTGCTGTAGTGACTATTAATTACATTATAAATATTAAGGAATTAAATTCCTTTTTCTCATTATGGCCAAAATTATTCCTTTCTTTACCTCAGTTAGGTTTTTAAATATCAAAAACTATCATAAAATTTCATGCAAACTTCTAAAATAATGTTTTTACTGTAGAGACCAACTCATATGTGTTAAGCATCCAAGCCCATTTACTAAAAATCCCATTCGTAATGAAAGTTTTTAGATCACGATGGAAAATTAAATAATTAAACGTCCAAAAGAGAAACTAATCTCTTTCAATTGAATAGCATGCAAATAAAATAAATAATAATTTATATTACTGAGCCATTTCCTTAAGAGCTGTCTCTTTTTTTTATATATATATATATTTTAAACTAGCCTCTAAGTCAATCACCTAGTTCGCCTACACGAGCACACTGCTGTGCCACATTGTCTTCTTCTTACACAAACACACCGCTGTTCCACATTGTCTTCCGCCTTCACGAACAAGCAGCTGTTCTACTTTGTCTTCTTCCTACACGAACACACCGTTATTCCACATTGTCTTCCTCCTACACTGACACACCGTTATTCCACATTGTCTTCCTCCTACACGAAAACACCGTTATTCCACATTGTCTTCCTCCTACACGAATTTTTGACTCTAAACTAACTTTTAAACCTCATATAAATTACATTAGGAGAAAATGCTCTCAATCATTAAACATTCTTAAAGTCCTCGCTAACTGTTCATGGGGAGCTGATATGGATTCAATGTTAAAAATATATAGGGCAGTTATACGTTCCAAACTAGATTATGGTATTCCTATATACTCTTCGGCTCGTCAATCCGTTTTAAAATACCTCGACACTATCCATCATCAAGGATTGAGAATATCATCAGGTGCATTTAGGACTTCACCAGTTGAAAGTCTGTATGTGTTATGCTCGGAACCCTCTCTTCATTTCCGTCGCTCTAAACTATCATTGGATTATTATTTTAAAATTAAATCGAAGTCACTTCATCCACTATACTCATGTGTCGTTCATCCACAATACACCACTCACTTCTCCTCGCGTCCATCTTATATACCTTCGTTTGGGATTAGAATCACCAATATTTTAAATGATTTTAACATTTTAGATATTGAGGTTTTTACTAACACAGGCATCATCCCACCTTGGATTGATGTTTCAAAATGTGTGTTAGACGTTTTTAATAATTTTAAAAAATCTGACACTAGCTCGAGTGTTTTCACTCAAAAATTTTATGAACATCGCCATAAATATATCGATTTTAAACCAATTTTTACTGACGGATCAAAACACGATAATCATGTTGGTTGTGGTGTTGTTACCGAAAATTCTACTGTATCTGAGCAACTGCTTCCTGATTCTTCAGTCTTTACTGCAGAATGTTATGCTATTTTACTAGCCCTTAACTATATTTTCGACCAAACTTATCTAAAGTGGATAATATATACTGACTCACGTAGTTTTATAGCAAGTATTTCAGACATCGGTCTAAACCCAGTCATACTCAAAATCCAAAAGTACATCACTCGACTATATGACAGAGGTTTCAATATTTATTTTTGTTGGATACCATCCCATGTCGGTATACACGGGAATGAATGTGCTGATGTAGTTGCAAAAAGTACTCATAACATAAGCAGGAATGTTTTAGCACCATTGGACATCAAGCGAATTTGTAAATTATCAGTTTATCAAGCCTGGAAAGAACACTGGAATACACAAAATGATAATAAATTACATGAAATTTTCCCTTCTATTGATAACAATAAAATAATATCCATTGACCGTAAAACTCATGTTTTAATAAACAGGCTACGCAATGGCCACTCACGATATACCCATATGCATTTATTGAAAAACGAACCTGCACCTGTTTGTTCATTCTGTCAAGTTGTTATCACCATTAAGCATATTTTTACTGACTGCAGACGATTCAAATACTTGAGAAACAAGTTTTTTGGCAGTTTTAACCCTGATCTTCAATCTTTACTTGGTGACCCTATACATCACAATCTTTTAAAATTTATCAAAGTCATAGGACTTTATTCTCTGCTTTAAAAAATAACACCTTAGTTTAACCTTGTGACCAAATTTTAACCTAGTGCCTGGCGCAGTATAGCCATCTCTGGCTCTTGCGCCAATAAAATCCAACCAACCAACCAACCTACACGAACACACCGTTATTCCACATTGTCTTCCTCCTACACGAACACACCGTTATTCCACATTGTCTTCCGCCTTCACGAAATCACCGCTTTGTGGCTACACATTGATTCTGCTGCATTCGGCAACATTACTCTCACTCTATGGCATTGACATTTCAGAGAAAAAAATGTAAGAAATAGGGTAAGAATCTTGCCTGGACTCGCTGATTTGCGGCTTCCTCTTTGTATTTGCCTACACGAACTCACTACTTTACTGCTCCACATTTATCCTGCCTTCGGGATCATTTACACTTGCATTTTATTCGATGTATTTATATGACGAGAAAGAAATAATAGTTTTATTTTAAAAGTATTTCTACGGATAAGTTCTTTGCTTTCATATTAATATCAAATGAACTCGGTTGTCATTAAGGGTGTATAGTGAGACTCTCTGAAACACATTTTCCTCCAGCAAGATCAAAATATTTCTCTATTCTATCTGAATAAATGGTGTTATCTGATCTGATGTGGAAAAGAAAAAAAAATATATGCTAATCTGATGCGGAGAAAAAAAAGAAATACATATCACGTGGATACCTCAGGATCATGGGCCTCGCATTTGCCTAAATTTGGCAAACTTCCAGAGAAAAAAGAATGAAGAAAGAGCACTCAAAATTCTCAATTTAAATAACTTATTTTCTCACCAATGAACCAGCTGCAAAAAAAATTTATTCAATTTTGACTCAATTGATAAAAAAGATTCACTCTCTTTTAATGGCGGACAAAATTAAAATTTTTTGAAATAAAAACATTTGATGTAAATGGGCGACAAATTTTTTAAATGCTATAAAAATTGACTTACTGTTTATTTTCTTAAAAATTGAACTCGATGGATACTGTTGGAAATTTATAAATAATACGTTTTTAATTGTAAACTATCTTGTTAAGTTAATAAACTTCGAAACACTCTTTTATTATTTTTTTTTAAACCTTGAACTTTTATCCCTGTGATAATTTATCTACATCGTCAAGTACAATACTGTGACAGGTCTGAGGTATAATAAGCATACACTTTCCTGGTTTTGTTACTCTTTAGAGGAAAATCATTTTTCTTACTAACTTCTAACTTAAAGTGGAAGGCATGTCGTTTGTGACAAATTTCTAATTCAGTTCTGTTTTCAAATGTTTCTTTTGTTTTTTTTTTCTTTTCAAATCAAACTGACTGAAAAAGATTACTTAGCTACTATAAACCAGTAAATGTTTTCTAGCACAATCCTTGAAAACCTGAAAAGGTCACTAACACAGCAGATAGTGCATGTTTTATACAGTTAAGAACTGAATATACAAAAGGTGGGGAACCTTTTTACCGCGAGAGGCCATATTTAAATTAGGCAGTGATAAAGAAGGCCCTATAAGTTCATATACCTATAAATGTGACTTTTGAGAAATTATTATAGCTTTTGTACAGTTTTATCATTTTATTGCATTATAATGCAAAAAAAAAATTAAGTCATTTATTAATGTTTTTTTATGGCTTGTTTTTAAAAAACTACTTTTGTATTCACATAAGGTTAATAACTTATTATGACATTCATATTAAATATTTTTAATAAGCAATTATATTTAAATACTGTTTCAAATGAAAATAGAGTATAAATATTTTTCCATCAGTACTTCTTGTCGAGATTCATTTTTTTTTTCAAAGTCGTCAAAACTAATAACAAATATATCGCATATTAAACACACTGTTTTATCTTCTACAGATGTAAAGAAATTTTCCCACTCTGCTTTAAATGTTCTGCTTTCTTCTTTAAACTTCTTATTTCACAATTTGACATGATGGAGAAAAAATGAATACCGAATAGTATCTTAAAGCATATACTTACTAAAAAGACAATAAAATCGTGTATTAATAAAATATCAGAATTAGTAAAACAATAACTAGATTTTCATAATGAACAATAAGCAGTACGAGACGGACATGAAAGCACACACAGATAAATACAAATCACCAACTGCGCAATATACTGCGGAATACAGGGGAGAAAAATGGGTACCGTCTTTCTCACCATCACAGTGCTTGGTGAATGGCGGTTGCTATATGGCAACAGTATAATCGTGCTTCAAATAGGAGAGAGCTATGGCCAAATATAACAACAAAACAGAAGAATTTCTATTATTTGACGTTGGCAAATTGAAAAATGTACCAGAATGGCAATAAACTGCAATATTACAGTATATTAATCCCTGCAATGCTCAATAGATGGCAGCACTTTAATTAATTTCATTAATTTTCTAATTGCCATAATCTATATAGTTACATATTAATTAATAAAAGAGCTAGAGGCAGCATGTTACCCACCTCTGAAATATATTGAATGCAGAAATTCTTCATTAGAGAGCGCTATTAACACACGATATGAACAAAGAGGAACCAGCCTTTTTTAGTTGTCACCACCATTAAATTAATAAAACTTAGAACAGTATTTACCTACGTAGATAAATTCTGTTCAATTGGGTATACTATAACCTACGTCACAGGTTGTGTTATTCCTACTAAATTTAACCCATGAACGGCATTTTCTGCGAGCCTAACTTCAAGCCACAAATAAACAAACGAAGTGTTTGATCGTTTAAATAGCTGCTCGCCAGATTTTATTGCATTATAAAGAAAAGTAATTGATATTCGATTTTTGATTAATAATTGATTTATGTGGATAGTGGCATAGAATTTAGCATTGCGTCATGGTAAATGTTATTCCTACTAAGTGGAAGTAGTTGTGTTTTTTTTATATTATACCCAATTACTAATCACCTATGTCTATTTCATTTAACGTCACGTATCCGTAAATATTAAGTTAAACAAAATTTGAACAATGTGAACCAATAAAATAATGAATACAAAATAAGTTCTTAAACTTCTAAACTAATATTAAGAAGCTGAATATCCATTTTTTGTACGAAGTAAATAGAAATAAATTATCATTAAATCTATATTAAGCAACTCTACGAAATTATGCACAAAAGTGAAAAGCATATACCGACATTAATAGATGAAACTGAAATAATTCCATTTTTTTTATTATTTGTTGTCCTTCTTGGTACTTTTACGTTATTGAATTAAGCAAAACTCAGTTTTTGAAGTTCACCGTATCAAAACCGTTTCATTTGGAATATTGCAATTAACAAATGCTAAATAGAATAAATTCGATTTTTTTTTCTTTTTGAAAAAATTGGTAATTAAAAAATTTCGAATCAAAATAAATTCAAGAATTTTTCTAAGAAATATGCAATCTAATAATTAAAACAAAATTAAAATTGTAAAAGTTACATTTGCTGAATTATTTCTCGAAAATTGAAAAGAGCTACCTTTCTCAAAAAAAACTTTTCGCTTAGAAAAAGAAATCGTTAAATATGTATAACTTTCCTACCTACTTAGTTCTGCCTTTATTTGCTTTTTTTGTTTTATATTACGATAATTTATTTTAAAAAGTATGTATATTTATAAGAAAAAAGAGCTTATTCTCTCAAAACAATAAAATAATATTAATTTATTTTCTGTCTTCGTATTGTTTATCGTAGAACTTCTATGCCTTTTGCCCAGTTACTTCCTGCGCCCTCTAGCGTCACATAAAGGAAACGGTTAATTGATTCAGTAAACTTGTTGATTCAGTTGTTTCCGTACAGTTTATAATTTAGTGTTTCAGACATGTTTTTGTTTATTTCTATTCTATTACATTTGAAGTATGAATGAGTAATAATTTTTCATGATTTGTAACTCAAAAGTTGATGAGTTTTTATGCTTTATTTCAATAAAATGTATTGAATTAAGATTGGATTGCATAGATGTATGTTAGGGTTTTGAAGTTCTTTCATAGATATTGTGTGGTTTAATTTAAAGCACAAGTGATGGCTAATATTAAACCAATAAGAAAAATTCATTTTTCAAACGTGTCATTCAAATTGTTTAAGGATTTTTGGAATCGGGAGCTAAAATTTCTCTTTTCACCTACTGTCCAAAGTTCAGAAACACACAAACACGCACACAAATTCTTCCTTTTATTCATTAAATAATCTCTTTTACGAAAAACGAGTATGTATAGTAACCAAAAATTGAATAAGAATTTTAAAAAAAAAACACTTTGGTGAAGAAGTTGCCATAGTAACTGAGATAAATTATTAGCTTCATTATTCGGATAGAATTGGATACCTCCAAGGGACGTCATCGTGGTATTCGTTTATGCCTCGATTCAGAAGCCAATCAGGTTCGACACATGCGTTTGACTTCCAATTAAGGTATCCAAATACAGTAAATACAGCCAATTAATACCAATTAAATCTTATCCGAAAAGTGGTTCAGCGTGATACTTAACTAATTGCTATAACGCTAACCAGCCAAATACAACCTCGTTATTATTATTTACGTATTTTTTTCTCGAATTGTTAGTTTCCAAATTTGAACTCAATTTGAAGAATCAAATCTGTGTTAATAGATATAATAAAAACTTTCTGGCCGACCGGCCTGCGTAGGGGGCAGGGAACTGTCCTTGCATCAGAAAGGTCCTGGGTTCGAATCCCGGGCAAGGCATGGATGTTTCTTTTACCTCTGTGTGTTCTATGTCCTTTCTCCTTTGTGTGTGAATGTGACCCGCCCTATAAACGAATTGTGGTTGTGTGAATGGCGTGTCAGAAGTCGAATTCCTGGTCATGGATGGCACCACCAAAAAACAGGAACAATCGCTCCCCCGCTGCCTAAACAGGCATACGCCAAAAGAAAATTCTGGATCTTTTAATTGGTGTAACAATCTGCTTATCATCAAGAAAATAAAATGATTCCGAAGTAATCGTGGTGATTGACAGGGGGCGGAGTCTCCCAGTATCTATATTATATAAAACGCTAATACGTACGTATGCATCAATAAAACCGATGATATTTCTTTTCTCTCGCTGGCAACAGTTTTCATTTTTAATTGATTGGATTCGGCACGCAAGAGCACGTAGTGAGCATCATATGGCTAATCCATGTTATATAAAACGCTAATACGTTTTAATTGGTAGGCTTCGCCGCGCAAGAGCACGTAGTGAGCATCATATGTCTATCTATCTCCGATTGTCACCGAGAAAAAAACGGTTGGTTGGTTATGAGTACTGAAATAGTTCCTTTTCATTGGCAGAAATGAGAAGTGTTATGCTATTGCTATTTTATTTTGAGTTGAACGCTTTACTACTCCACGTTTTGTTACATTATTAGATGCTATTTTATTATTTCCTGATGGGCTTCATCAACAATCAAAAATATATACATTTACTTTACAAATTCCATATTATTAGGGTAGCGCCCTTCTGAGAATTAAAAATACAAAATTATCTTCATCGAAACCAATGCTTTACATCCGGCTTTCAGTGGCAGACTACTATTTCATATTGTTTTACAACACATGGCTTTAGCCCTCTGGTGGGAAAGACTTTAAAACAAAACTTACAACAGTTACTTTTCTCAACAACTGAAATTTAGAATAGTGTGATTAAGAAAAATATGTGAACTGTTTGCAATTTCAAATTAATATTGAAATGTACAGGTTCAGAATTTTCTACAGTGAAAAGTTTTCGGAACTTCAGTATTCAAAAAAGTATACAAAAGCTAGACGTTAAGAAAGTATCCAATGAGCGAGTAAAGCGAGCATCGGATTGCGAAGCAATCCGAAATGAACTGCGAAAGCAGTTCCGGGGGTTGGCGAGCACCAGCGAGCAGGGGGCGAAGCCTCCTAGTAGTTATGAAAAAGCAGATGACGAATACGTAGCGTGAACGGGGTGAAGCCTCTTAAACCGTTTCTGTTCGAATGTTTATGTTTGCCTTATAATTTAAGTGATCTTCGAGTCATCGTGGAAAGAAGTTCAACCGGTTTCATAAGGTCGGTTTAGAAAAGGAAAACTTCTTCGTACACTTCAGAACCGTTTTTTCTTTATATTCAAAGCAAAAAATGGACTTTATGGGGACGCTTTACGTTTGGCTTTATGATCGGTAAACAGTTAACTCAGCTACGTCACAAATTGAAAATTTGGCTAGTTGTCCCTTGGAAATAGTATTTATAAGATTTGAAGTGAGTAACGTTGATGTATTTTTAACTTTTATTTTAGTGTTACCATTTATACTCAATTGTAAAATAGCAAGGAATACAAAAGTATCATCTTCATCAACTTTAAAAAGATGGAAAAGCTAAAAATAAATGCATACTTTACAAAAATGACACAGCCATTGTAATTTCTCGCTGATCACGCTGATATATCACGCCGATATTCTAAAAATACGTTATGAATTTAAATGCGTGCCCAACTGATAATGCGAAGCAATGTGTATTCAGAATTATACAAATTTATTTGACCTTGTGTCAAGTTTACGATATGCTTTTTTTTCCTACTATCAGCTGTTTGCGTTACAAATTTAAGAAGATGTGTTTCAGATTTCAGTCTGCTGAATAAATGTTAGTTTTTTGTAATAATGACATTTTGTACTTGGTCAATATTACAGTAATAGAATAAGGTAAAAATTTTAAAAACTACTTTTTTCAACTGAACTAAAAATGACGCAAAATTTTTTGTTTTGTTTTTGTCTTAACCTAAAACAAAAAAAGTCGGAAGAAAATCATTATAAATAGAAGTGAAATGTTCCGTTTGCTTAGTTTCAAATAAAAAAATGGAATTATTTTCTCATTTTTAGTCTACTTGAAAAAGGTAGTTTCTTATATTCATTTTTCTAATTTTCTTTTTAGAGTTTTATGTCAGCTAATTTATTTCGGAAAGTAGTTGAAATTTCGATTGGTGGCAGAAGTGGGGTAAATTCTGCTAGAAAAATTGGGAAACAATGGTAACTTACTCTGTCATCACTCACAAAACTTAATTTGAAACTTAAGTGTTCCAGCTATTCAAAAAGTGGTCAAAATTTTAATTGACTCTAAATTCTTTTTGAAGATACTATCTCAATAAATTCTGCTTGTAACGGAGGTGATAGCAACTGACATACAGTTTTTCAGCATAGAGTTCACTTGAAAATTTGAATACTCTCACTATTCAGATTCGGTTTTTAGCACCACGCTGCGACAAACAGCTTAATGACACTAGCCTTTGATTTTCACATTGAATCTGAATGAGACTGGATCATTCCATTTATTTCAAAGGTGGGGAAAGTAGGTTTTTCTGCACATGCGTCGGAATTTACTCTCACCAGGATTGCCATACGTAGTATTTTCAATAATAAAGTGTTGTACTCATGTTTTTTTCTCAAATCAATTCTTATATCTGTTACCGGCGAAGTATGAAATCCGGCATTATATATAATATATAATGTCGGATGCTATTTAGGCAAAGTATGAAATAAACGTCTTGATGAGGTTATTATGTAAATGATGTGCATGTTACTGTGTAAGACCGAAATTGGTGGTTGTTAACTTTCTCTGGTGAATGTTGACAATCACATAGTAGCTTTGGTGAATGTCCGAAATATTTATTACATCCGATTTGATATTAATTTATTCGTGGATATAATTACATTTATTCGATATTTTAATACTTACTGACGATAGATTAGAAGAAACATAAGTGTTTGGAGTATCGGGTAAATGTATACCGGGCAGTGGCCCTTGACCTTAAAAAAACATCAGTGTAGGGTATACCGGGCAAATGTATACCGGGCAGTGGTCCTTGACTTTAAAAAACATCAATGTAGGGTATACCGGGCAGTGGCCCTTGACCTTAAAAAAACATCAGTGTAGGGTATACCGGGCAAATGTATACCGGGCAGTGGCCTTTTACCTTAAAAAAACATCAGTGTAGGGTATACCGGGCAAATGCTTACCGGGCAGTGACCCTTGACCTCAAAAAAAAAACATCAGTGTAGGGTATACCGGGCAGTGGCAATTGTATACTATGATTAATCTTTCTAGATTTTACTTAGATTTTCTTACGTCAACTCATAAAAATACATGAAGAGGTATAAAAAAATATTTCAAACACTATATAAAATTAGTTACGATTTTTAAAAAAATGTAATCAGAGTGTAAAAAATATTATCTTTAAAAACATCAGATTAATTTAAAACTTATTAGAAATGTATATTTAAATCCGAAATTTGTAAATGGCGTCATCGTTTTAATTTTAAAAATCTACTTGCAGAAAGAATAGGATAGCTTATGTGTCTTCAAAAAAGATATTGCAATCGGATTCACTGTATAGTTCCTGCGCCGAAATGATGCGCAGTAAATTCTACTTTCCCCACCTTGGAAATAAATGGAATGATCCAGTCTCATTCAGATTCAATGTGAGAATCAGGGGCCACTCTTAATGACTAGGTAGATTGATGAGTTTATCTTTTTCTTTTATTATTAACTGAATTTATTATGCTACTTGTAAACGTTTGGCGATTTGTTTTATTTTAGTTCGATGATATGTTTAGATGTTATTTCTTTAAAGATGTCGCTTGTTAATTTAATCAAAAGTGCATTTTGTAAAGTAAATTACAATCGTTTTTAAATATTTTAATTTTTTGCCATTTTTTTTTTACTTAATTTATTTCAATGTTGTATAAAATTCATATTTATAAGATTATATGGTTTGTTCAAAAATTGCATTTACTCGAAATAACTGGCTCTACACTCTTTATTTTACTTTTAATAATGCAGTAATCGCTTGTACAAAGTTGGTTTTCAAATGCAATTGAAATCTGGTCTACATGTTTATCAGATATTCATTCAGAAAATATATTTGAAGCATTGCACTATCATTTTCAACCAATTCAAATAAATTAAAAATATCTACAAAAATTTAGTTTTAACACTTTATTTCATACAATCCATTAATCCATACTTTATTTCATACATTTAGTACTCTTTAAGGTCAGTTATGGGAAATTGTTCTAATTCTGGCGGTAAAACACAAAATATCAATTTTCGCATTCATTACTATGTGCACTAAGCTGAAAGTTAAGTTCTAAATCATTTAACGAATTTCTTTAACTGTAATTCATAATAATATATTAATGTAATTTGCTCTAAAAATAATAATTGTAAAACGGTTAATAAGATTAGACACCGATTTAAATAAGTTTATCGTAAAATGTAGCGTAGAATTACAGTACAATAATAATAATAATAAACAATTCTCTTGAACTTTTAATTTAAAAAATAAACAAAATCAAAATCGTCATAATAACAATACAGATAAATACTTTTAAATGAGGGAAACAAAAATATTGAGTATAGTTAAGTGCGGCGAGCTCTCTGCTTATCGCTTATAGCTCTGCGTTTTACAAAAATATTTATAGGAAAACAATACATTTAAGTCTTATATGAATTTTATGCTGATGACAACCAAACCAATATGAAAAATTAAGTGGGGAAACTGGATCCTTCCATGTGATTTTTCTGCCAATAAAAATGCACCGACAACAATGGTAAACTACGACACCATCATTAGATTTTTATATATAGTTAGAAATTTTGTTAGGTAGTCTTACGTAATAGTTTAAGTAGGGTTAAATAGTTAGTTATGCATTAAGTGTTTATTTAGAATAATTTTATATTTTTATAGAAAGAAAATCTGCTCACAACAGCTTGTACATTAAAATATATTTGTTTTTTTTAAAATTGAATATTGTATAATTTTGATGAGAAAATATGTTTACCACCAAGAAATAAAAAATTATTGCGTAGCGATCGCGGAAGTTGGCGGGCAAAAGGCTGAGCCTCCTTTAGTTTTTATTTTGCTGATTGAAAAAGGAACTTAAAAAATTCTTACGTCTTTTTTATCTCTTTTTATTCTAGTAAGATAATATTATACAAATGGAATATGTATATAACATTTGTGTGACGTCATGCAACAATATCCATTTCCAAAGCTTTCATTTTCCTGCGCTTTTTTGCTATTAAAAATAGATTTGCGAGAGGTGTTAATGCAAAACTAATTAAGGACAGAGCAATAATAACGTAGTAGACACCATCATAAGATTTTAATTCATTTCTGAAGTATCCTGAAAGAAAGAAAAAATAATTGTAGTATCGTTGAATTGAATTTCAGAATAACTATTTGAATTAAGCAGTTACTGTTAGTTTATTCAATTGTTTATTGTGTTTGAAAGTTTTGTATGTGTACAAAAATTTGTTGATTGAGATTTGATATTTTGATCTGCTTATGGACAGTTATTAATAGAGACACGTCCAGTTTCTGAATAGAGATATGTTTTTTTAAAATTTATTTCCAATGAGCTGCCTTATCGGTCTTGCCGATGAGCAGACCTAGTGCGTTCTCCAGAGGTGGTATCCACTTTTTCAGGACCACCACAATGGGTGAGATACCGTTGGTCATGTTAATTTGGACGTCTAGTTTCTGCCACACTGGATGGCAACACCGAGACTCTATTTGGATGCTAAAGTGCACTAGGAATTTAATTTTGCTGGAAATGCCAAGAGCCAATAAGACACTCCAGGGATCTTTTACATGCCGCATAATCATAAGACATGGCCGCTGAGGATTTTCTGCATCCCGAAAACCCGGTGTCTGGGCCGGGGATCGAACCCGCAGACTTGGGCTCAGAGGGCCGACGACAAACCAGCTGCGCCACCCAGCCACGAATAGAGATATGTAGTATCGCTGAATTTCTGAATAACTGTTTAAATTATATAGTTACTTCTAGGTCTTAAAATTTTTTTGAAGTTTTTTTTGAAGTTTTATTGATTGAGATTTGATATTTTGATCCACTTAAAGACAATTATTAATTAAGACACTTATTAATTTTAAACAAACCTCTAACCGTAGAGTCCATATGTCTCTAGTGAATTACGACATACGAGTAACATTCTCTGATTGGTTGAGAGTGATTTATAACGAAAAGAAATGAAACCAACATTTCCTCGCAGGCTAAGATAGAGTCGTCAACAAGGGATTTTTATTCGCCGAGAACTCAAAATTATGTATTTTTTTCTTACTTTCAAAATTAATCTGTACTGTTTAAAGCATCTATTATACTCAAAATAAATGTTGAAAATCCATTAATGCAAATAAACAGTTTTTTTTATTATTAGTTATTGCTAAAAAATGTCGCAAATGATTAAAAGAAAGTTAAATTTTAATTTTTAAGGAACTTAACTAATTAAATAATGATATAAGAAACTTCAGCTTATAGTTCTGAATCTTTAAGCTGTGTAGAAAATTTAATGTAGCATGACAAAATAAGTCCACACCAGAAAGAAAGCAACTTTTTGAACGGATACTGTTTATCCACTATGTTGCAAAATGAAACATAAAAATTATATAGTGCCCATATATATAAAATGTAAGCCTTCCTTTGAGATGATGCGTCCTTTCTGGTGGTAAGTTAGGAAATTATCAAAATTTCCTTAATGTAACTATTAGGCGCATCATAATTATTTCTATAAGTAAATAGTTTCCTTTTTAAGGGATCTTTGCTCAAATAATTGCAAAGAAATTATCTGCATGCTACATAATAAAGAACTATCATTTTATTAATATCTAATATCAATTCAGATTCAAATTTCTATCATTTCGCGTCTACTTTAGTGAATTTGTTTTATTTTTTAATTATTAAAAATCAGAATTTCGTTAAAATTTAATTTTGCTTTATTTAAATTTTATTTTTTGAATTTAATGGCCCAAGTATTGTAACTAAAAGTCAGTATTCAACAAAAAGACTAATACGTGAGATAACCTGGCCAGTAGGGCGCTGGGCCCATGTCCGAGAGTTCGTGGGTTCGAACCCCGCTTGCCGAAGACTCCCCGTGTAGTTAACTGACTGATGCACGTTAAATCTGTCGAGTAGCAAAAGTCCTCCATGTTCCTATAACAAATCAAAACCTCTGGGGGTACTGGATTGGAGATGGATCGTTCTCTGATTCAGGTCAAAATTACGATCTGTGGATGAATGAATGGATGTATGAATGGGTCCGCCCTATAAACGGGTGTGACGAATGGTGTGGCCGAAGTCGAATTCTTAGCCATAGATGGCGCCACTGGAAAACAAGAATAATCGCACCCCCTCTGCCTAGACAGTCATACGGCAACAACAACTAATACGTAAATTTCTATAAAAGTTGTTTCTTTTTAAAATGGAAATTGTGATAAAATTTCTTGTCATAGTATAATAAAATAAAAAAGTATGAAAAACAAATTTTTATTTAAAATGGAGAAATTAATTCTATTTTTGTCGCATCTGAAATAAAAAAAGCAGGGCACTCTACTTATCAAACATAGGTTTTTGGTGTTGTTAAAATATATAACAAATTAGAAAAGCTAGGAACGCTTATCTCATTTATTGAAATCAAATCAATCTCCATATGTTATTAATTATTAAATTACTCATACTTACCTATAAGGGGAACCACTGTAAAACTAAGTGGAGCGTACAAGATATTTCTACTGGCCATGGCCATCATTTGTTCTTCTTTTTCTAAAAACTTAAATATCAAGCCAGGAGCTATAGCTATTTGAGCCCCTGTGATCAAAGCAAAAATTGATGAATAAGTCATCAACATTACAAAACTTGAGCATAGTATCAATCCCAAAACAGATATTGCACAAATTAAAGATGTCGTCATTTGAAACATTGTGTATCCCACAAAACCTTTGTCTACCACCCATAAAAAACCGATTCGTCCAACCAAATCAAACAAGGGAGGAAACATTAAAACATACACTTCGTATTTTTTTGGTAGTCCTTTATCCCTTGAATAGTCGATAAGAGTTGTCCAAACTAATGTCACAATGTAAGCGAGAATGCTCATGATTGTTACCAAAACTAAAAAGATTGGGTTCATAAAAACTTTGAGAGAACTCCAAAATGCATGTTTTTTAGTTTTGCTGGTGCTTTTTATCGAAACATTAAAAGCTGTGTTAGAATTTTCTGCTGCGCTATTACCTGAAGATGGTAAAGCGATTTCGTTTGATTTTCCGTTGCCACTATAGTTATCATAGTTTTTCCTTTTGAATGAACTGTTATTCGTCTGCATTGAGCTACCCATATATTTACTATTTAAATTGAAATTTGTTTCGGGAGCAGTTAAAATAATAACATTAGGTGACAAAATATTAAAATCCTCTTTAAAATGATCAGTACTGCTACATTTCGATGTTGAATACAATGATTCATTCGATTCTCCATAGTCACTGTTATGAATTACATCACTATTTGTAAAAGTATCAATGGATGATATACTCAAATTATCCCTCGTACTGTTAGTTGATGAAAACAATGTAGCTTTGTTTGATTGTTTGCAGTCATTGTTTAGACTTTCATCATTGTTTGTAAAAGTACCGTTCGATGAGATACTGAAATCCTCTCTCGTACTATTTGTTGATGATAATAACGTAGCTTCTTTTGATTGTTCGCTATCATTATTATGACGTCCATCATTGTTTATGAAAGTACCATTTGATGAAATGCTTAAATCATCACTCATATTGTTTGTTGATGAAACTAATATAATTTCATTTGATAATTCGCAGTCACTGTTATAACTTATGGAATTGCTTTTTTGTTCCAAATCGTTAGATTGGGTTTCATTATTATCTTTATCAACTTTAGTTATACTTGCATCAGTATTTTTTACTGAAGCAGATTGAACAGGATTTTTACTCGACGTAGCACTCGAATTTTTTTTGAAATTATTACATTTCTCGAATTGTAACACATTTTTATTCGATTGTTCCTCGTCACTGCTATGATCCTCGGTTGACTTTTTCGATGTAAAAACACACGTAGATTTCAAGGGACAATCAGTTCTCGTTTCTTTCAGCGTAGCAAAGAGATCTTTTCCTGAAATATCGTCTTTGATTTTATTCTTTACTTTGCTCTCTGGGGGTTTGTCGATTTCGGTTTTTTCCTGTAGCAGTATTTCAGGTGGTTTGTGCAAAGTTTCAACATCTTTACCAACCATCATAATTAATAAACCTACTGGTAAACCATTCAACATAATTCCTGCTACAACAAGAAAAGTACCAGCTGTTCCGTAAATGTCAAGCAAATAGATAGCCATTGGGGGGAAAATTAAAGCTCCAACGCAAGATCCACATTTAACTATACCAATGGCTGTGTTAAGGTTTTTTCTGAAGTATTTCTTTATAATGTTAGGTAAGAAAAAAGTTCCTGTAGCCAAACCAGCTCCTGAAAAGCAACAAATAAGTATACATAAGAATAAAACTGTAGACGACGAACTTAAAAAAAAACTAACATTTGTAACACCTTATATGGAATTTTAAATTAAAAGGAAGAATATTGAAGTAATGGGAAAAATTATCTTAAATTTAGGTAAGATCATGTTGAGAAACAGTATAATTGTTTTAAGAATCCTTAATAGGATAGGCACCGACGAACTCAATTTTATTCTATTGTAAAAGAATGTTTAAATAAGCATAACATATTTCCTATCGTTCAATAACTAACTTTATCTTTCCTTCGTGCTTTTCCTTTTCTCAAAATAAATATGCATTAAATCTTTTTCTTAGAAAGTACTTATTTAGAGGAAATGATATTCTATAAATAGATATCCTTTCTATTTATAGAACAAATATGTTCAAAACTGTCAAATGGTTTCTATGAAATCAGAATAAGCAGTTGTAACTAGATATCATTACACTTCGCCATGCGCCAAGCCATTTGGAATCAATGATTTGGCTAGCAATAGCTATTGCTTATTACTAAGATTTTATTTCTTCAATACAAGCTTTATAAATGTAAAATGTATCGGTTGCGTTAAGTTAATAACGAATCTTAACGATAAAGTTAATAACGAATCTTTTGTATAGTCAAAACATTGTTTCAATCATTTAATGGTTTAGAATGTTTATAATAATTAAATATCGAAAATGCTTACAGAATTTGATTTTTGAAAAAAAGTTTAAATGAATACTTTCATTTAAAAAGAGAATGAGAAAAAAAATTTAGTTATTAAATGATAAATATATTTGGCTTCGCCGTTGGATGAAGTTCTAAGGTAATATTCTTACTTCTCTGTTTATGCACTTTGCAATGGAAAAGTATATACTTTCTAGAGGTTGAAAGCATCACCGTGGAGTCGAATAGCTATTGAAAAGTTTTTACACATTACAGAGATCAATTTGTGAATTTCCTTTGAAATATACTAAACTAATAAGCCACCATATTTTGTTGATATTTTAAAGGGGCTATTGGCAGCTAGTTTGGAAAGATTTTGTCGAAGCACCACTACAATCTTTACAATCTTAGCTTCATATCCAAATAACTAAAAAAGTCTTGTAAGTTCGTTGGTAATCAAACTTAAGAAACAAGTATATATTTTCATAAAATTATCACCAAAATATCCATTATTAGGGCTAAAATTTTTTTAAACAACAATATCTAGTTATTTTTAAAATACAAATACAAGTATATTTTTCGCTAGTTAAAAATTTATGCTGAAATATGCTGACAAATTTTCTGTTTTTCACCAAACAATAAATTGACAACAAACAATAAACAATAACTAAATTACTTGATATTTCATATTGGTTTTATTATTTTATTACTTTGGTACGAAGCATAGTACAAGTTTTAAAATTAATGCGTCCGTTGGAGCTATTATTTTAAACTTTATTTTTAATCACTGAAAAAAATTTCGTCTTTTTTAATAAGTCATCTGCAAAATTTTATAATTTTATGATGACTGAATTAATAATATGTAACTTTTGACTTCTCATAATTATGGGCATATTTTATAGTAGCTATAATAAAATTGTAATTTTAATACTGGAAAACAAAAATAAGGGAAAAAGATGTGATCGCCTTATTGCGATCACTGGTTACCCATTGGTGACCACTGGTTATCCATTGGTGACCACTGGTTACCATATGTAAATACATTGAAAATGCCTAGTGAGAATAAAAAGCAAAACAGCAGCTGTCTCCATAGCAACGCATGCAATGACGAGGCATGCACACTGTTTACTATTACTCTTGAACACAGTTGAAAAGTGTGGTGATGTCCAAATAAGTTGCGCACTCCATCAAACCCAAAACAAGAACCATTTTGCCAATGGGTAAGAAAAGTTAACAAAATAATACATTTACCATAGATAAATCCTAAGAAGATTATGACAACTGTAATGTTTTCTGCGAAATATACTCCACTGAATCCCAAAGCTGCTAATAAAACTCCTAACAGTGTAATTTTCTCTGATCCAAGCTTTTGCCCCAACAGTCCTGCTGGAGGTCCTGAAAGAGTGTGAAATAATTAAATTAAAAGAATTTTTATTTTCATAAAGGGTGTCATGTTATTAAAATTTAATGTGACTCAAATTTATTAACAAAAAACACGTCATTCAATCAACAACTGAAAAAATTTGTAATTTTTATAGCTTCGAATTGACAATCGCCCAATATTGATTTGCCTTTTAAATGCATGGCTGCCAACTGTTATGGAAGATCTTTTTGAGGGAACCATAAATTATAAATAATTTATCACTTTTCGTTGGCTTTCGGAATTGTATTGATTTGCCTTCCAAATGCGCCAACTGTTATGGAAGATCTGTTCCCGTTGTGATGAAATCATAACTAAAAATAAAAGCACGAGATTTTAAAGAGCATGAGAGAGTCGTTCTTTTTTAGAAGATAGTTTCTGTTTTTGATTTGATGTTTTATACTAACCAGTTACGGGTTTTTCTATGTTTCTTATGTTAGTTTATTCTAATCCGTTACTGGATTTTCTATATTTTGTTGAAAGATTATTATTAACCCGCTACAGGTAATTTAATGTCGTTACTGTATTTGTTGTGGTGAAGTAAGTGTCTTTTTTATGAAACAATGAACTGTTTCTTAATGTCGTTTGATACGTCTTTTTTATCGGTGTATGATGACATCTCCGATCCTGTATTGTTATGCAACTCTCAATAATTATGATGAGCAGTTTTGGCAATCAATTTTGTAACACCCTATAGACAATTAACTAGGGGATAGAGCACTCGTCTCCCAAAGAGGGTGCTTGGATTCGAATCCCAGAGATGGCTGGTCGATACGTATTTTGCACCCGGCTCGCACCTCCCACAGTACTGACGTAAAACTGTTTCCCTCCCCATGTAACGCAAATGCGGGTTAGTTCTATCAAACAAGTCCTCCACTGAAGCAAATTTCTCCCAATATTGATCCAGGAATTCCTTTGTCTTCTGGATTGGGTTCAAAATTACAAGGCTACGGAGTTTAACATTGGCGGTCGTAAACTCAAAATTCAGTCGGCTGTTTAATGCCGGTCATAAAATAAAATAAAATATATATAATTGACAATGATACATAAATTTCAATAGATTACGATTGCAGACTTCAGATTGCGATTAACTTTTGTACTTATAACGAGCAATATACCATGTTTATAATAGTATACCAAGAGCAAATAATTACTACCCTTTACCTAATATGCTGGTCATTAAAATAAATATGACTATTGGCATTGCGGCTAATTTTCTGTCTGTTTCGTACGTTTCTATAAGAACCACATACACTAATCCAGATAATCTGTAAGGGCACATAACTAGGACACTTATAATAAAAGCTCCAAATGCAATCAGCCAACTTCTGAAATCTTCCTTCTCTTCATTATTCTTCTCCATTTTTCAATCAAAAATGTCTGAAAAACAAAATAAAAATTGGTTTGCACTTTTATTTTAATATATGTTGCCAGCAACTTTTCTTTCTTTGAAAATAATCCCTTAAACACGTACGGACATAAGCCTTTTAAATCAAACTACAATCATGAACTTTGTCATTTGTTCTTTCTGATAATTAAAACCTCTC
Organism: Parasteatoda tepidariorum; assembly: GCF_043381705.1. Taxonomy (NCBI): domain Eukaryota; kingdom Metazoa; phylum Arthropoda; class Arachnida; order Araneae; family Theridiidae; genus Parasteatoda; species Parasteatoda tepidariorum. Next base: position 64,315,180 of record NC_092213.1, read on the forward strand.
ACACTCTTGGTACTGCTTCAAAGCAATATAATTTCCCCAAATTCGTTTTAATTCTCCTTTTTTTTTACTTATTGTGGATTATTTTTTGTTTTAACAAATAAGTTTTTATAGCAATTTTTTTTTAAGTGTTCAATGTTTCAGTCAAAGTTTGCTACCAAATTTCACAAATTATGGAATCATATTTCTAATTCAAACTGTTTTTTATAAATCGTAAATGAAACACAAATAATGCCACAAAAATAGACACATAATGGTTTTTATTACATAAAAGAAGAACATTCCTCAGTGTCAAAACATAAAATCATTTGAAACTGAGAAAGATTCTTGTTCATAGAACCGAAACTCTAGCATATCCCTTTTTTATATTATTATTTGTGCTTTATTCAAACGTAATACAAATTATACTCCATCTTCACTTCTATGATAGTTTTACCATAACTTTAAAAAAATAGACTTCAGAACTAGTCTTCTAACATGAAATTCTTTTGAATTCTTCCCGACAAGTTCGCCAAATTTTAATTTAATGGAAAAACTGTGACCTATAGTAAATAAAGAAATTTATGTAAATAGCTCTCATTATAGAAATATACACCAAAGAGCCATTACATTATGGCCACCCTCCATCTATAAAAATGGGCACGCCCAGGTTTTCATGGTTTCTCGCCCAGGAACAATGTTTTCATGGGGCACATTAGGACCTCCTCTTAGAACAATCCCTGACGTCTGTACGCTACTTGAACATAGTTGCAGACTAGGTTCACCCATTCATGTCAACAGTTTTTCCTGCTTGGGGATGGTGTTTACCAACAGGATAATGCACCATGTCATAAGGGTCGAATCGTCATGGATTGGTTCAAGGAACATTCCAGTGACTTTCACGTCATGTCTTGGTCCCCGAATTGCTTATTACAGGGACCTTATATTACAGGGACCTTAATCCAATAGAGCATTAGTGGTCCTACTTGGAAAAGCAAATTAGTGCTGCCACGCTACCCCCTCGCAATGTGAGGGAATTGCAGGACCAGTTGGTGAGCGCTTGGTACCAGATACCTTAGACTACCTATCAGCACCTTGTGGAATCAATGCCACTGAGGGTGCTAGCTGTTTTGAGGGCTAAAGGTGGTCCTACATGTTATTAGCAGGGTGGTCATAATGTAATGGCTCTTCGGTGTATATTGATTGTAACATTTCTGAACACGCACCAGTTTCAAGAAAAAGTTTATAACAACATTTTTATCCGATATGCAGTTCTGTCAGGAGCACGGATTTTGAAGCGTGACTTAATGTTCCAATAAGATAATGACCCAAAGTATACTTCCAAGTTATGCAGTAAAATTATTAGAAAAACTAAGAAGATTCTCCTGGTCTGTCACTTATTAAACTCCTGTGGAATGAACAGGACAGGGAAGTCCGTATGTAGATACCAACAAAGACAAAAGACCTATGGAGGAATTTTCAAAGCTGTTACAGACAATATATTGTCAATCTTGATCAAACAAATGCATTACATATGCAAACTTCTTATTAAGACCAAAGGTCGGCCTTTTCTGATGAAAACAAACTTCTTCAACAATTCTGCATAATTATAAGCAAAGTATAATGTATGTTCATTTCCTTGTATTAACAATAATGTTTATTTTAAAAATAAGTCAAATAAAGAAAGTTCTGGTTTGATATGGTATCTTCTTTTTGAAAATTTCTGGAGAAGCAGTAGTGTGCTCAGACTTTTGACGAGGACTGTATGTGAACTCAAAACAAAAATTTCTGATACAGAAAGATATATCACTAAAATGCGTTTAAAGATTGGCTTTTTAAATTTAACGTACATCCTGCTTTCTAAATCCATTGCAAAGAATTATGTTTTTATTAAAAATAACATAACAACTAACAAGTTGCTTAAAATTTTTCATACATTTGTGAAGTATTTTTATTATCATGGAAAGGTAAATGTTATCATGAGTACTTCAAAACCAACCTAACTAATAATTAGTTGAATAAGTCTTTATACAATTGAAAGGTATCACTAAATTTGCGCATGATTATGGAATTGTGCTAGAAAATGATGTAGGGAAAAAAAGAGAATAACAGCTGGTTTTTGCGCTTTCATTGCCAAGCAATATTTTGAGCGTTGTTGTGTCATTTCCTGGTCGGGCTGTTTTCCGCTGTATAATGCAATTCAACGTATTATATTTTTTTCTTTCATTTTTAAAGTTTAAGGTTTATGCCAACAAGCCCATTGTCATCCATGCTCCACATCAGCGAAATCCAACCATATTTATGCAAAATGGTCATTATAAAGTTGGCGGATAATTACCATCTAATTAATCCAATATCCCATGCGTTGTGTGTTGCTCCAGGCGTAACCATGCACTGTGTACTTTATGAATCAATGCTGAATTCTCTTTTTTAATCTGTGATTTTGTATCTTTCATGGATGTGCTTTATTTTGACATAAAATGTGTAAAACATGCTTTAATGTATCTAGCTTTATTATAGTTCTAATTATTATTAGTTTTGTTCATTCTCATTTCCAAAATAAAAGCAAAGCTGTTATTTTTTCGAACTAATTTCATTCATAATTACATAAATTATAAACTAACTGAATACACGTTTTTCGTTCGAGGTGGAAAAAAAAAAGAATTAATGAATCACAATCTGTATTGAACAACAATACCAAATCATACACGAGTCTGAAAGATAAATACTGACCAAATTAATTAAGCTAAAATAATTTCAATGTATTATTTATTTATTAATATTCGTTGCCTTTCCCGGTAATTTAACGTTATTAGATTAGACAAAACGCGTTTTTAGTAGCTCATCCCTTCAAAATAAAGGCTAACTGTATTCAGTATCATGTGGCGTAATGGTGTTTCTCGAAGACAAATAATGGTTTTCAAAATTTTCCACAGTCAAGCAATTTTTTCCTGTACTTATATCATCGAGAAGCCGTAATAAATCTATTTCCACAGCATTTATAATAAAAAAGCACAGTATAGATGCAATTTATTGGAAGTATAAGCACTAAATTTATTTATAAAATACTTTGAACCTCTATTAGTATATTTGATACCGATTAAACTACATCGATTACTATAATACTAGTAACGCATGTTAACGAGAATAATTAAGCATCATTGGTGTCAATAATAGTATATGAGTTTTTTACGTTTCTCCTAAATGAATAAGTATAATTTTTTTTTTAAATTTGGTATTTAGTACAATTAGCTTTTTCTTAAATTTCAATTAGTGTCTTTAACCAAAATTAATTAAACATCATTGGCGTCAAAAAAGAAAAGGCGAGTTTTTACGTTTCTTTTCAACGAATTAGTACCATTGCTTTATTAATTTTGCTTTAAATTGCAAAGCTTACTGTTTTTCAATTCCTACTATTAGTTCACACTCTCTCTCTATATATATTTATATATCTTGTTCAAATTTTGAATTTATGGATGGGAATTATTACAACCATGCAACTGAAACATATTTACGGTAAGAAATTTGAGAATCAAAAAGTAATAAATAGAATTTTGTTTTCGATTAGGCGCGGCAGTGAATTAATGAGTCTGCATTTGTAATGAAGTAAAAAGTATCCTTACATTGATCAATAAAAAAAGAATAAATATTTAATGTTCTCTTTAAAAGATTAATAAAATAAGCTTAAGTAATTAAAGATATTTTGAAAGACAGGAAATAAATATGTAATGTCAATTGTGGCATCATAGAATTGTTAATAAAATACTTCTTATTCATTGCACTCAAGTTCAAATACATTTTTTAAACTTATTTAATTTCAATTAGTTCCTATTACCAAAAGTAATTGATCATTACTGGCATCAAAAATAGCCTAACGATTTTTTTTCCCAAACGAATTAGTACAATTTTGCTATTTCTCAACTTATTTTTTTTGTTGCTTTAAATAGTACAAAATACAAAAATTAATTAAAGATTAGTGGTGTCAATTAAAGTTTGGTGAGTTTTTGCACTTCTCTTAACTGATCAGTAGGGGAGAGTGGGGTCAATTGTAACAGGGTACGATTGTAACAGAGCAAAAATTTCGAGTGTCGGGTTCTAGATTTGGTTCCTAGGTGGCGCACAAGGTGTATTTAATAAATCTACATGTACACCCCTGCTGGCAACCATTTTTATGTACTTTTGAAAGAGTTACATCACAAAAGATATTTTCACGCTGCGTAAGTACTTTTTTTGGTATTAGAATATTATATTGTAGCAAAGTAATTTTGTTTAAACAAATAAAAATTATTAACCGAATATGTAAGTGGACACCTTAATTAACATTTCAATAAAAAAAAAATTAGTTTTGCTAATTAACTAGCATTGTTTTTAACAAATGAAGCTGAAATGGCGTCTTGGGGACAATTGTAACAATAAGTAAAGGGACGATTGTAACAGCTGAAAATAAATAATCTTATGTTTACAAACCATTACTTAACTCTTTAAGAACCACCAATAGTTTCCTATATCATTTATATTATGTTGCATGTGCATTATTTTATTTGTCACCTTTCACAGCATAAATTAAAATTTTTAACCCCTTAAAGTTAAAAGTTTAACCCTTTAGGTCTCTGCTCATTATTATTTTTACTCCTAAAATATCACTACTATTTTGATCAATAAAAAAATATATCACAACTATGATAATATGTATAATTAACTATGTTTTAGTTGAATTTATGAACTGTTACAATTGACCCCGTAAGTGGGGACAATTGTAACAAGTGCACGACTGTCAAAAATTGTTAATAACTAATATAATAACATTTAAAATAAGGTATTTATTTTTTTTTCTAGTAGAGGATAGTCTACTTTACTCGTCTGTCAATTAATACTAATAATATATTGGAATTTTTGTTAGTTAAAAATAGTTAAGTAAAAAATGTTACAATTGACCCCCCTCTCCCCTACCATTTCTTTTTTAATTTGCTTTTAGTGCAGTAGCTCATTTTTTTATTTCAATTGGTACATACTAACAAAAGTGATTAACCATCATTGGTGCCAATAATTATAAATGGCGATTTTTAATGCTTCTCCTAAGATAATTCGTACTATTTATCCACATTAGTTTTTCTTTTCAGTGCATCTCAATTATCATTGATTTTAAATTATATAAACACGTTTTAAAAGCATAAGAAAACAAAACAAAATTAACATGTTCATAGCTTTAGGAATGCTAACTTGGTAACGTAGTTCGACTATGCTTCCACTTTATGTTGATCATTGAGTTTATCTGATATAACGAATAAAGTAATTAGAAGTTATAGAACGTGCAATAAACTCCTGAGAGCTATAAGCTAGCATTCATTACTGATGTTATCTTAAAGAAAATTTCCTGCTTGTGGTTTAATTTGTATCAATGGCAATTTAAGTCAATGAAAAAATTTATATTTTTTAAACGTCTCTCTCTAATGATTTAATTAAAATTTTTGAACAATTTTAGATAGAGAGCTAAAATTATCCACTGTCCGAATTTCAGGAACTAGCATAAACGGTTCTAATATTATAAGAGAAACGCACATACAAACTCTTCATTTCATTATCGTAGATAATGCAAAATTAGCTAACTTATGAAAATATCGAAAATTAAATACGCATTATCCTGTTTCCATTATAAAAATAAAACAATGTTAAAATAGTTTAGTTTAGTCATATGTAGTTAAATCACGTTTAAAAGAACCGAAAAAATATAATAATTCAGAAAAAATTTAACTGTATGTAACTTTGTATTTTAAAATAAAAACATTGTCTTTTTGGCAGTACGGCTACTTATATGAAGAAGATAAAGACATATTCAAGATTAATGCTTATCAAGAGTAGGCAAACAAAATAGTTCAAACTTACCTTGTACTGATAGTTACAAAAGTTTACGAATTTTGAAATGTAACATAATTAATTTATTACATAAAACACGCTTTAAACTCAACCGTTACACGCGCATTCAAATAGTTTCTTCTTCTTTTTTTTAAATTTTTCGATATAAGTTTGAAATTTATCAGTTGGATTTTTTTCTTATTTTATTTACGTTTGTTTTTGGATTAAGAAAAGCGTTATCTGCTCGACACTTATTCCTCGGTTTTCAAGAAAAAATGATAAAAAAAATCTTCTTATCTGATCAATTAAATGACACTGAAACGGTAGGTAAATATGTTCTGTAAATAATTCGGAAAGCGCAAATGAAAATAAAATCTTTAAAAAGTACATTTTTTAGATGGATTGAAAAGCAGAAATAGATCTATTAGTGGTTGAAATTCTAATTGACTATAAAATGGAAATAAATTTTGCTTGTAACATTTTAGAAAAAATTGTAATTTGTCTTGTTATAAGCATACCTGCCAAGTTTTAATCTTTTCGAGGATGACTTTTACCAGTGGTAGTAAAATGGAATTTAAATTGCAATTTTCGGCAGAAACATAAGTTGCATTTTGAAAAAGCTTATGCGTATTACCACAATAGTATTTACATATTAATTTATCTATACTTAATTTTTAAAAATAATAGTGGTGGTCAAAAGTCGCGATGGCTCAGAGGATAGAGCGTTGTTGACGTATGCCTGTTTAGGCAGAGGGGGTGCGATTGTTCTTGTTTTCCAGTGGCGCCATCTATGGCCGAGAATTCGACTTCTGCCACACCATACGTCGCAACCGTTTATGGGGCGGACCTATTCATACATCCATTCATTCAACCACAGATCGTCATTTTGACCTGAATCAGAGAAAGATCCATCTCCAATCCAGTACCCCCAGAGGTTTTGATTTGTTATGGGGACAAGGAGGACTTTTGCGACTCGACAGATTTAACGTGCATCAGTCACTTTACTACACGGGGAATCTTCGGCCGGTGGGGTTCGAACCCACGAACTCTCGGACATGGGCCCAGCGCCCTACCGACCAGGCATAGAGAGTCTTCTTAGAGAGTTCGCCTTCCAATGAGGCGACGGATCGAGGGTTAGAGTCCCCTTGCCATCAAGTTAGCCGTGGAAGGTTCTCGTAATCGCCCTCTCCATGTAACGCAAATGCGGGTGAGCTCCATCAAAATGTCCTCCACGAAGGTAAATTTCTCTCAATATTTGATCCATGAGTTCCCTTGTCTTCTGGATTGGGTTCAAAATTACAAGACTACGGAGTTGAACATTAGTAGTCATAAACCCATAAAATTGGGTCTGCCGCTCAACGACGGTTATAAAATAAAATAAAATATAAATGCAGGGAATGTATAGAAAGCCACCACCACTTTAAATATGGAAGTAAAATTTTACGCCAAATGCGTAAAAGTTAGCAGGTATGCATAAGGTACAGAGCTCCATTTAAAATTTGAGAAATCTAATTAGTCGAAAGTGATTGAAATTTTAATCAACGATAAATTCTGCTTCTCCCGATGAGGCGACCTAGATAAGACTCTCAGCACTGGATGGTCGATTCGAATTTCGCTCGCACCCGTCTCATACTCATATTTTCAATGGTAGAGAGATCATGGATTAAAATCCTCTCGCTGTCCGGCTTACCGGGGGAGGTTCACGTGGTTTTCCTCTCCAGGTAACACAAATGAGGGTTAGTTCCATTACAAATTCCTCCGCGAAGTATAGTTTGATCCAATGCTTGATCTAAAAATTTCCTTGTATTTTGGGTTGGGTTTAGAATTATTAAATCGCGGAGTTAAACATTAATAATCATAAATTCAAATATGGGTCAGCTATTCAGGGCTGGATATAAAATAAAATTTATTCTGCTTGTAGCGATCAGAAACTGATTGAAATTTTTCTACCATAGACCTCCACTACCATAGACCTCAGCTACCATAGATCTCCACTACCACGGACCTCCACTACAATAGACCTCAGCTACCATAGACCTCCACTACCATGGACCTCCACTACCATAGATCTCAGCTACCATAGACCTCCAGTAGAGATTTGACCCCTCCAAGCAAATCGGAAATTGGTCGAAATTTGATTGCAAAATACTATCCTCGTACACGAATAACCTAGTTAATAAAAATGTACTAAAAAGAATATAAATCTATTTGAAAATAAATGCTTTTGAATAACTTTAATTTTTAATCTGCAGTAGAAGTCACTTATAGAGATTTGCTTTAAAATATACTAATACACACAATATTTTACAAACCATTGTTTGTAGAAATTTCCCCCCTTTTTTTTACATAGATGTTCACATTATTGGTAATATTACTTACGTTTTCAATTTGTAATTATTTTAATATAATTTTTTGTTCTTACGTCAGAAATTACTTCTTCTTTACTATTACGAGTGAAACATTGTTTTAAATATTTTGTAACACATTCATTAGACAATTACAAAAAATAAACTTTGCAAAATACATATTATTTTACACTTCAACTTTAAAGGAAAAGATGATAAGAAGGAACTTTGAAGGGTTGTCAATATTATTATTTACAATATTTATGACAATATTATTATTTATAATTTTTAATTACTTATAATTTTTAATATTTATAATTTTTCATTATTTATAATTAATTTTAAATGCTTGTATTATTGAATTATTTATTTATTTCTCTTTTTACATAAATTGTTACTTTTTATTTTAATTTTAAAGTAGTAACCTTTCTTTTACATTGATCGAATAGGGCGACCAATTTTATATTCTTCAAAATCCTCTCATCCAATCTAATGGATAGTTTTGCGCAAAATTTTTATCAGGTGTGAAACAATGTTTAGAATGTTTTATTTGTTCACATTCACGGACTTTTTCTCGAATCAAGTATGTATTTAATTGTATAAAATGTGATAAAACATCACAGAGAATGATATTTGAGCTTAAAACAATCACTACTTTTTGAGCCTTCCTAACCAAAAAAAGAAAATTAAAAGCATTATTTTTTTTAAAAAAAATATATTTATTTACAAATTTTACTATTTCACACATTTCTTTGCATACAAACAAATTTGTTCATATTTACATGCATAAATTTAATCTTTACCTAAAAACAACTCGAAATCATGCGTAAAAATGGTTATGGACATCAAGAGTAAATCATACTAAAAAATAAATCAATACAAAAAATAATTTGCAATAATTCATGGAACCTGTCCATTCGCTTTCATATACTTGACATGGAACCTGTTTATTTGCTTTCATATATTTGACGTGGAACATGATTATATGCTTTCATATACTTGACACAGAACCTGTTTATTTTGTTTTATGTAATTGACATGAAGCATAAATAAAATGCATCAATATAAGCAAAATAAAATTCATGGGAAATAAAGCATAAGCTTCTTATCAGTTTCTGAACTAACGAAAATTATTGGCATTGTAACGCGAGATTTTTTCTTGCCCTTTTCCAACAATAATTTTAAAATATTCTTCCTTAATTCTTTCAATTTTACACATTATCTTCCGTGCAAAAGCAGTTCTAACCCAGCCATACAGCAATGCACTCTTGTAGCGATATTATTTTGTTATGCTAATTATTTTCGTATATTGAGCTATAATAACGCAGAAAGGATTCTTAATACATGACGTATATGTTTCTCTTCGAGTTTTGAATTAGACTTTCTCACATTGCAACATAGGCTTCCTTTTTGCTTTTTCCCATACATGATTTTAAAATGCCATTCTATAATTTCGTGTAACATCTTATACTGTGTCTTAAAAACAAGATCCAAACTTATGCAGCTATACGTTTTTGTAAAAATATTCTTTTCCGAAGATTATTTGCTTTTGTAAGTCTTATTTGCTTATTTGCTTTTATGAGCTTTGAAAAGGCTTGTTACATCCTATGCAGTGTCTTAAGAACAAGATTCAAACTTATGCAGCCAGACTTTTTTGTAAAAATATTCTTTTCCGAAGATTATTTGCTTTTGTAAGTCTTATTTGCTTATTTGCTTTTATGAGCTTTGAAAAGGCTTGTAACATCCTATGCAGTGTCTTAAGAACAAGATTCAAACTTATGCAGCCAGACTTTTTTGTAAAAATATTCTTTTCCGAAGATTATTTGCTTTTGTAAGTCTTATTTGCTTATTTGTTTTTGTTGCTTTGAAAAGGCTTGTAACATCCTATGCAGTGTCTTAAGAACAAGATCCAAACTTATGCAGCTATACTTTTTTGTAAAAATATTCTCTTCCGCAGCTTATTTGCTTTTGTAAGTCGAGCTGGTATAGGAGCTAATGCACAGCATATGAAACAGAAAAGGATGCATAAATAATAAAGTCCATTATATGATTTTAAATCATTCCTGAAGAAACCTAAAATAAAAATATGAAATTAGAGGGTAAAAAAACTAAAATAACAAGTCAATATGGATGGTTGACTGAATGTAAACAATAACATGCTTTCTAAAACCGGAAGAAATTCAAAAAACTTTCAGTGTATCCCTCCGCTTATACTATTCTTACGAGGCGTTGCGTGAACAGGCTTAATATTCTAGGAAGTTTTATTATTGTGATTTAAGTTTCAATTTACTCTTAATTTTACCATTTATAAGAATTTACTATAGTTTATAAATTCTAGCAGGTCGTGAGCCTAAAACAAATTTAATAAAATTAATATCACGGCATAAATAAAGTGTAAGGTTTGCCATGTTTTGAGTGTTAAGTTTATAAATTCTAGCAGGTCGTGAGCCTAAAACAAATTTAATAAAATTAATATCACGGCATAAATAAAGTGAAAGGTTTGCCATGTTTTGAGTGTTAAGTTTATAAATTCTAGCAGGTCGTGAGTCTGAAACAAATGTAATAATATTAATATCACAGCATAAATAAAGTGTAAGTTTTGTCATGATTTGAGTGTTAAGTTTATAAATTCTAGCAGGTCGTCAGCCTAAAACAAATTGAATAAAATTAATATCACAGTATAAATAAAGTGTAAGGTTTGCCATGTTTTGAGTGTTATCCCTTATTTGGCTATAATTCTAAAAAATAGTGCCGTTTGTTTTTATTTTGAGTTAGCATCATGTCAAGCTTGCGGAGTCTTCCAAATTCATTTGTTGTTTGGTTCGTTGAAAATTAAATTGAAAGAACGAGACCCTAAAAAATGCCTATTCTATAGCGTTGAAACCTGGTCAATTATTATTAAATAATAATAAAATCTCAATAAATAAGAATTATAAGCATTTTTGTTGATAAAAATGTTGATAAAATGACAGTAAACAATTATATTTTTTATTTTATTTTATAATCAGCGTTGAACAGCCTACCCAATTCTGAGTTTAGGGCTAGCAATGTTCAACTCCGCAGTTTTGTAATTTTGAACCCAATCCCGAAGACAAGAAAACACTTAGATCAAGCATTCAGCAAACTAGCCCTCCTGGAGGATTTTTTAAAGAGACTAAGCCACATTTGCGCTGCGTGGTGAGGAAGACCGCAAAAGCCTCACATGGTTAGCCCGGTAACAAGGGGATTCTAACTCATGATCCGTCTATCACTGAGGACATTTTACCTTATATCTGCCAGCACACAGAGTTCAAAATACAGGGTGATTCGTAACGAAGTATATAATTTCAATACTCTATAAATGAAGAGCAATGTAATCTGCACCTTTTAGTCACACGTCACACATCTAGCCGGTAATCGATTCCCCCCCCCCCCTTTAACACGTGTTAAGATATCTGACTCAAATCCATTGATAATGACTGTGATACGATGTTTCAACTCCGCTAGATAAACAGGAAGGAGAGAAACTAATATCTTATATTTTACAGTCAGTCTATGGAAAGAACTCCCCTCACTATTCGTCTGGAGCAGTAGCGGTGACTATGGTTACGAGGTTTAACTATTTCAAGTTGGGGTGATAGGTCAATATTTAAGACACGTTTTGACTCGGGTCCCTAAGGGAATCAGGGAAGAGAAAAACTCTCCTCTTTGAAATGCTCTTTTTCTTGTTTCCATAGCAGCAGATGGCCTTAGACTTTGTGGTAAGGGAAGTTTTTCCATAGACAAACTGTACATAACCCTGCATGTGGAAATCACAAGGTGATAAGGGTTAGGTTAGAACTTTTGAATTGCCATAAGGTAAGTGGCTTGTCGAAGTCAACTGCTCTCCCAATCCACCGGTGAAGGAGATATTTCATCAAGGTAATCTCACATGTAGGCTAAATAGTGTGATTTTTCACCATCCAATTGGAGAATGAAGTTGCCTGTGTCATCCTGCAACTGTAGACTTAAATATCAGCCAAGTAGTTTGCATATTCAAAAAAACATCTCCCGTGACAGTTTAGTCTTGAAAAAAGAAATTGCCGAACACTTTCTTTCTGGACATTGCACAGAACAGATTTACCTTAGGGAAAACTCTCACATGTTGATCTGGGAATTAGCCATTCTTCGTTTCTCGAAATAAAGCATTTCGCTTGTTTACCTTTTCACTGACGTGGAATGTCGCATCATTAGTGAAAACTAAGCGGAATTCATCACTATCGATGGATTTGATTCTGATACCTTAAGATGCGTTAGGGCGCAAATGCATTACCGGCTGTGTGTTGTGTGACAAAGGGGTCACAAAAAACCATTTGCGACTGTCTCTAACAAGACTTAAAATAATCCCATGCACTTTTCTTGTAGGTAAAAAATAACATATTACATTGTTCTTGATTTATAGTGCATTGAAACTATGCTTCTTAATCAATTACTCTGTATAATTTCGTTTCATTATGACTTTTGAAAAACTTTTTTTACTTACCTATTAATTGAGGTGAGGCAAAACTAACTGGAGCAAATAGAATACCTTTGCAAGACATGCCCATAATATGATCCTTTTTATCTAAAACATCGAACATTTGCCCTGCTATAATGGCTATGAGTGCTCCTGTTCCATAGGAAAAGAACAAAGTTCCTATTAAGAGCTCTGTAAAATTACTTGACAGTATCATTCCTAAAACAGTTATAGCTATATAGGAGTTTGCGACAACCACAAATGAACTGTATGTCATATAGCCTTTATCCACTATCCATACCAGGGAAACACGACCCAGCATGTCAAACAAAGGAGGAAATGTCACAAGATATATTACGTATTCGCTCGGTACTCCTTTATCTCTGGAGTAATCAATTAAAGTAGTGAAAACTATTGAGGTAACAAAGTGTTCAAGTGTTATAAGTGTGGATATACACCAGAAGGTAGAATTCTTAAAAATTCTCATAGTTCTCCAGAAATATATTGTATGGTTTTTACTTGTATCTGTTGGTGTAGAAATTTGTTTTGAATTATCTCTCAAGCCTTTCGCAGAAAAACTTGAAGATGTATATATTTTTAATTGCTTATTTTCATCACTATTATCATGTGAAATATGTTCTTCTACAAATTCTAATGCATTGCTTGTTTCACCATTATCTCGCAAAATCGATTCTTCTTTAAACGCTGAACTATTGCTTGCTTGACGATTATCAGGCAAAATGGTTTCTTCTGTAAATTCTAATGATTTGCTTGTTCCATCATGTAAAAGAGATTCTTTTGTAAATTCTAATGAATTGCTTGTTTCCCCGTTATCTTGAAAAATGGATTCTTCAATAAATTCTAAACTACAGCGTATTTGACGATTATCAGGTAAAATGGTTTCTTCTGTAAATTCTAATGTTTTGCTTGTTTCATCATGTATAATTGATTCTTTTGTAAATTCTAATGTATTGCTTGTTTTACAAGTATCGTGCAAAATGGATTCTTTTGTAAATTCTAATGTATTGAATGATTCGCGTTTCTCAATTCTGTCACTACTTGAGCTTTCCTTTTTCAAACTACTTTGAAGGCTCAAATTTCGATCATCTTTCAGCACAGTACATTCACTTCTCTTTGTTGAAAATTCTTGTGAGTTACGCGTCTCATGAAATAATGTTGCACATTTGAGTTTTAGATCAGTTCTCATTACCAACAAGATTAATGGGAGTCCATTTAACAAAATGCCGGATATAATAAGGCATGTCCCGGACGTTCCATACTCATTAAGTAAATAAATGGCAATTGGAGGAAAAATGAAACCACTAATGCAAGATCCGGCTTTATAAATATCGTTAGCAGTGTTAAAGTTTTCGTTGAAGTGTTTTTGAATAATATTTGAAATTAAAGTTGAGCTGAGTGATTGTCCAGTGCCTGAAATAATAAATTTAATTATTGAACAATGAAAGGAACATTTCTTTAAATACATATGTCATAAAAAAAACTTAAATACTTGCATTTGTTTGAGTTCATCGCAGAATTTATTTTTAAAAAAATGCAAATTGATAAAAAGTTTACTCTATGATCACATTTTGACTGGCCTATTATGGGCCTAAAGCTTTTTTTTGTGAAAGACACAAGTTATTTATAAACTATAAGGGTTAGTTCTCTCGAAATCATCATTAAAACTTTTATTTTTTTCTGACAGTACATGTACATTTTTATTCGATTCGATTTTTTATTCGATACATTCAATTTTTGGGTTAGGTTATTATGAATATTTCGAGTTAGATTTTAAGACGTTATATTTCATACGGAATATTTTTATAGTAGATTTTTGGATAGCAGATTTTGAGTGTAAAAGCTAAGTTTTATTGTATTTATTTATGCTTTTCTAAAAAAAATTCTAAAATTTACGTTTTTACCCCCTAACCTTAGGCCCCTTTTAGGAGATCTAAATGTTTTTCAATTTCGACTAAAAACATTTTTGGCAAATATTAAACTGATAGGTACAATATTAGTATTAGTATTTGTATTACATAGTATTAGTATTTGTATTACATAGTATTAGTATTTGTATTACATAATAAACATAGAACATGAATAGTATTAGCGTTATGGATAGGTACATAGGCAAAATGAACACAGTTACTACTTTTTTGGCTTGAAATGTGAATTTTCGAGAAAGAATTTTTGTTATAGTCATGCATTTTAATATTCAGACAGTTTGTAATCTTGATTTCCTGATTTACAAAATAAAAGTTTTATAATTAAAGTAAAAATTTTTTTCACTAAATAGTGTTTCGTTATAATCAGTAAAGAAAGTTTATTTGAAAAATTTATATTTCTAATTGAATGTTTAAAGTAAACTAATTTGAAAGCAGGTAAAATCCCTCTTAAATCAGTCACGCCATTACTATATGACCATTATTACCATTACTATTCCGAATTGCCGAAAAATGTCTATGCTATTTTACTGATACTTTAACATAGGGAATAGCAGCTTCAGGCTATTCCTCGAAACCTCTGTCATTTAATAAAATAGTTTAGCTAGTTGTTTTTATAACTTTTATGAGTTTGTAACAGTTGTTATTGTCTGTTATGTTTCGTTAGTATATATTAACTAGAGTTCGCAATTCTAATTAGGAAAATAACGCAAAATGCCAATATGAAGGAAAATCAAAGTTATTCTCCAACCATGCACTTTCTAGGCCCATAAATATTCACGAAAATTAAAAGTTGTTAATTTATTTTAATGATTATTGTCTAGGTTGGAAATCTTGCCAAATAGTTGATTTTTCAAAAAAGTTTCATATCTTTTCTTTTAAAAATTAAAGCTATTTATCCATTTTAAAGTTCAGATAATTCTTTACTATAAGGTAATGTATATTTACCATATTCCCGACCGTGTTTCTTGTTCTCTACGGTAGGGGGCAGTATTAGTATAGGTTGTTTCAACTTCCGGTAAAAGATTCTGGTCGAAGAATTTCTGCTGGTTAAAGTAAATTGCGTTAATCCGCATCTCAACGATCAGTTTTCCAAAATATATTTTTCACCCGCAGGTTGTCGGACTACCGAAGCGGGGGTGCCATCCCCTCCGCAGAGGATCAAAATTGTGATGGCATGTCTTCGGATCATCCTTCGGAATGTTTCCCAGACCGTCGCCAATAGACCATTGTGCAGCTCTAGTGCGACGTAAATTAACAACAACAAAATATTTTTTTTCTTCATATCTTCATGTTATATTTTAAAATATGAACAACTGAGAAGAACAACTGAGTATTCCGAGTATATGCGAACAAACCGGAACGTCAAAAAAAGAAATAGTCGCGTCAATGCTATGAGGTCAGAAGTGGGCCCCAAGACTTCCGGTAGGGTTTTTTTTTTTTTTTTTTTTAGGATAGGATTTAAAGTTTATTACGGCTGGTTATCAAGAGGAAAATAAAAAAGTTTTTTTTTTAAACTATAAGTATTATTTTAAATTCTTACCGTGAACAATGCCTATAAAAAAAGTAACAACCATAATATCTTCAGCAAAAAACGTTGCACCAAATCCTATTGAGGATATTAGACATCCAATTAATGTAGTTCGCTCCGGGCCAAACTTCTGGCCTAGCCAGCCTATGAAGGGACCTGAAAAAAAATTTTAATTTTAATTTTAGTTTCATAATATAAGACCCTAACATAAAAAAAAGTTAAGGTAATAACAACGGTAGTAAAGCATTTTTATTAATTGCAAACATGAGAGTTGAGAAGGAAAACTTGTTAATTACTTTCTACTCAAGCGCCAAACCTATTCGAGCATTTATTGGAAAGAAGGACCAACTTTCCAAAAAGCATGTACCGTTATGGAAACCTTGGGTCAGAATTTTCATTTTATTGTCACAAAAATGTTTGCACTAAAAACCTTTTTTCAATAAAGCAAAAATATTGCAGTTTCAAACCTTTCATCTAAAAAGGGTTAAAAATTATTTTTAAAGTTTTTTTAAAAAAAGTACTGTCACTTTAAAATGGTAACTTAGGTCCATATTGACATTTGAGTTGACGTAAAGCTAGCGATAGGATCAAATTGCATTGTCCATTAAAATTTCATGACAAGGTGGATTTTAGCTGAGCATACAAGACGTTACGAAAAGAAACCTTATAATTATCTAAATTAAAGGTTATTTTCACCTTAAGACTAGCTTTATTCAAGTATTTCTTTTCACGTTTGATAACCCTAAGACAACCTCGATTTAAGGTTTTTATAAAGAAGGTTGTTTTCCAAAGTTCTGGATTAGGACAATGTGCGTAGAATAGAGCAGATTGTCAAAGATCTCATTTTAAGATTAAAAGGTTTACACGTAAATCGTATAAAAACCTTTTTAGGTTTACATTAAAAGGCTTTTGCTGAGAGAAAATAAGCTTTATTTTGCTATCTGGGTATAGTTGAAAGTCTTAATCGAAATCTCTTTCAAACTCATTGATTCAGTTATAGGCTGTTGTTTTTGCAACATTGTCTAAAGAAAACCTTGTTCAAGACAAATTTTCTTTCAACGTCGACAATAGTCACTTGATGCTATATCTTGGCTATAGAAGAATGGATCCAGACTTAATACTTAAGGTTTTTCAGCATTGGGCTGAGTTTCACGAGCATTATGAGGTCTGCCAGTGACATGCAAGAGTAAGACATTTATCACTTAATATCCCAGTGCATTTCTTTGCGCACGAGAAACATATTGCTGCAGACCTTTTTTTCTAAACCTCTTGCCACACTGGCTGTTCACACATTGGCTGTCAAACAAAGAGAGCCATCTTTCTTCATTGATAATATGTTTGTGTCGATCCTTTTAAAGCTAATGGTAGCGTAAGGTAAGGTACACCTAAAGCATTCAAAACAATACAAAAGCGTGGATTCTGTATTGTTTTGAAGAATGCATTCCAAACGAAATATTATAATATCTGGTTGAGATTACAATTCTAATCCTATAGGATGTAAAACATAAATTTATTGGGATCTGGAACTAACATTTGAAAATCATAAAATTATCTCCTGACATGCTTGATAATTAGAAACTCGAAAATTTAAAAACATGGTGTAAGGTATGGGCTCTCAGCTGTTTTAAAACTTAAAATGGCTACCGAGATGTTACAAAACGCTCAAGATTCCATGTGGGGAGTCTACAAAAATGAACACTGTTTTGATTAGCAATTTAACCTTATAATAATACTGTGTTAAAGAAGCCTTATTTTTAAAGTTTGATTTCTCAGGAACTATTCAACCGATTTCGATCAATTTTTGAATTTAGCCATGTAAAACTACATCCTTTAAAATAGTGTAAAAAATTTTATAGTTTGCAATTCAAAAATTTTAGAATGTTATTAATTAAAATAATAATAAATATTTACTAAAAGTTATATTTTGCATGGAATTATCTTTGGATAAACGAATTTTATAATTATGAGCAAAAATATTTTAATTTGATATAAAAGTTCTCGTGATATGGCGAAATACGCAAAAAGGAAAATAAACATTAAGGGTCCAAACTTTGGACTGCTCTCCTGACCAAACTATAGTGACCATATTTCCCATTTTGCGGCTACCCCCTATATTTTGAGGGTCAGAAATCCGAATCATTCGAAAAAAAGGTAGATGTATTCAAAGAAAGAACATTTTTGTGTCTGATTCCGTAACTTAGAATATTGTCTACTCAAATTAATTAGCATATTTGAAGTCACCTTCTTGAATCATTAAGCATGAGTCCTAGAACCTGAAGATCCGATTATTGAATCAATACTTATTCAGGGTGGTTCGTTTTTTATTTTACGCACTGTACATGTAGAAGTCAGAAAGTAGATTGCTAATTACTTAAACTAGATTTTAATTTTTGTGGTCATCTTATGAGTGTGCACATTTTATTATTAATCTATAATATTTAAGATAAAAATTGCATCACTTACCTAATATGCTATTGATTAAATACATCGTGAAAATGGGTATAGCTGCTTTGTCTCTCTCCGTCTCATATCGGTCTATAAAGGAAACATAAAGCAAACCAAATAATCTGTATGGACATTGTACTATGCAACTGATTAAGCTACATTCTAAAGCTACAATCCATTTTCTGCTGTTTTCCATGCCTTCTTTCTATAACATGAGAAAAAGGCTTAATCCAAATGTTTTATGATACAAAGGATGTTCCGTAGTGGTCACCTTAATGTATATACATATAGAAACTTTTTCCGAAAAGGAAGACCAAAAAAAAATATAAGAGATGGGGTTCATGACATTATGGTCCCGCCGTTTCGGTCTCGTTGCCGTTACGGTTCCTTTGTCATTTTGGTCCCTTTCCCGATTCAGTCCCTTGTTCTTTCAATTCGTCTATTTTGATGTCCCATTTCTTACTTTTTTAAATTACAGTGGTAATGTTTCAATGGCCCTAATCATAATTTGAGTAATGAAATTAATTATTATGTAATGATGTATTATGATTGTGAAATTTGGAAAACAAATAAATAAATAAATAACGATCGCTATGCTAACTACCTTCATTTTTGTTTCTCCTGTTAGCAGCCAAAAATTAATAAAGTAGCAATAAAGATCATTGCGATTACATTAGAACGTTTTGCAAATTGGGTAATTTTTTTAAAATTTATATACAACGGAACTGAAACAACAACGGGGGCCGAAAAGGCAACAGGACCGAAACCCTCTGCTTCAGCGCATTGTAGGCTCAAATTATTATTTTTGAGGAAAAACAAACAAGCTCTATCGAAGTCTGACAAATGACTGTCGTAGGAGATAAATGTAGAAAGCATCAAAACATGTTTGATTGCCTCTTATCCTTCAACTGCTTCCGGTTTCTTCTGACAATTTAACAAATTTTGATGTTTATCACATCTGTCTTCTTCAATAGTCAGACTTTGATAGCGTTTTCTTATTTCTCACTTAAATATTACTTTAAAATCTCTAACGTTTATTTATTTATTTTTTTTAATTTTGACAATAATTCTAAAAATATATAATAAGAGTTGTTATTGAGGAACAATTTGCGTCATAAAAACATTTGTAACAATTGGATACTTTCAAGCGACGTCATGCGTGGGTAAGCCAATCAGGTTCGACACACGTGTGACGTCGTTTGCGGGTATCCAATTAAATATGATCCGAAAACTGATTCAGCGTGATAATTAACCGAATCCTTAAAACTGTAACTATACTTAATATTGAGTTGTTTTAGAAAATGTTCAATGTTCCTCTGTCCGATTTCGTAATTTAAAGTACCGCCTACAAAAATTAGTTAGATCACCAAAGTAAGATTCTTTAAACTTTCAGATTGTTTAGCACTTGAAAATACGATTACTAAATCGAAAATTAAATAGGGTACTCTGTTTTTTTATTTTGCGTACTGTACATCTAAAACGTCAAGGGCTTCAATCCCAAGATGCCCTAATAACCTCCCTTTAATTTTTAGTTCATTTCCTGGTTCTTGTCCACTCTGTTTGTGCTTACGATATAGTTTCCATCACTGTTCGATTTTGTTACCTTTAGAATGAATTATTATAAATTATTAAGTTAGGCGTAGCTTAGCCGCATCTAGCGTCTGTTAATTACACAATGTGGTCACTCCGATGTGGTTTAAGAGAGTTACTCCTAAACTTCTTTAACAAAAAATGACGCTGTTATTATTTTACTTTTTCAAACAAATAATGCAAATCTTATAGACTCATTTTGTACTTAATAAGATGAAAAAAAGTGGTAAAAGTGATCTATATATGAAAACCACCCGTTTTAAAAAAGTGGTAGTGCATATTTATTTGTACAAAGAAAAAAAAATTCTGTTGTTGATCACGTGTTAGCTTTAAAAAAACTACTGAGCCTTGACATCACATCCAAAAATAACTCTTTGCATAAATTATATATTATGGTATATATTACAAAATATACATCATGCATAAATTATATATTATGATATATATTATAAATTATGGTAGGCTTTGTCTTCAAATCTAAATGTAACTCTTTGCTTGAATTATATATTATGCATAAATTATCTATTATGATAGGCTTTGACTTCAAATCCAAGCATTTCCAAATATAAGCCATAACATAAATTATATTTTATGGTAAGCAGAACTATCCTGTCTCTGCAAAATAAATCCTAATGAAACACTTGTATGACAATTTCTTTTTTATTTTTCGATATAAGGAAACGTCCATTTCCGTTAAACGGATTTACTTTTTAAAGGACACTAATTAAATATGGTTTATATAGAAATTGTTATTCAGATGTAAAATATATGAATCATTCTAAGCCATCTAGATTTGATGATTTTTTTCTACTTTAAATTAAATTTAATATAGCTTCTGTTACGCATAAAAGACTTAACATGCAAATTCTACTCTGCTCTGCGTTTCTCACAGAAATAAGAAATAATTTCTATAAAAAGTAAACAGAATCATAACAAACGCCCGTAACATCAATTTTTTTTTTTAGAATGCTTGTCAAAAAGGAAATAAAAATGTATACACACTAAGTTTCATAAATTACTATTTAAATAATTACGTAACAAAAACGCTGTTGAACTTTATCAAACTATAAGTGAAAAAAACGTGGTGGAAAACATCAAAACCATATTTATTACCTGCTGAAATTTAAAGTGTTTTTTTTTTAATTTTTTTATTATTTTTTTATTAGGAATGACTTTCTAACTCATTTGTTCCAACCGGCAAGCAAACAGGTTTAGATATTTTTATTGCCCTAAATAATAATTTCAGAACAGCCGTTCAACAGCTGACCCAATTTTTGGGTTCACGACTACGAATGTTCAACTCCACAGCCTTGTAATTTGAAACCCAATCCAGGAGACAAGAAAATTTCTGGATCAAAAATTGGGAGAAATTTGCCTTCCTGGAGGTCTTTTTATAGGAACTAATTCGCATTTGCGTTACATGGAGAGAAAAACCACGAAAACCTCCCACGGTTAGACTGTCAGCAAGGGGATTCATGATCCGTCTACCACTGAGGATATTTTACGTCAGCACTGTGGTCGGTGAGAGCCGGGTGTGGAATTCGCATTGACCAGCCGTCGCTGAGATTCGAACTCGGTTCACCTCATTGGAAGGCGAACCCTCTATCTCCAGAGCCACCACGGTTCTTGAATAATAATTTGTAACTCCGAATGTGCATACATTTCTTTGCTTCATTTTTGACAAGATTTCTAATAATGTATTTTTAAGTGCAGTCTTCACGGAACGCCCATTTCACATGTAAACATTTACTAGTTAAATTATCCTCTGTTAAATTTCGCTCAAGATTCATGATTTTTAAAAAAACAAAGAAAAAATATTCAAAACCTTTTGCTGTAAAAAGTGACTTCCTTAAAATAATAAGTTAAATCGAAACACTATAAAACGAAGCAAATTTTAAAAAAGAAAATTAATTTGTTAAAAAAATTTATTTGTTAAAAAAATTAATTTAAAAAATTTAATTAATTTTTTAAAAGTAACAAGAAATTTATTGCTACATTAGATTTTCTTTTACTTATTTTCAATGTGCTATGCTTAATATTTTTTCATTTAATTATTTCAATCTCATGTGTTGTTTTTCTCTGTGACGAATAAATGCATTATTTAGTAACATTATTTCAAGAAAACTGACCGCGTTATAGAGTAAATAATTGATATATATTTCGTAAAATCAAATTAAGAAACTTACTTTTATTTTGCCTTTTCCATAAAATAGTTTGGTTACCTAATTTTACATAGCATTTGTATTAACATTGAAGAGCGAATTTATCCTTTTGTTCTAAAAACATGACCCATTTAAATTTTTAACCAGTGAAAGATTTTTAACCTTATTTTTCTTCTTGTTTTTTCGCTCCAAATCACAGCTTAAATCAGTTCATATTTAACGTAATGACTATGGCTTTTCAATATCAATTTTTCGCAGTGTAATGCTTCATTATAAATTATATTGCAAATATCTTCAATTTGCATTCGAATCTTGTCGTTCAAATTTTTTGCAGTGTAATACTTTATTTTGATCTGAATTTTTTTTTTCCAATCATCTTTAACCTTCAATAATTCTAAAAGTAAAAAAAGTTTAAGTGAGAAACAAAATGAATGAAAAAATAATAATTTAGTATCAAATATTTTCTTTTTTTTCTAACCTCCTCTTCTTCAAGGAAATTCGTTTACAAAGTTCAGGAAATTGATAAAACTCCTACTTTCTTGATTATTTAATTATGTGAGTCATCGCTGTCGTGAACCAATCACTACAAAGATCAATCCAGAAAGGATTGTACTAATAGTTTATAAATTGTACGTGTTTTATGAACAAATAGTACAATTTTGTCCTAGTACCTGTTTATGAATCTAATACTGCTATCTAAACAAGTTTCCAAAGTATTTTTCAAGTCGAATCGAATGAGACTTTTGTACGTACTTCACATTGCTATCCGAAGAATATCTGGAACATGTAAGATATATTTTCCGATTCATTTTTTAATGGTTAATTGGAATCGATCTGGTAAATAATTAAGAAGTTATATATAAGGGTTATTTTGTATACATGATCCCCCATGGAAACTCTCTAAATGCTTACCCAAGAATACAACTATCAACACCAATCTCATTGTCCCATGCTCCAAAAAGGAATTAACATTAGTTATCTTTAAAAAGGGCATGCAAACAATCAATGCAATGTCGGAAAGTAGCATTGTCCACGCATTTACTGAAGGCTCAGCTGACGAAACTATTCAAAAAAGGCGCAACCATAAACCATTCTTTGGGCACTGGTTCCATCGCTTCAAATTTCATCAGTGAACTCAGAGCAATATATAATGCATTGCGTGAATACAGCTTACTCAACAACACTGACAAATGACTCCAAAGCTGCCTTAGAAGCATTAAATAAAGGTCAATCAAGGCTAACACATGATATCCAACACCAAATGGAAGAAATTGACAAACTAAACAGGATATGTATTCTGCAATGGATGACCGCGCATGTCGGCATCCCTGGAAACGAAGAGGCAGATCAACTTGCCAAGGAAGGGAGAAATCTCAATAATAAAAATATCGTCAAGGTCTCTCTTGACGATGTTAATGCGATCGCAAGGTTCCGTCTGAGAGAAAACACCATTAAAAAAGACTCTCAAATTTGTGAAATAAATGCAAATAGAGACCTTACCAAAACTATCATCCGCCTTAGAACTTATCACTATCGAGGTATGAAGATCCTGGGAGATGGCAATAGTAGAACCTACCTTCTCTGCAGCAACTGTGATGATATTCCACTAACACCAAAACATATTTTTGACTGCCCTGCGATTTTAAGATCCCTGACTCAGCTTGAAAAATTCTCCCCCTTTGATATCGAGAGTCTGTACTCCGACAACATCAAGGAGTTAGCCGGCAGTGTTTTGCACACTCATGTATATCTATAGTTCTCCCCATGGATACAACACCAACCAACCCTTTTGTATACAGAAAGTACGAAATATTGTAAATGTACTTATTTAAGCACCTTACGTTTGTTTTACAGACAAAAAGGTTTGGTTTTATATGTATTTTTTTTTTTTTTTTTTTTTTTTTTTTTTTTTTTTTTTNTTTTTTTTGCTTTATCTTATTTGACCAAACATAAATTAAAATTAGGACTTACATCTCAGAAGTTGAAATGAAGTTTGTTTTATAAAAAAGTATTATTTTTGAATTGCACTTATTATGCAGAAAACACGTATAACTTTTTAACTATTAGTCTGATAGTCTCGAAATTAGTCACATTTAATTTAGCTTAAAAAATTACATCGGAATATTTGCATGTTCAGATAGCATTTGCATATCAGTGCAAAGTATATATAAGCACATAGCAAATTAGTCCTTCTTTTCAGAGGGGTAAATAGTTATAAGTACAAATTTGTTCTTTTCGTACATAAAACGCTTATAACTTCTGAACTATTAGCTCGATCCTCTGTAGATTGGTTTCATTCAATTCAGTGTGAAAAAATATATCTGAAACAATACCTCACTTGCTTGTCTAGAAGAATTTAAATTTTCACCCACAAATCACACCCTTTTTTTCCAACAAAAGTACAGAAGAGAGAAGGGAATTCAGGAATCATTTATTATATAGCTTTCTGACAAGAAATATGTCCCACAGTGAATTGATCGTTAAGACGTGGTTCCCAGCAGATCACCGAAGTCAAACATCACTGGCTGCGATCAGTGCGTGGGTGGATGACCACTTGGATCAGACTGCGTAAGGACCAAGGGTGTGTGGTTTTGGTTTTCGTTAAATGTTCTACCGTAAAGTGCTCAACTTCACGTGCAGGTCGTTGGGCTACCGAAGCGGAGATGCCGTCCCCTCTGCAGAGGATCAAAATTGTGATGGCATGCCTTCGGATCATCCTCAGGGATGTTTCCCAGACCGGAGCCAATAGCCCATTGCGCAGCTCTAGTGTGGCGTAAATGATCTACAACAACAACTGACAAGAAATATATTAAGAATAAATATTTCCAAAGACCCACCTCGAAACCTCAGGAAATTGGGCTCATGACGAATTGTCACTTCAACGAGTTTTGCAAGCCACAAATTAAGCCCAAGACGAATTATCATTGTAACGAGCTGTGCCCATGACAAATAATTGTCGAGAAAAATTGTGTCCACGATAATGCTTCGAGGCGAAGAGCTGTGCTCATAAAGAATTGTCGTCCCCTAACAAATTGTGCACAACCTATTGACGCCACGACGAATTGATCCAAAATAAAAAATAAATAACTAAATAAAAATTTTGAAAAAATTGCAGGCAGTGAGAATGGTCCTTTAATGGAGTTTCTACTCTCGTCTTGTAGGGCAATGGAATCGGGTACAGTTTGAAGGTTTTTTTTCGCATATCGGGATAATACGAATACCCATAGTTCGCATATTCGACTCGTCACAACTTCGCATGCACAATTGAATTTCTCTTATGCAGTGAGAACCGTCCATACACATTGAAGCACCCAATTTGTTGATTAAAAAGTAAGCTAAAAGCAAGTCTTTAATAAAAGTGTAAAGTTTTAAATGAATCTCCATATCATCGTTTTATGTACGAAAACTATGCATCACAGCTTCGTTTCAATCAGTTTTTCCAGTTTTTAATATTTGTTTCACTTTCAAATATTATTTTTGTAGTTTAAAATATTTTCCAGTTTAAACAGTTGAAACTCTTAAACATTTTCGAGTCAATATCATTCCGCAAATTAATGCCATTTCTATGCTTTAAAATTTGATAGCAAATCTTATTTTATGTCAATTATTTATTGTACACCCATCACAACTTCTTAGTTGTGCTAAGTATATTCTTCAAAGTCCCTAACAATAAAGTATAAATGTCGTTGGAGTAGTTTATCAAGGTATGTTTTATTTTTGCTTTTTGTTACCAACAAAGTTGCTGCTTATTTGTCATAATAAATTTTTTTAGCCCTCATTATTGAAATCTCTACAAAATAAGTCTCAAGTGATTATTTAATCAATTTAAATTTCTTATGAAGAATTAAACTCTTTTTCCGAATTGTGAATGAGGGGTAGTAAGAATTAACTGAACATTAATTCGATAAAACGTATGATACAAAAAAATTAATGCATGTTTAAATTATTTTATTTAGAAGTTGTTGAATTACTAATGTAATTTTAAATTATGTACATTATTTTGTAGGGGCATTTAAGTTTTGGGTCAATTTATATTTAAAATTCTGAAGCTTTCTTGACAAGTTCCTATGTCAAGAAAGTACTTTAATTTTAGTATTTTTGGTTAGTCAGGCTCAAGGAAATGTATAATTTTTTTGAGATTTGTGAAGTGATTAAAAAAGTAAATAAAATGAAATTAAATAAAAAAGTTGGGGCAGTGCTCTTTATATTTTTGTCAACTTTTCGCTTGTGCTCAGATAACCCAAAAGTACCTTTAAATTGTTATAAAATTAGTTTTATCTGTTTTATTTTTCAGAAAGGCCATAATGGAGGTTCACGAAAATTTGCGGAAACAACGAATAGCTCTTCTCAATCATGCTCATATTGAAGTAATATTAAATTTTTTTTACCTTTTTTTAAATGAATTTTTAAAATGGATTTGTTTATGACTTTCAAATCACGGAAACTTCAAACTTTATTCATTAATAGAAGCTCTATAAATTTAGCATTTTTGCTAGCCATCCATTTTAAAAGGGTGCTTTTCTATGTAAGATGTGATATTAAAAATTAATGTTTGTATAAATAAATCCAAAGTTTTGTGTGTGTAAGTCTTAAAGAATAAATGTTCTTTTTTTATTTTCAAATAAAAAATATTTTTAACATTTATGTTAAAATTATCTAACATTATTGTCTTATGAATCAATAAACAATGTACATATACCACTTTTACATAGTCAAACTATTTCTTGATTTTGTGCCTTTTTATTTAGAATATTAAAATATGTTCGTTGTTATTCTTGTGGGTATCAAATACTTTTTCTTAAATAGCTCTATTTTTTTTAAAAATGTGTTTAGCTATACAATAACTACAAACATTTTTGTTTAATTAAAAAAAATATACATCTATTATGCTTTAAAAAATTAACTTACTATCATTTTGTAAGATATATTCTGATTGTTTGTAATTAATTTTTTTTTTTATTTTGCTACCATATTATAAAAATGTCTCACATAAAAACTTTTGAGACATTTTTATCCTCTCAAAGTCATTTACAATATTTAGTGTAAAATATTTTAAGAAGCCCATATAAGAGAAAATAAATGTAAAGTAAAAACTTTAAAGCATTTTGTGTATTAAAAGTATTTTTTATAGAACTAAAACTTTTAAATTTTCTTGTGGCACTTGAATATCTATCAAATACTAAATATAAAATTAAAATTATCTTTAATTAGTAGCGGTTTCCACACCTGCTTGTCGCTCACCAAATCTGAAATAACTTCCATGCTTTCTTTTAAATCACTTCATCATCTGAGCTGGCTCAGTTTGTTCTCCAGATTCTAAAACCTATAGTAGTCTAGTACTTTTGTTTCAGCAATGTCCTTCTGCATAGGCTTAAACACATGGCATTTTGAAAGTACTCAGACAACAAACATGTCCTAAGTTATTGACCAAAGTAGTACATGCAATAGTTAAGATCTTAAAATAAATATAGATTATTTTTATATAGAAATGTATCAAACTTACTAAATAAAAAACTTATAAACTTATTGATTTTCGCTAAAGGAAAAAAAAATTGAATTTCTTGAATTCAAAACAAAGAAACTTATCTGAATTATATACTTACATCATGCTGATATATGCTTTAACAATTAACACATCATTGGTATCAAAAATTATTATTTATCACAAGTTAAACCAAGGCTAAAGGCCAGTTAGCTTTTTGCACCAACCAAGGTTGACTCAGCCTTTACGAAGCAGACTTGAGGACTCAACACTGGAGGTTACATGTTCGGTTGACCACCTAACCGAAACACCTGCTTCTACACCCCATTGCGAAAAGTCAAAAAAACTACCATGGGCAAAATCGGCATTGGTGCTCCACTGAATTTTGTTTAGTTAACAAAGGCTGAACTTAATTGCAACATTTTGTGCACTAATGTAGTTCATCCTTGGTTTATCAAATACCTTTGTTTGCCAACAAGTAAATAAAAAATAAATTATTGAATACTTTAAAATTTCAGCTCGTACTAAATGTTATGCATTGAATCGACAGAAAATTTTACATTATGAATTAGTAAAGACAATTTTTCTTCATTGATTTTTTTTTAATTCAGGAATATAATACTTTTAAAATGAATATTCCAAGTAATAAAATATATGTATGCTTACCTCTTAGTTGTTTTAATGAAAGAGAAAGATAACAATTCAATTTTAGGCACATTTTAGTTGAAAGAATGTATCAAAATATTGAAGAAAACTAGATTACTCTCATGTCCTGATCCTTGAACTTCATTTATTAGGTTATTGCTGCATATTACACTGCTTATCAACATAAGTTATTTAAGTTTTCTTTTTCTGTACAAAAGTGTCTTTGTGGTTACTAGCAAAAAATAAATTCATATATATATGTATCATTACATACATATATATATATATATATATATGTAGACTAGCTNAAATGTAAATATATATACAGGATTATTCATAATTCCCTCCGGGCATGAACTGGCTGGACTATCACATTGATGTATGCAGTGTGACCAAGGGTTCACACATAGAACACCTGTAATGTATGTAAGTAAAACTTGAATAATTTCAAATGTTTCTTTTTTTCATATTCATCTTCTTTTTTTTACTATAACGCTTCGAAACCCCGGAGGGAATTATGAATAACCCTGTATAATATATATATATAAAATCTTTGATTCATTGATATCTAATAGACATGATAATAACTCATAATTTATGCTTGCAGTTTATGTGTACATTGAAATACTTTCTGTAGTAATGTTTCACATTATTACTTTTTTTATAGGCAATGAAACAAATTGTTGAAAAGCAACAACCCTTTAAACCCACTGTCAGTGGTGCTGTTTCATTTCGAGAATTGGCTAAATCGAAAATGGAGGAATCTGAATTTACAGAACTAATGTCAATCATGTATCATTACAAGGATACAAACAGGTTCTTAAATTATAGATTTATTAATATTATTTTCATTATCCAATACCAATTATGCTAATGTGTAATTATGTGAGTCTATTTGCTAATATTTTCCCCAATATTATGTGCTGAACTTGCCATCAAGAAAAAGCCATTTCATTTATGAAAAATGACTCTTTTTCAATGTCGCTAAATATTACCAGTGTTCCAATAATTGATTAACAAAACTTGTAAATATATAAATAGTTTTAAAAATTTTAAGCCTAAAAACTATGTAAACTATCTCAAAATGTTAAAGGATAATCCCAAGAAACTAAAAGCAAAAAGATATACCTAAGGATTTAAAAGCTCCGTTTGCTTTAAAATTATGAAGGAGGTATGAAGTGTCTACATGTTTTGCAAGTTTAAAGATAGTTGCTCATTCTCAAGACTTGATTTTGATAATGCCAAAATTTTTTCCATCCCTGTAATATCAACTCAACTTCATGTCCTGGAATCTTGTCTCATTTATTTGAATGCTAGTTCCCTTATTAATAACGGGAGTTCCTCACCATCTTTCCATTACCTGTGGAAATGCAGTTCGCCTTTATTTGCTTCCCTCTGCCACTGTAGTTTTTTCTAGCTTTGTTTTCTCCCTTCTTTTTTTCATTTTTTTTCATTCTTGGCTTTTGTGGTTTTTCTAATTTTCTTTTTCACCATTATTTTTTCATTGGTAACTTTGTTTTCTGTTTCAAATCACTTTTGTTTTTGCATTCGTGCCTAGCAAGTCTTGAGAATGGGCACCTATCTTTGAGCATTTGAAATATGTTGACTTTTCCTTTACTATCTTGGCATTTCTTCATAATTTTGGAGCATGATATGATTCATAATGTTTTTAAATTTAAAAATGAATAAAGTTTTCTTTTTTACTTGTTATATTCAGAATATTAAAGACAACAACAGATTCAGCTGATTTGTCTAAGAATTGGAAATATTCTCCTAATTTTTAAAAACATTGAGGAATCCTTTTTTTTGAGATTTCTATCATTATATTATTTTAAGCATATATGAAGTATTATTTTGTTTGTCATAGAGACGTAACTTTACCTTTGGACTTTGAATCACGTTTTTCAAATCTTCTAGTTAACTCATTTTTTTTTAAGCATTCAAGACATGCAAACTTTTTTTTTTACCATCCTCATAATTTTGAAGATTATGAAGTTTTTAAATCACAAAATGTATATATATAGGAATANATATCCAGGTATATATATATATATATATATATCTGTGTGTGTGTATAAATTAATATTAAGAAGAACAACAGCAGACTCGGCTAATTTGTAAAATACACTGTGGAATCATTTTTCTGGGGATTAAATTATTTTAAGCATGTATAAAGTATTTTGTTTGTCATTGATATTTAACTTTATGTTTGAACTCTTGTATAGTTTTTATGTTTTTGATCCAAGTCTTTGGTAGACTTGTTTTTCTTACCTTTGCTGCAAATTGAATTTTTTTTTTTCGTCTTTGGCAAAGGGAGTTTTAAAACTATGTTTTTCTCTAAACTGCTTAGTGTTGCTATGAAAAAAATTTAATAATAGTGTACAAGATGATAATGGACAAGAGAAATTGAAAAAAAAAAAATCCAGCATAAAATACTAAGTTTTTGAAGTGATAACTGGTGTTAATGGTGTTGAGAAATCTTGTACAGAATAAATCATTTCTATGGGTGTGCTGAATAAGAAGTGATGTGTAAAAATAATTTATGTTCTTTATAATACTTTCGCTATAGGGGAGAGAAAATCTCTCTAGATTTGCACAGATCTATAATAAGCGAGTAAGGGAATCAGAAAAAATTAAGCTGCAAATTTTATTAAAAATTGTTTAATCAAAAAAAGTTGGGCAGTGCCAAATTTAGCTACAAGTTTTCTATTTATGGTAATTACATTTTTATTAATCTTAGCAAAACTATAAATTGCTTACTTTGTTTATCATTTTCAAACTTTACAGAACTATTTTAATATTTTTCTAATTTAGAAAGGATAATAATTTTTTAAGAATATTTTTAACTACTTCTTTAGTGTTTCTATGACGTAAAAATTGTGTGCAATAAAAAAAATTTCATTTCAACACATTTTACTATGGAGAAAGTTTAATGTGTTTCTCTTTTCTATCATTTTAGAATTTAAAATTAAAAAAATTAATTAATTAAAAAAATTTGTTTCTTCTACTTATTATTAATGTTTCAATGTTCTTATGAAGCTAAATAGTTCATTGTTTATGAGTTTTAGTTTTTTTCTCTCTCTTCTTTTTTTTTAGTTCAAATATTAACTCAAATATTGTTGGAGTTCTCACAAAAATATACTGTATCTTAAAAAACCATCCTGAAATCAAACAAGCTTTTGGAATGTTTTTACCGCCTAATATAAATTTGAAATTTCAAACTGGATTCTATGCTGCAACTGATGATTCAGCTGTAGAAAATGAAGAACAGTCAACTGAATCTCCTTCTGAAATGAAACCTGTAAGTTATTCTGAAAAGTATTTATTATTTACAGTTAAGTAAAAATGCTAATTTATGTAATTCTTTAGTATAATTAATGTAATTTAAATTTTAAAATAAATATCTAATTCTTGTAATCTGAGGTTTTAATTTACTTATTGTTGAATTA
Organism: Parasteatoda tepidariorum; assembly: GCF_043381705.1. Classification (NCBI taxonomy): domain Eukaryota; kingdom Metazoa; phylum Arthropoda; class Arachnida; order Araneae; family Theridiidae; genus Parasteatoda; species Parasteatoda tepidariorum. The sequence goes on from NC_092213.1 coordinate 64,347,075, forward strand.
AAATCAATGAAGTTATATGAAATTAAGAAGAAATCTATTAATTTGTGAATCTGAGTTTATATAACAGTTGATAAAATTAATAGTGTTCTAAATTTTCATTTTTTTTCAATATTTTTCTGTGAAAAACATCTATTAAAACTTTTTATGCAGCATTTCTGGAAATTTCCTGATATTTATTTTTTAAGGATGTAACTTAGCGAAACTTTTTTTCTTCCTCATGTATGAGATGTTTGTCTGAATGTATTCATATGAATTGAGTGAAAAATAAAATCTATTTTTAGAGATTCCCTCTATATCCACGTAACACATCAGCGTTGAATTCGAAAACTGAAATATGATTGCTAGTGTTTTGAACTCATTAAGATTCGTTATTATTTCTGACATTTTCTTTTCCACTAACACATTTGAATGCGTAGGGCTAAGAAAAGGAGCCTTGGCAATAAATTAAATCTATTAATAGCAAATGCATGGATTCCCAAACTTTCTTTGGCTTAAACTATATGAACAATGGTCTTCTTGATTTCTTGGTGAACGAAGGTACCCTGTGGGGCTCGCTGCGGGCCATTTTTAAAATTTATTATATTATATTTTATAAATCGTATATTTTCAAAAATAGGAAGAATCTTCTTTACTTCGGAGGTCTGTATATTTTCAAAAAAAAAAGTTTTTTATTATTTATATGTTGATTTCGTTATTTATACTGTTTATGATGTTTAATATTTAATTGCTAGTCTTTATCTCTTTGGATTAAAATAGTGAACCCTCTGAATTAAAGTACATCAACCAACTTCTTCCACTAAAATAGTAATCATCAACTTCTTCAACAAACGTCATCTCTATGTTTCCCCATACTAGTTTTTTCTGTGTTAATGAATTTTATGTCTTTAACATAAAATATACAAAAAATTTTAAGTTTGCTTTCTTATGATAGCAATTAAAGAATAGTATTGGTTTTAAAACAATCAAGAAAATATATACAGTCAGTATAATGAACTGTCTGCAGACCCAGCAATAAGATCACTTTTAATGATGGTTCATTCTATCCAAAATGTCAGAAAATCTTCTTTAGCATATTGCAGTAGCATAGCTGCCAACTCTCCTTATTCATTTGAAAGACTCCCGAATTCTGAAGCTTTCTCCTGAAGTTCCGATCCGACTCTAAATTTCCCGAATTTCATTAAAAATCTGGAAATCCTTCCCCCAAAAAGGATTTTAAAATGTAAAAAGTTTTTATGGAAAAGAATCCATACAAAAAATTGAAGCACTCAGATTGAAGCATGAAAATAATTGCAAACCATGTGCCCTCGAGAAGAGATTTATGCGAGTCGGGATCCTGCTTAGACAGAAAGTTAGAGGTGGAGAGCTTACCGTCAGAGATCATTGATGAAAGTACAGTGAATTTTTATAAATTGGAAGAAAATTTGATAAATTGGCTATGCTTTTCTTGCTGGTAATACTACATTCAAATACTGAATGTGAACGGATCAAGTGAACAGTTTAGTGAAGAAAAATCAAACTATTGTAGAGCTACTGGATCTAATTAGAACTTAGAAAAACTTATGTCCATAAAATGAGCCACTAATAAAAAATGTTTTAAGGAAGATTTCAGTAACCATATTTTACAAAAACTCAAATTGCCACTTATAATTCAGAACTGTCTTTAAAGAATGCAAAATTGTTTTTTTTAATTTTTTTCTATTTGTATAAAGAATGTATTTTTATTGTGCTAAATCTTTGCTGCATTTTCATTTTGCGAAAATGTATTCTAATTAGCTGTAATTTTATGATTTACTTATTCAAGTGAAGATCGTAATGTAATGCTAATTTTAGTTTTTAATGTCTTTTGTAATTTTTAATACATAAACATATTTTTAGATTTTTGTCCATTTTTATTCCTCTAATAAATGAATATTTTTCTGTATAAATTGTGTATTTTTATATTGTAATTTCTTATTTTGAAAAATCCCTATACCATAAATTTTTTCTGTGCATTTCCCCCAAAACCCTCCTTAATTATGGTTTTGTGATGCTGGCAACTATAAAGTAGTGTTGTTAGAAATAGTAATTTTATAATACTTAATTTGCTTTATAAATTTTAACTAACTAGATATATAAAGTCTCTCTACAACATAGTTTCCTTAAAGCAAATTTCTTTCTATAATAAAATTTTTTGACAAAAACATTCTAACTCTCCATGTAATAAAGTGATTCTCTCTCCATAACAAATTTTTAAGACCTTTATCTTCTCAATTTTCTTCTTTTCTGAAATTTTTTAATTATTTATATGTTTTTATTTCTGTTATTTTAGAAGAAAAATTCATTTAAAAGTTTTAATATCTGAAAAACGTAATTTTGAGTTTACTATAAAGGAACTATCAACTTCTTAGTTTTTCTATATATGTATGTATGAAATAACATTAGTTAAACAATTGTTTCTGTGAGATCACTAAAAATGTTCGCTACAACCAATGTTCACTATATTCCAGGTTCATATTATAGTGGGGTTACACTATACAAAAGGGTTGAATTCAGTTTATTTCAATAACTTAAAGTCAAGACTCATTTATAAAAATATCACAGTTCATTCTGTTATTCATTGATTATATTATATTGTATGATTTTTTTAAAAAGAAAGTTTTTTTTTTCATTGCAGGACTCAACTAGTTATTTGGCTTCACAGGATTCGAATAGTAGTATAAGAAAACAGGATACCATTTCTGCAGAGTATGCTTCGTGTTTTCTGCATAAAGTAGAGGTTTGTGATTTATTTTATTTTTGGTCAATTTTTTTTGTTGCTGTTTTTATATTTTTTTAATTTTGCACATTAATTAGGGAAATTAGTTTAAATATATGCTTTTTTTTTTTTTTTTTTTTTAAAGGAACGTTTTAAAAATGATAGAGAAACATATGAAAAATTCATTCAACTGTTGCCATCTTTAAGAGATTCATTGGTAAGCACTTAATACTGCTCAAAACTTTTTTGTTTCACTAACCCGTATTATATAAAAGTTCTCATAAGATTTATCTGCATTTCTTTCATTTTAATTCCATCTCAGAAATCAGATCCTGCATTTGAAACTCAGTTATTTGAAGAGATATGTAGACTTTTTCAAGATCATGATGATTTGATCGATGAGTTCAAAGCCTTTGTTCCCAATGCAGACTACAGCTATCAAATTAAAGTAAGAAGTACTTTAAGAATTTATTTTAATTTTCGTGTTTGAAATTTCAAATGTATATTATATATATATTTTTTTTATACCTTATTTTGGATAAAATTATCAATTGAAATTTTTTATATTAACCCTTTGGAGGTTATGAACGAGGAAGAACCACTCGGGAGCAAGATTTCGATTAAAATGGTTAGAAACGAGCACTTCTCGCATGGTGAAATTTTTCCCCAATGGGCGCTGAGGAGCTGAGATCGTTGGTCATTATTATTCTGCATTGATTATGTTACAAAAGAATCCTACTCGCGAAATGTAGTTAGTTTTACTGTCTACAGATGGCAGTACGGGTTCCATGAATTTCTTTTCATAATGAAGGGGGATTTTTTTTTACCTTGTACTTTTTATGTGTATTTTGGCACGTTTTTAGGTTGTTTGTAAAGTAAAATGGCTCAAAAGAGAAAGTTAGATAATTAAGATGATGATTATGATTGTTAAAGATTTTAAGGTAATAACTGTAATTTTTTTATAGCGTGTACAGAAAGATTTTTAGGTAATTACTGTATTTAAATGCTTCATAAAATTTTACATTAGTTGTATTTATTTAGTCCTTTCAATTTAATATTTGTCTTAGATTTATAATTAACTATATTATTTATAAAATTGATTATAATCATTTATGATTTACTATTTAATAATTATCATTTATTAATTATTTTAAAGTACGTAAAAACTGTTATTTATGTACTACAAATCCTTTAAGAAATTTTTAAAACGCGTGAGGCAAGCTATCTATGGCATCGCCAGAGAAGGGCGCCATTTCCGTAAGAACGACGGGGGAAAACAGCTGCCACTTTAAACTACTGTTTACTCGTAATACTGCGCAAATTAAGTAAACCAAAAATTAACCGTTTCTCTAACCGTCAAAGGGTTAATAAAGTAGCTTACTTGCTGGTCATACTAACTACAATATTTAATCTATGTTACCTCCACGTGTAGCCTCACCCAAGATTTCAAAAAGTTGAGCACTGACTTTTAAACTCAGTTAATTATAGCTTTAGTTGATAATAACTTTAAAAGTAGAATATTTGTTATTTTTAAGATTGCAAAATATTTTGGAAGACAAGTATTTTTGCTTCTTTATTTGTTTATATTTTTCCATATTATCAAATTTATTTTAGTCCCATATGCAACTATGTAGCTAGTCATTGGTGATGTTGTAAAAATTAAATTATTGGACAATTTAATTTGAAATAACTGTATTCATATAAAATTTATATATTTTTTGTTATAATAGTTAAAACACAATGAAAGTAAACGTAGCATAATTTCTTGAACAATTTCTTCTGCTTTTGAAATTTTCATAGTAAAAATCTGCAAATATAAAAGTGTTACAAATTTGTTTTATGTTTAACTATATTTTATGTTCCATGTTCAAAATTATAATTTACAAGCTAATGAATTATAAATTTGTATTATTTTATTTAATAATTTTAAGGTAGTTGTTTGTTAAAAATTTGATATCTCAGGAACTATTTGACCAATTTGGTTCTAGCTTTATATTTTGCTTCATAAAATTGCATTTTTTAAAATGGTGTAAAAAACTTATGTGCCTTACAATTCAAAATTTTTTATTAAATTAAAATATTGAAAAATTATAAATAATTATAAAAGTAAAATTAGCATTCCAACTTTCCAAACTTGTCCAAACTTTAGATCCCGGTCTTGACCAAACTGTTGGAACCATATTTCTCAGAATGTGATTGTGCCAATATTTTGAAGATCGATCAAAATCTGTCATAAAGTGTATTTTATTTTGAGAAAGTATGTTTCTGTGGCTGATTTTGTAACTTAATATATTGTCTGCATTAATTAACATATTTGAGTTCAATGCAGATATTTTTTCCCCTTACATATTGATGATTTTATACTTTTAGACTGTATAATTGCTAAATATTCATTTTTTAATAGATGCTATTGAAACTATATTATTTTAATTATAAAAATTCTATGTTTCTATTTCTTTTAAGTTTTTATGTTTCTTTTACAAATTATTTATATACATGTATTTTTTAATGTTTTCCAGAATTTTGGTAACTTGGCTTTAACAAATGTATCTGACACTGAAGAAGATGAAGATGTAAGAATTACTTTTTCTGAAATGTTATAGTTGTATTTTTCAGTAAATAACAACTTTTGAGCTTATTTTTTGATGTACCTGAAATTACATTCATTTTTAAAGTGTTGGTCTATGTAAATTGTGCTTTCTCAGTTTAGATTTATTTTTTAATTAAATTATTTCTGGTTTATGCTTATTAGAATGCTGAAATATTTTTTATTTATAGATAGTTAAATTATGTTAAACTTTACCTGTCGGAAATTATTAACAGTTTTATCTTTCATAAATGGTTTATTTTAGCGTGTTTAAATTTGTATATTTTTTATTAAATTTCTTCTTAATTTTTATGAGTTTTAAAACATTAATATTTAATTTTCTTTTCATCAGGTTGCTATTGAATATAATGAAGTAAAAGATCCTTCAATATCTAATGTTTATAAATATGGCACTTACGAAGAACATAAATTTTTCGACAAGGTTTGTAATTGTTTTTATGTGTTAATATTACTTTCATGAAACTTATGAAATATTATTTTGATAGAATTATTAAATTTTGAAATTTAAAGCTCATTGTATTCTGCATCCAAATAAATTATATGTTTTTCTTTATAGGTAAAAGTTGCACTTGTGTACAAAGAAGTCTACAATAATTTCCTGCATTGCTTAAATCTGTATAATGAAGATGTTGTTACAAATGTGGAACTGGTGAAAGTGTGCACGTCATTTTTAGGGTAATACTTTTTGTCTAATCTTATCAAATGAAATTTGAAAATTTTTTCAACTTAATTATCACTAAAATCATCAATCCTTTTTGAAAAAAGAGTTCACTTTTATTAATATCAAAATAGTAGTTATTTATTATTAATGTTTTATATTGGTTAGGAATTTGATCTCAATATTCATTCAGACTATTTTTTTATAAATTTTGCAGCAGAAACAAATTTATTTTAATACAATTTTTATCCAGATAAGACTGAGTTTTTATTTTTTTTGTTAGCATTATTTTTTGTCAGAATTGATCAAGAAAATTGAAGATTAACCATAAGATTTTAAAAAAGGAAAACAAATTTGTTTTGAGAAGCTATTAATAGTATAAAGCTTAAATAATATAAAAATAATTGTAAAACTTGAACTGGTTTTGTAAACTATTGCTTTATAATGTTACTACATGAAAGAATTATACTAAAATTAATGATCATAATTTTTTTTTTAAATATATAAATAATTACATTTCTATCAGATATAGCCATGAGACTTCATTTTAAAAAAATAATAACATTTATGTGTGTGTAAATGCTTCTTAAATGTTCATATAAGATTACTAAAACTTTAGCATAATCTAGCACAATTTACATGAATTATGTTTAATTTTTGGAGACTAGTATTTCTACTTGTTTGGTGAATTATCAGTTCGGTCCATTTTTTTAATTGCATTTTATCAAACTTTCTGAACTAATTTTGGAAAAAATTCTTTCAAATAAGCATAATAAATTTGATTCCCTTATTGTATTATAGTTATTTAGAAATAATGTTAAATTAATTTCTCATTGTTTACAGTATATGTATCAAACTAATATTTTTGGATTATTCAAAAATTCTAATTAGTTAAATGAGATGAAATTGCTAAGTGTTATGGATAGTAATGCCTAGATATACCTGAATCAGTTGTTTCAGTCATAGTTTTTCTGAAATTGAGTTAGCAGTGATTTTTACTTATTTGTAGGCAGAGAAATTTTATTGGTCTTGAAAAAGGATTAGTGCCATCACAATTAAGCACTTTGAGTAGCCATAATTAAATCATGCAATAATTATATGTTTATTTTCAGTTTACAAGTTTTTATTAAATTTTATTTACATATTTTTAATTTAATAATTCATTAGTTAAAATAAATCTATTTATTTAATTTTACTTGTATTTTTAGTACTCCTATCTAAACTATTTGGTTATTGATAACATAAAGGTACATACCTAATTAGATTATTGCATACCTAATTTTAAAAAAATGTATTATTCTAACTGACAGAACATAGTAGGATATAAGTTAAAATGATGTTCTTACTTATGGCTAGAGTACTGCAAAATATACTTGCAGTATATAATTCCAATATAAAATAAATATAAATTTTTTGTTTTATTCTGAAAATTTCAAAAGTGAGATCTATACCTTTTTGCAAATAACCAGTTCAGTTCATTTTATCACTTTGAGGGTAACATTTAAAATGTAGTCATAAAATAAGTGAAAATCTTAGTTTTATAAATAAATAATTTTAAGAAATTTTTTAGGAGACACCCAGAATTATTAAAGCAACTTAAAGATATGCTGGGATTTGAAGAAAATGGTGAAAACTATGAAATAATACCAATGAAGATTGTAAATTTGGAAAACAAAAGGAGTGATCCAGAAATCGCATTGGATATCGGTACCATATTGCTAATTATTTTTTAAAATTTATTATCATTGAATATCTCTGTTTCATAATAAAAAGTATTTTTATTATGAAGCATTTTGATATTGTGATTAAAAATGCTATTGTTTTTATATAATTATTATTATGTTTTATCTTTAAAGATCTCTACTATAATTTTTTCTCTTATATATTTTTTTCAGATTTTAGTGCTGTTAGACTGTTTTTTATGACTTATAGAACAGTCCGGATGATGCCAATTTTTTAACAATTTCAAATTGTCTATTTCTTAAAGTTGGGAACAATTTATAATTTATTTCTATTATTATTTTGGATTTGTAGACAAGCATTGATTTTTTTTTTTTTGGACAAATGTATTCATTTGTTCTTGAAGCTGTAATAATCTAATTGGCACACTTCAAACCATGCATTTAAATATGTTACAGCTTATTTTTTTTTTTTAAAATGCCAATTAATATCATTAGGAAAAGTAGCTTCATGGCATCAAAAAGTTGCTACTGTGTGATATTCTATATTATGTACTTCATTTTGATAAGAGGCTTGATAAGATTTTTGTAGGCTGCCTTTGGAACTCTTTCTTCTACTCCTGAAATAACTCTCACTCAGTATTTTCTACTGTGATCTCCCAAATTTAGTGACCTGGCAAAGACATAAAATCAATGCTTGAGGTTTAAATAAATTTAAAATAAAATCTTTTCTAAAATGATCTCATTTTTCAAAAAATAAATAAATAAATTTTTAAAAAAAAGATATTTAGAGCTTTCTTCCATTATTTTGGATCAACTATATTTTTCTACTCACTTATTAATGTGAGAACAGGGCTGGCTTTTTGCTAACAGGAACTAGTTTTTGCCCTGCTAGTAACAGGAACTGGTTGTAACCGGTAGAAATTGTCAGAAACTTACAGACATCTTTGATAATTCTAATAATTACTCAGGGCTGACTGTGCTCCGAAAAAAATCCGGAATTCCGGAGATTGAAGATTCAGACATTTCAAAAAATCATTGATTACAGAAGTTTCCGGAAATCAAATTTTCAAAGGTGGAACTTAAAAATACATTTTATTTTATTTGTTTGTTTGTTAGGGAGAGATTATATTCATGATTAATATTCATTTTTTATCAGTAAATAAAGACATATTTGTATATTTTAATTACTTCTCCAGGTCATCATAGTTATGTGTAAAATTTTAAATATATTTTAAGTAAACTAAGAAATGTTGAGAAAAAGGAAAAAAACCTTGTTTAAATTTTTTTCTAATATTTCAATTTAAACTGTTTTTTTCTTCTTTTTTTTTTTTTTCTCTTTCTTTAACTCGAGGTATTTTTCCAGAATTTTGACTTGGGCTCACAATCACCCCTGAATTACTAAATGACATTCGAAGTTAATTTAACTAAGAAAATGTAACTCCATTTAATCATCATAAAAATTTTAAAATTGCAAGACTGAAATTTCTGACCCAAAGCAATTGATTTAATCATTGGTGTAATTGCTCTGTATTAGAAATTTCAGCCTTGTAATCTTCTTGTTATTATAACAAACTTTTTTGTTTATTGTTTGTAAATATATTATTTTATTTACATTAAATATAAAGTGTAGTATATCAAATATTTATGTGAAAAAGTAATGTAATTATCAATATGAACTCTAGATTTTAGTTTTTTTTTACATTAAACTCTAAAATTTAGTGAATTCATTGTCATTTATCTTTTAATGTAACAGAATGAAGCTTTTTTTCAAGTTGTGATTTGCACTGCAACGGTCAACAATCCAACCATATATACACTAATGCAGGCTTAATCTTTGCTGTATATAAAAAGGAATACGATTGTTAGATTCGCTGTCTCATAAATGTAAACATAAACTTGTCATTTAATAGGTATAGGCGATTGCAGAGTCCGAACAATATAATATTTGATTTTGAATGGTGATATTAATATAAATAAGGTTGTACTTTTGTTAACATTTAATTGTTTTTCCTATGCATTATATATTGTATTCCTCTGCATTGTATGTCAGTAATTACTTTATGTCATTCTCTGAGTTTTCGCTACAAATATAGAAAGGGGCTTTTGCCATGCTGCTTTTAACGGATTTCTACCAATATTTTTAACCGCCTTGGCAGAAACCTGCCAGTCCTGGCAAGTGAATAATATTAGATGACTAGTCAAAAAATTAATAAGTAACTGTGTTTACTTCTATTTATATTGTGATTAATAAAAATGCATTTATATTTTCTGCTTTTCGCAATGCATTTTTTAACTGGTATCTAAGTAGTTTAACATTTGAATAATAAAACAGATTTATCAATCAAATGACTTTTTTAACAACTAAATATTCCTCCTCACTTTATATAAAATATATAATTTCTAATTTTTCTATTACAGATTATGCAACAGATGGTAGAAATGGCGCTAGTTATCGAGCATTGCCAAAAGATAATGAAGAACCAGTATGCTCTGGACGAACGCCACTGTGCAAAGAGGTATTTGAAGTGGTTTTTTTTTTGTTGTTTTGTTTTCTTTTCATTCTAAGATATCATAAATGTTTATTTAAATATCTTCCTATTTAACAAAAATTAATCCTCAGAATATTAATCAATCTACATTTCTTGGCTCACTTATGGTTTCTAAAATTGACGTTAGTATTCTGAAGTCACTGATAAATATTGAAACAATAATAAAACATGTTTATATGTATCACATTAAGAAACTCAATAAATAAAATATAGTGGCAAATTTTATTTTTGTAAAAGTAGTTTCATGTTTTGTTTCTTTTAAAACATTATTCTTTAATATACATTTTAAATTGTAAAATTGTTTTTATTAGCATTATTAAATTATTTATAGTATTATATTTGTTAGATCACACTTTTTTGTTGTATAAGTTATACAGAAAAATTTAAATTAGAATTTCAGTTAACTTTAAAGGCTATTTGCTAAATTTATTTATTCTATTTCAGTTAAAGTACTGAATCAGAAAAAGTTTTAAAACGAAAATTTTTTATATTGTTCTTCGATTTTAAGTATGCTAGTCAATAAAATAGTTGACATTCGTAATTTTTGTAGGTTTTAAATGATGTGTGGGTGTCTTTTCCTTCATGGTCAGAAGATTCTACTTTTGTTACCTCTTGCAAAACTCAATTTGAGGAAATTATGTATCGATGTGAGGATGAAAGATTTGAAGTAAGAATTTAAATCTATAAATCAAATTGTTGAGTTATTTATTTATTCGTAACATAATTTCTATAATTTCATTCATTCTGTTTTATATATATATTTGCTGTTAAGTTATGAAATAGCTGTTCATTCAGTTTGCTTTTATTATTCTTTTACTAAAACAACTCTGATTTTTTTCAAAATGTCTCTAAAGTAATTTTTTTTCATTGTTGTCTCATTCTTCTGATTTCTTTTTATCATTATCTCATTCTTCTGATTTCCTTTTATCGTTATCTCATTCTTCTGATTTCATTTTATCATTATCTCATTCTTCTAATTTCATTTTAGAATTATATTAATCATATGTGATTAGATTCTGTAAGCTTCTTTCATAAATTTAGCAATTATATATCTATTTTTAGATGGATATGGCGATTCAATCAAATTCTTATGCTATACAGTTGCTTGAAAATGTTCAGAAGAAAATATCTAAAATGAGTGCTGAAGATAAAACAGTGATGACATTAGATGATACTTTAGGTGGTACGTCCACTGTATTATATCAAAGAGCTCTCCATCGGTAAACTCAAGTTTTATTTGTATTTTTTTTCAATAAAGCAATACTAGGAAAATTCCTAACTTTTTTAAGGCAACCTGTAGATATTTAATGATGAACATTTTAGTGTTGGAATGTATGTGTGTATCTATATAATTTATCTGTGTAACTATTGTAACGTTTGGAAATTAGAAACTTTTTCATTTGAAAATACCTTACTTAACATGTTGATTAACATGATTGATTTTAAATTTAATGTCTTTATTTAACATTTTTTTTACTTGGAATTTTTATGTTTGTTGTACAGAGTTTTATTTATAAAATTTAGCTTTATTGAAATTTTATCACATTAAGAAATTTTTATGATTATGATTAACATTTTATTTAATTGGGTTTTACTTTATAAAACTTACATTAATGCTACTCTGAAAATTGCATTTTATTAAAATGTTGTTTGTTAAATGTTAAAGCACTTCTGTTGGGAAAAGTGATATTTTTATTATACAATATAAATACTGATTTAATCTTATACAATATTTTCTAGCTTATATGGAGATAAACTAGAAGAACTTCTGGTAGGACTAAAGCGAAATCCTGTTGTGGCTGTACCTATAATTTTAAAAAGGTATTTGAAATATTTTTAATTGGAAATTAAAGAGATTTTTCTCCCTGTTCAGTCATTTTATTACTTTGACTGAGATTGAAAAAAAGTAAGATGTGTATGTTCTAAAACTTAATTGTATTTCATTAAAGAAGGAAAAACAAAACTGTAAAAGAAAAGCCTTAAACTGAACACTTTTACTTAACTTATACAAAAATTAGATCAAATGTGCACTATTCTGAAGCACTCAAAATGCTCTTCCTTTAATACAAAATAATATGCTATCGAAATAAGGATTGCAAAAAAAAAAAATAATTTTTTTTTTTCAATATCAGGGGTCTGTCCGGGGCAAATTTACTACCGTTTAGCGGTACCTTCACAAAATCAGCTTAAGGAAAAAGGGTAGTTTCACAAAATACTTTTAAAAGAGCAAATTCTAAGATTCTTATGTTTTTTTTTTAAATTCAACTTTAAATTTAATTATGGATAATCAATTTTATGGATATTTAAATTTGGATACAATTTTAAGCCAAAAATTTTACAATAGAAAAATTGTTTTTGAACATACGGGAAAAATATATGTGGAAATTTACCAGTCATAAATTATTTTTATTTGTTGTATTAAAAATTATTTTTTTATTTACCCATTTTTGTGTTGATTTTTTAATATAATTTTTAATTTTCACAAATTATATCTTAATTTTCACAAAATAGGTACCTTTTAAAAAAACCTAGACAGACCCCTGAATATGTTATTTTGTGAATAGTATGCCTTTGACGATAAAAAATTATTTTGATTTCCTTTAAAAACAAACAAAATCTATCTTATATTTTGGTCCTGTTTATATCATTTTCCTGATTTTAATATCAGTTACCTTCTCCCAAGCTGTTCCTTATGTATTTCATTTTTTATTGTTTTGAAATTATTCTGGCTCAAAATTTATATTTTAGAAGGGAAAAAAAATAGTGATAATATATGATACATAAAAAATTCTTTTTGCACATATTTTTAGACTCAGAGGGAAAGAAGAAGAATGGAAGGAAAAGCAAAAAGAATTTAATAATCATTGGAGATTGCAGATTGACAATTATTACCTTAAATCACTTGATCATCAAGGAATTAATTTTAAACAGACTGATTGCAAATCATTCCGTTCTAAAGGTATTTTGAAAGAAATGGAAATGGTTTATGCTGAAGTAAGTTTATTTTTAATGTATAGAATAAATTTATTTTGTGTAAGAATTAGTGCATTTTGTTTCATCAATTAAAAATCAATTATTTGAAATCTGTTTACATTAAAATTTCTTCTAAATTGAAAGTTAATATTTTTATGATAAAATACTACATTCTTAAAGCTTTGATTTATAAATTTAATTTTTTAAAAAAGGCATGTGTTTAAAAAATTGCAAAAGTTTTTTACCAAGTGTTTAGATTTGTTGCTGTTAAAATTAATGTTTTCTTTTAGAAGAAATAGAAAAATAATTTGTTATTCTATGTTTTTTCATCAATTTTAATTCAGATATTTTATTTTTGTCTGCATTAAAATTATTTGCTTGCTGTATTTTCAAAGTTAGAATTTTTCATTTTTTATAATTAAATGCTGAATTCTTATAGTATTGTCTTGTAAAAATATTAAAAAAAAAAAAAAAAATANGATAAAAATTTAAAGCAAAAAAAAAAAGAATATGAGAATAAGAAAAGAAAATGTAAAAAAATTTTAGTATTGTTAAATTTTGCTGTAGGTAAAAATATTGTTCTCTTTTAGAAAAACAAAACTTTTTTTCTTGATTCTATGTTTTAAAATTGAATATTTGATATTTGTTTACATTTAAGTTCTTCAAATTTGAATAGGAATTTAAAGTTGGACTGAAATTACTATTGAGTTGTAAAATAAATAAGTTTTTGCAGATGTTAGATTTGCAGGGTGCGTACAGACTCCTTATACTCCTTGGAAATTAAAAAGTCTCCAAGGAGTACTTGGAGCTACTTAGATTTCCAAATTAGTCCTTAGAAACTCCTTAGATTATTGCTTTGCATAGATGAACTTACTAAGTCCGCTGATGAATTTGCTGTCCAAGCTGGGAAACTAAATGATATGCAGTGGTGCAAGTGCTGCACCAATTGTGGAAACATGCTCCAAATTGAAGTAGTTGGCTTAAATTGCTCCAAAAAGGATGTTTTCCCCTGGGTATCGTGAAGTCACAATTTTGCGGCAACCAAGCTACTGCCATGTGGGTTGCTCTGGATTCAGTGGGAAGGATTCTTGCACTTTCATATGCAGCTCTGCTTTATTTTGCAAGATATTCTCAATTTCAGGCTTCATTTTCCACTCTCTGAAATGGAACCGAAACTTCTCTCGAAATTTCGGGGATCAACTAAACATTGCCAAATTTTAATAACAAGAGAAAATTTTATTTCTCTTGTTAATTTCATAGTTATTGAAGTGCTATCAACTTCGTCAATGGCAAGCTAATGGCCTTCTTGCGCTATTCTATTTATAGATTAGTACCATGATCTTTGAATTAATTTGAGGGACCATTCACTAAGTACATATTTTCATGTTGATCCTCAGAGCAATCAAGAATCACAAAGCTTCATAACCTCAAAATTTCAATCTCCCCTTTATTCATTTAATTTAATAAAGATAAAAATTAATTGAGTTTCTTAAACATAATAATTTTATCTGAGGGACTATCCACTAATTGCATATTGTATTTAAACATTGATTTTACTTAATTGATTTTTTTTAAATAATATTTTTCTGTTTTTTACTTATTGCATTTTATTGTATTATTACTTTCAAAATTTTCGGTGCTCTTAATTTGTTCAAGGAAAAAACTTAATAATATTTAGAGGCAAGCATGAAGAGAGGGGCTTTCAATATTTTAAATGCAGCAAAAAATCTTATGTTTTTCAGATTTGTCATTCAAAAATACTTTAATTCATCTCTTAATGATTTAAAACAATTGATATACAGAAATTTTAATTATCACAGATTTGTGAAATATTATGAGTGTAGGGACAATATAATAATTTACTTCTGACAAGTTTTTTTAGCTTTAATGCTCATTGAATTTGCATTTAAAAATTATTTAATTTTTTTTAATCTTTTCATTAATGAAATACTGTACTAGGTAACCAATTTTAATAAAAAATTTTTAGGGGCCATTCACTAATTTACATTTGTAATAAAAATTTATTGAAGTTTTCTTAATTTGCTTAATTCTTTACATATTTTTATGAATTCAGTATGATCAATATTAATCTTGTTAATGTTTTGTTGAATATGCTATTACCAATAACATTTATTAAAATTTTAAAGGAAAATACACTCGATAACCTTAAATAATAGTTAAATTAATTAGTCTTGAATTACCTTTTGCAGAATTAAATAAAGTAATTATTAATTTGGAAAATAGTATGAGCCACGAATTTATTTAAATTGCTTTTGCCAAAATCTCTTTTTTTTCCTTTTTTTTTTAAAGAAATATTTTGGCTATATTAAATTAATTTTTAGGTCTTTTCCAAACTGAGACACCATTGATTCACTTGCTGTATGATGAAATGGTGTCTCTAGTTAAGGCATTGTTAGGGCGTTTTTTAAAGAGTTCTGCTTTTCTTAGTTTGTCAGGAAAGGACTTAAAATCATTGTATGTAGAAAACACAGATATTTGACAAAATTCAAATTTAATAGATGTTGGACTAGATACCACAAATGTGATGACATCCTTATCTTCAGAAATTTTTTTTTATGTATTTAGGAAAGCTTTTAGCAAAGCTTTTTAAATCTCTTTTGTGCATACCACATGGGAATGCCGATGTTGAAAGAAGTTTTAGTGTGAACAAAAAGCTACTTAACAGTAGGGCAAGTTTAAATTCACATAGTATTAATGGTTTGAGACAAGCTGTGTCACATATCAACAAAATAGGGGGTTTAAATAACTTTAAAGTTGACAAAGATATGATT
Organism: Parasteatoda tepidariorum; assembly: GCF_043381705.1. Lineage (NCBI taxonomy): Eukaryota > Metazoa > Arthropoda > Arachnida > Araneae > Theridiidae > Parasteatoda > Parasteatoda tepidariorum. Next base: position 64,363,071 of record NC_092213.1, read on the forward strand.
ACAGTGGCTCGTGCAGCATTTAAAAATTATTCTGCTCGATTAGAGATTGAGAAAAAAGAAAGTGAAAAGAATGTGAAAACACTAAAACTGAGGAAAGCAGATTGAAAGCTGCTGAAATTGATTTGCAAAAAAAAAGTTGAAGGCTTCTCAGGATCTCTTAGCCACAGCTGAAAAAAATATTAAAGATGGGTTAAATAATAAAGACATGTTATAGAAAGCGAACAAATCCTCTTATCTGAGGAAAAGTCGAGGATAGCAAAATATTTAACAGCATTGGAAGATACCAAATAGAAACTTAATTTTTTAATGCAGGGACCTTCATAAAAATAAAAAAAATAAGAGATTTTATTAATGAACAAAATTGAAAATTCTTGTTTTAATTTTTTTTATTACATATGTTCCAAATCTTCGTTTTGCTGCTCCAAAATTACTTTTTTGTTACTCCAAAGCCATGTTTAGCCACTTACACCACTGGATATGATTTAGCTGTCAAAATCTAACAGTTTAAGAAAACTTTTAAAAGAATAAAAATTGAATTGCAAGAGTTAGAAGAAGAAAAATAATAGCAAATGATTTTACATGTTACAAGCAAAGTTAATTAATTTGCTGTGATTTTTTTTTGTTGGTATAAAATGCCTTCGATTTTCTTATGTATTCAAATTTAAAAATATAAGATTGGTAGGTTTTTATGTCAATCCTTAACATCTGTACTTTAACAAGATTTATTAAAATATTTGAAATTGGAGAATGTATTTATGTGTCAAAGTGATAACTTAATTTATTTTTCTTGAAGTTTGACAAAGTCAAAATTTATTTCAAAAGGGATAGAAATTAAATTCAAAATATACATTTTTGCAAGTTCCTTATAATAACTGCTTTTTAATTTTTAAAAAAAATTATCTTTTACACAAAGTTTTTAAATTTTTGATAAGTCCTTAAAATTTTGGACTCCTTAGATACTCCTTGGATTTCTTCTTCTGATCTTTGTATGAACCCTGCATTTGTTAGAATTGTTATTTTCTTTTAGAAAAAAGAAAATGATGGTTTTGACTCCAGTGCTCCTCACTTTCTGTTAGAATTCAAAGACTTGACTGTACTTTCTGATGCTCTTAATCTTATGGGCCAATATTTGAAAAAATTACCTGGTATGTTTTTGCTTTTACTCCTTATTACGTTTACTTATGATTCAATTTATAATGAAACATACATTTGTAGGGTTCCCACAGTCCTTAAAAACAGCTTAATTTTTATTTTGGAATATAAGGGCTTTTAAAAGTACTAAATTTCGGTACAAGGTTTCTAAAGGTGCTTATTTTTTCAGCATCACTGTAGTTGACATGAACAATTTTTTAGTCTTACAAAAATATTTAAAGCAAAAAGTAGTTATTTTACAAAAGTAGTTATGTAACCATACCTCCAGAGTAGAGCATTTTAGAGAGACTAGAAAGAATGTGTGTGTGGGGGGGGGGAGCTACAGGCAAGAAAGCTTGTTCTTTCATTAATATATTCTTCCTTTTGCCTAGAATGATACTGTATGAGGAGAGTGAAGCATTCAAAAATAAAAGAATAGAGTGTGGACTAAGGGGATACTGCACATGGAAGAGATCATGTAATTTTTTGTGTGGGGGACAGTTAGTTCTAAGTAGAGGACCATTAACCGGTGAAATCAACATAGTTCAAGAAATTCGGTTCTACTGGTAGCGGATGTGCTTATGGGAACAAAGTAAAACCCTAAGATAAGAAGTATCAGCAAATATGTTTGAACTAGAATCCATAACTAAAATTAAGCAGATTTTTAGATAAAAATTTAAAGCTACTCAATTAAAAGATCCCAAACTTTTTGGTAATAATGTCTATTAGATTAAAATTTAAACTTAGATTTTAATAATATTTTTGTTCAATTAATATTGCAACTTAATGTACTTTTTAAAAAAAAGAATTCTATACAATTTTTGATTCCTTTAAAATTAGTGCATGTTTCTTGCTAGATTGTTTAGTAATATTATGTAAAGTTAATTCTTAAAAACAGGTTTGACTGTAAATAATTTTATGTAAAGCTCATGATAAAAATAAAAATAAAATATTTGCTGTTTAGCAATAATTTTAAAATGGTTAAGTGACATACTGTTTTCAATATTTTTTCACTAACATTTCCTGATAAAATGATATTACCGGATAACTTAATACCACTTTCAGTTTTATACTGTTAATTTGGGATAAAAATAAAACATCAAATCATAATAATAGTAGAGAATAATATTAAGAATGATAGAGGATAAAGAAATATCACAAATAAATATCTGTAAATGATGAAAAAATAAATAATTTATCAGTATTTGTTAATTACCTTACCAATTTTCTGGCCATAGGAATATGGTGATAACTTTGAAAAATCATTTTTGACCCTTTTATTTATATATTCCAGCCAGAACTAATATAAAAAAACCTATCGGTTTAAAAATTATAAATCTTCTCAAGCATAAGTGTATTTTTATTCTATATAAATTTTTATAAAAATATTTATTGCAATGAGTTTTAAAAAACATTAAATTAATTCTAATGGAAAAATAGTGAAATGATTTAAGGTGCTTAGATATTAGCAGGGCCAGTATTTATTTGAAATAGGACTTAATTTAACATGACATAGTTAAGATAACTGCTTTCATGCGTAACTCTAATTGAACTTTTTAGTATTATATATTTTAATATATACCCATGTAACATTCTATTAATGGAAAAGAAAGAATTTTTTTGGCATAACTGAATATTTAGCAAAATTGCCTCCATCTAAATATATGATGCAGTGAAATATAAAAACTTGTTCTTATAATTTTTTCTATGTTTTTTCCAAATTTCTTTATTTACTCTTTTTTTTTTAATAGTATATGGAAAAAAGTGTGAATCTTAATTTCTGCTCTTTAATTTTACAATTTAATTTCAATGAATTCATTAAAAATGGAATACGGATTAGTTTCATAGATGTCATTAACCCTTAACATTCTGAAAATACTTTTTTAAAAAACCCAACCCGGGTGGGCAAAAGTTGCCTGATCTACTTTGGTGAACCCTGTTAATTAGTAGAGTTATATCAGTACTTACACTATAATTAAATTGTTTTTTATAATTTTTTTATAGATTGATTTTTTTTTTAAAGAAAGGTAAATAATTGCCACTGTCACTGATTTACATGTGTATATTCGATGATAAACAATCATACTATTTTTAAGGCCCTTAATTTTTCAAAAAAGTCTTTAATTTTTTCAAAAAAAAAGTCCTTAAAAGTGCTTAGTTTTTGCTTACCCTGCAGTTCTTAGACAAGCAGCACTTGAGAGAATCTACACTATCCCAACGGAGGCTGTTCAAGTATATACGGGTGGAAGCAAGGACGAAAACAATCACACCGGGAGTGGGATCTTCATCAAATCTCAGATGAGCGAAATTAAGATCCAGAAAAGGAATCCCGACCACTGTTCCGTTTTTAGGAGCAAGCTTATTGCCATCAATGATGGACTTGCCCCAATACTGTCTCTTTCAATTCCGAAAGAGATTTGGATCCTTACCGACAGTAGAAGCGCTGTTTAGCACTTGGCTAGCTGGCACAGAGTGAGGGACAATACTAGCACGAACATCCTTTGTAAACTTTTACACCTCTCCAAATATTGTCGAATTCATGTACAATAGATACCCTCACACGTAGATGTATCAGGCAATGAAATGGCAGATAGTCTTGCCAAAGCAGGTGCAGCTGAGGCCACTGCGCTCTAGTGTCTCTTACCTCCTCAGAGCTCTTCTCCATTGCTAAAGCCAAAAATAAATCAGCATGGCTCACTCCACCCAGTCACAATTGGTACCAGGGTACCAGACCAGGTAGCTGTTTGACAGCTGACAAAGACCGTCAGTCTCAAACCGCCATCACACGTCTCCGCTGTGGACACCTGAAATCACTGAGGTACTCTGGAGGAGAAAAGTGCTTTGCCCTCTGTACCGAGTGCTCTTCTGCCCAGGCATCCCCTGAACATCTACTGGACTGCCTCGGTCTTTTAAAACAACACCTTATTGAAAGACCCTTACTTGTTTTAGACTTTTTGAAGGTGAACAATCTCATGGACCTTGTCTAGCTAGGCTTGAAATGGGGATTTGAAAGAAGAAGAGTTTTTGCTTTGTTAAAAGAGTGGGAACCCTGATTTAAAAACATGTTAAAAGACAAATTTTAAATTAAGGTATGGGCTTTTTAACTATAAATTTTAATGCTTTAAGCATTACCATTTAGTTGATATCCGATTACTGATTGCTTTTATAACCTATTAAACTGAAAAATTATTGTGATATTCATTTTTCTGGATTCCTTAGACCCTTGTAAATATTGGTTTAACTATATGTTTTTTAACTACTGAGTTGCAGCCCCAAGTCACGAAATTTTTTCAAATCACATTTTCCCACAAAATTTAACTTATATCCAATATTTCCTATTTCATAACTTTACTAAATTATGAATCAAACTTTCTCTATTTTAACAATATATATATATATATATTTAAAATAGAGAAAGTTTGATTNTTTATATATATATATATATATATATATTAAACTACTATTATTCCATGAAAAATTCATGAAATTTTAAAATTTCACATATTTTTATTGCAGCATTAGAGATGAACATTGTAAAATCTGAATTTGTGTTGATAAAATAATAATTTTGTAGTATATTAGTTTAATATGCATAGCGTAGCGTAAAAAGGGACATGAGTAAAAAAAAGCGTATAAAATCCTGTAATGGATATAAATCATATTTGGGCTGAAATTCTTAATTAGCGCTGAAAAATAAATGAAAAAGAATTTTAACTAAAAGTATCTATAAAAATGGGATCAATGCATAGAATAAAAAGATTTTATCTTCTAGGTTTGTGAAAATTTAAAAGTAAAATATTTATAAGAAACTTATAGATGAAGAGAAGAGTGTAAAAAATATAGCATACTAGTTTATTCTTAAGTTACAAGGCGGAATTTGTTACCCAATTTAGTGATGATGTCAGGCGGCTTTTCGTTAATCAAGAACTAATTTTACTACCCTATATTTCAATATAAAAAATAAGACATAAGAAGGGGGGGAAACGTTTTCAGAGCAAACAATGCGAAATAGGCACATAATTTCGGACAATTTTCTGTAAAAAATCTTTTTTTAAATACACCCATTGTGATTTCAAAATTATCACGCTGTGGGGTAAATAAATTCTTCTAATAGGCCGTATCAGCACATAGGCCACACATCGTGACAGTCAGAGATAGGCCATCGCCTATCTACCGGAAGTTACTGTACTTTTAAATACTTAAAAGTACGATGTAATTAGAATTTTAATGCTGCAAATATGGTAAATGCAATTCCTTAAATAAAAATCAACTAATCAAATATTTCGTGATGTCACTCTTATTTATTTCTTCAGGTGTATACCGAAATGATCGAAGTCGGATAGAATATCTTATCAGAAGTTTTATTCCTGATTTCTTTGGAGTTCCTAATACTTCTAAAAAGGAAGAAGATAATGCTACAGACAATGAAAGTGTCGCAGGTAAAATATTGATACCTTCATTTCCTCCATTATCTTCTTTTTCTCTTATGACACTGTCACAAATAATTAAATTTGGAAGACTCTCTTTTACACACAATATCCATATCTTATAACATAAAAGAATGTCTAAGAGAATTTTATTGTATTATTTGGTGATATAAACTTCTGAGTGTTTTTGTTGATATTTTCCAAAATGTAACACTTCAAAACTATTTTGTTGCTGACTGTGTTAAATGTATACTTATTTTCAGTGGCATACAAAGACATGTAGATGCTCATAGTAAAACTCCAGGTAAGACACGCGTGAAAAGAGGTGTGTAACAGTGTAATTAATGGTGGGGTGAAAAGGAATCTATTCAATTAATCTGAAAAATAAAGGAAAAATGCATATTTATCTATAGTTTAAATTTGTTGTCATGTGAACACATAAAAAAATTATTTTTCATGGATCTAAAAAAATATTTAAATTTAAATAGCCTGAACTCAGTTGTTTAGCTTATAGGTTTAATTTTTTTATTTTTTCTTTATTTAACCTACAGAAACATAGTTTCTACATAACATAATTGTGTTTCGTTGTAGAATGTGATGATAAAATGGAAGTTGATCAACCCAATGAAGAAAGAAGTGGAAATACTTCTTCTTCTGAAAATGGAACAGGCATTAAAGAAGTGTTGAGTGATCAAGAAGGATCAAATTCTGTTGATGAAAATGAATTGTCTGATGCATCAGAAAAAAGTAGTAGCTCGATTGAAGAGATTGATGTATTTGACAAAAGAGAATCTCTACTACCAATTGTTAAGGTATTAATATATTTGTAAAGGTATTGAAAATGTTACACTTTAAATGCCAGGCTTTATTCTTGTTATGCTTAAAATTTGATAAACTAATTAAATTTTGAAATGAAACATTCTCTTCACTACATAAATGTTAGATTACCACATTAGTTTATCATTCTTATTAAAAATATAAATTTGCTTTTGCATGATTAAATGTATATACATGATATTTATAGAATCGTATCAGATGCTTTGACCTTTTTTAGTAGAAAAAAACTAAATAAAACTAATATTTTTTTATTGCTTGCAGAAGAAATAGTTTTTATCTAGTTTCATATTAGTTTAATACAAAAATTTTAATATCAATTAGACAAACTTGGGTTTGCATTAAAATTTATATCAAAATTTTGCTGTTCTCTATAATTTTCTTAAATTGCAGTTTTATAGCAAAACTTTTTATGATTATAATCACAATATCTTTTTTTTTGTAATCTGACTCTTTTGACTAGACTGACTACAAATTGGGTCAAATTAAATTTAATTTTTTAAAATTGCACCTTCAGATGTGTGACACTTTTTTATGGTTAATACAAATATCAATCTAAATTATAATTTTGTTCTCATTTTAGAATGCTCCATATAGTTTGTTTTTTGTCAGCAAAACATGGTTTGTCTTTTTTCGACAATTTCATATTTTGTGTGAAAGATTATCTCGACTTCTATATGAAAGTTTGAAAAAGGATGATGAACTTAGACAAGGAGATAATGATGAAAAACTAAAGCATGGTATGATAATAAGTTCCAATTTTTCTTTCCAATTTATTTCCTAAAATTTAAATGTTTTTGCTTTTTTTTATTTATTGACAAAACAAAACAATAGTAATATTTTTAAAATTTAAAAACATAAACTAAATTTAAATAACATAATTTTACTTTTAAAATTAGGCATTTCTTTAAAACTAAATTCGATTTAACTTTCGGTTAACTTGTGCAGAAATGCTTACAGCTACAATTTTTCACAAAAACTGCAATTATTTGGTATATATTAGGTATTTAATATTAGGTAAATGTTATGTTATATTAGGTATTATACAATGTGTTTATAATTAAACTAGACTTACTCAAACACATCCGTAGATAGGCACTAAATTTGGTTAAAAATATATCAAGAAAGTTCATCCTAACAAAACATTTTATTTCAAAGAATCACCAATCAGAGTATTATAATGTGATTGGCTGAAACCAAAGGAAAGTTTTACTGTGACAAAGCTTAAAATATTAAAGTGATCTTCTGTACTAACTAAAATTAGCTAAACTATTTGTATTAATTTACAGCTTAATTATATATTATTTTATCTTAAAGTTTGTAAAGATGATTTCAAACTGTGCTGTGAGAATATTTTGCAAAAAATATTCACACCAATTTCTTAGAATTGCAGCGTAATTATAATTTATTGAAAGATACAAACTAAGTTTGTATCTATAAATGCTAATTCATTATTCATTTTCACAGTGTTGCTGCATGGTACAAAGTAAATCCATGATTATTTGAATTTCTTAAATTAAAAATTACCATGTTTAAAAAAATTCCCTAACGTAAACTTTTCACAAATTTCTAGAAAAAATGTTTAAAGAGGAGAAACTTTTATATTAATGTACTTTTTTTTATAAAAGCCATAGAAGGAAAACACTTGCAAAGATAAGAAATAAATTCTCTTGCTATTTATGATTTTGTTACACCCCTTACTTTGACATAATTTAAAAACGTGGTTTTTAACATTTTTATGTTACTAAAATGTGTGTATAGAAATAGTCAGCATGTTTCTTTCGAATGTGTAAAGCACAATACAATAGAGTACTGATTACGTGGACCAATTGGGATCAAAGCCGATCTGAATAATGAAAAATTCGAATAATTGGACATCTGTAAGGAACAGTTATGCGAATGTTTGTCAGTAACTTCCCTTCACACTTTTTCCAAACTTATGATTGACGATTCTAGTAGTGCTTGTTATGGCATATTACAGATGGTGTGTTTAAACGTTTTAATTTTAAAAAAAAATTTATTAGAAAACTGTTTCCTGATTTGCCACCCTTTATTGAAACTGGACGTAAAGGACGTGAGGCTCTATTTAAAGTGACCAAGGAACAAAAGAAGCCATTTTTTTACCTCTTTCAGAAAATGAGCATTCTAATTTATTTATTTATTGTTTTATTTATTTATTTATTATTATTATTTTTTGAAAAATGTAGGAAAAACATGTGGTTCTTAAACGATTCAGATAATTGGACAATCCAGTAAATTGCCGTTCAGATATTCTAGGCTCTTATTGTATATTGTGCTGAAATAAATCATTTTCTTAGTTTAAATGACTATTTAATGAGAATGATAAGAAAGGAAAATTTCAGAGTGTAAACAGAGAAAATTTCAGAGTATTCAGTACAGAGGAAAGTTAAAATTTATGTTTGATTACAGTATATAAGCATTTTGTGATTCAAAGAACTGCTAAAATACTTGTTTATTGAATGAAAAGAAAATTGTTTATTTTTTGGGTTTAATCAATGATGTGAAATATTCTAAAAATACTATGTTTGTTTAGTAGTAATAAATTTTTGTATTTATATCTTTTACCCCATCAAGAGTCTAAAATGAAGCCAGCTTACTCAGAATTGATTAGGATGTTAAGTCAATTATTAAGTGGTTCTATTGATTATGCTGAATTTGAAGAGGAGGCTCGATCACTTTTTGGAATTCATTGTTTTGTGAGCTTCACCATGGATAAGCTCATTAATTGCATTGTCAGACAAGTAACTATGATAAAATTATAATTTTATTTTAATTCCATTATGAATAGTGATGTGACATATGAGCTATAATTTCTTTTTAAAGAAGGAAATGTGTAGTTTTGTACTTCATTGTTCCTTCTAAATATTAATGAAACAATTGTTATATGTTTAAATGCGGACGTCTTAAAATAATGACTCTGTATTAAAGAATGTGGTTTTATTATTGATTTAGTTTGAATTATTTTTGATATATATATAAAATATACTTTAAATTGAAACCGTATGTATTTAAATATAACTAGCAACAAAATTTGTTATAAATTTGAACATTTAATTTAATAGGATCAAGCTATCTAAATAATTTGAAAAGTAAAGGAATCGTTCAGACTTCTGGAAAACCCACAAAGGATCGAAGAAATTTTAAATTTTCTGAAGAAAGAGATATAGGATTTTTTAGTGCAATTTGAAAAATGTATCCGGAAAAAAAATTGAAATTCATTACTCTTTCTTTCTTGCACAATTATTTTTATTTACTCTTCTACCTTCTAATAAAAGAAATGTTTCCAAATTAGGTGTGTAGTAAAGGAAAAAGTTATTTTGTCAAAATTGTTCCTTTACTGTGTATAGTGCACAAAAAAATAAACCACCCTGAATAACTCTCGATCTAATGATCGAATCTGCACGTTCTAGGACTCATTCTTAATGGTTTGAGTTAGGAGAGGTGACTGCAAATATGCTAATTAATCAGTGCAAACGATATTTTAAGTTAAGAAATCAGCCATAAAAAAGTGCTCTCTTTGTATAAACATACCTTTTAATTGGCAGTTTCTGATTTTTGATCCCTAAAATATAGAGGTAGACACAGTCTTGGAAATATAGTCCTAATAGTTTGCTCAAGAGAGCATTCCCAAAGCTTATACCACTTAATGTTTTAATTTTACTTTTTGTGTATTTCGCCATATTTCGAGAACTTTTAACGCAAATAGAAAAAATTTTTGCACTTTATTATAAAGGCCATCCAAGAATAATTTTATGCAAAAAATAACTTTTAGTAAATATTGATTATTTTTTCTTATTTTATCTATTAATAGTCAAACAATACTATTTTTTACATGATTTTATAGAATGTAAAAGTCAAAATAAAAAATTTTAGCAAAATCTATTAAATATTTCCTGATAAATCGAATTTTAAGCATATGACTTTTTTAACATTCATATATTTAAAAAGGTATTTTATATTTAAAACGATATGTTAAGCAACTCCCTTGAATAAATAGGATTGAGTGCTAGAAGGTGAAGAACCGATCATTAAATCAAAAATTATTCGGGTACATTGTGTATGCATTCAGAAAAAAGGATTATTTCTGAATTTTATGTTAGCAAATGCATGTAAAAAATGCAAGCATATTAAATAAAAGAGTAGAATAATAAAACTAGAATACTAAATACTGCATATAGAGAAAAAAAACATTTAAATTCATGTAAAAATGAAATAAAATGCTTAGTTTCGCCTTAGCTCATTGTATAATTTTCTTAATTTAAACTTTGTTAATTGATTTTACTCTGCTTAATATTTTACTGACTAGTACTTACAAATGAGCAATAACAGCATATTTTTGGGAATTGTTTTTCTACCTATGAACTCTAAATGTAATTTTTTTACTCTTCATTTCTTGTTTCTTTAGTTCTAAGTACTAATAGCATTTTTCAATATCTTTGCATTAATGCTGTTGTATGTCTTCTCATTATTTTTGAACCTTACTTTAAAAGTTCTGTAAAAAAAATTAATGTTTAGCTTCAATTGATCAGAAAAGTTTTCCTGTAATGTTATTTATGCAATTTCAGCTGCAGCTTGTGGTAAGTGACGAACTTTGTAAAGTGTGTACATCATTGTTCTTTACGCACATGAAAAACATATCTGAATCTCCTTACATATCACTGCTTGAACAATCTCACATGGGATCTGATTACTTAAAGAAAGTGGAAGCTGAATTATGTGACGAAAATTGTTTTCAAGTTGTATGGGTATGTGTTAGTACTTTTGATATTGATGTTTGACAAATGATATTTAAAAGTATTCTTAAAAATATTTAAAATGCATTGTTTTACTGCAGTTTTTATTATCTAGTTATTTTTGTTACATTCTATAACGGTTCATCTTGCTCCTCTTCTTATTAATTTATTAAAGAAGCTAATATCACCTTAGCTTTTTTTATGTCTCTTTAAAATTGACTTAGGGATTTCATTAAAATAATGCCATATGGCTGTCGAATTCAAATCAGTAGCTGTAAATAAGTGAAGAAAAACAGAAGAAAGAAAGAAAATACAGAAGCACAATAGATTTCTTTTTAATTTAAACTCAGTAGGGTAGAGGAAAGAGTTCCAATTAACGTCATTCAAATTTTCCAAAAATCGAAAATAAGAACTGATTAAAAAAATAATAAAATTACCTTAAAATCTTCTTAAATTTTAATGATGACCTACAAATTGTATATTTATAATAAATTTTATTAAATAGTGGAAAGATTGGAAATTTAACACATAATTTACTTGCGCATTAATCTTAATGGATTCACTTAAAATATTCCATAATAACGATTTCAGTTGATTCAATTTTACATTATTAACAAAATGTTCAATATCATCAATAGCACTAAATAAGTTATTTTTAAAGTTTGTTTGAGTTTCCACAAACTTTTTTAGATTATTAATCATTTTTATGGCTTCAGAAAGGACACCTATTGGATCATCTATGTTCTAACCTGGAATTTCATCATAATCAATTACGGAAGAAACTTCTTGCTATATTTTAAATAAATGTTGATCTAATTCCTTGGAAACCGAGAGATCTTTGGTTCAAAGATATCTTTAAAAATAAAATTTACTTAGCAGAAACAATTATCAATTATGCTGCAAATCACTTCTTTCCATGCTTTGCTAACCATTCTACTGGCATTTAGCAGATTAATACTAGTTTTTCTTCTTCTTTTGATTAAATAAGATTGTTGACAGTTGCATAGGGAAAAGAACTTAAGAAATTGGTTAAATGTTTTGATTTTTGCTTAGTTCAATTTCGAATTAACCAAATGGTTAAAATATATATATATATCATATTCTAAATATGTAGGAAATTTTAACATTAGTCCTAACCTCTTCCGTTACCAAATTTTTTCAAAAAAAGATGCAGAATATCAACATTTTTTTTTATTAATAAATGCAAGGAACTGAAACAAAACATAATACACAAGTTCTAAGTTGAAATTTAAAATTTTTTATGCGTAAAAAATATTTAATTTATCATCAGTTTATTATCCCAAACTATCACAGGCAAATGAAAAAAAGTTAAATATTAGTCTTTGTATATGTTCACATCTTCATAATCTAAACTATTATCTGCCTTACTTTCGCTCACAAGCGCCATTTTTTTACTTTTTTTTCTATGTAAATTCATCAAACATTATATATACAATTGTCCAAAACACTTCTTCAGTCCCACAAATAACAAAACTCCCAAACAAATGTTGGCAAACTTCCAGTCAAAGCAGATTATTATTATTTTTTGTTTTCCTTCTGGCCAAAAAAAAAATGTGATAAAACTAAAAGTATTGATGAATTCTGCTATGCCCGAGTTTACTCAGGATAATAAATATTTGCAAGATATACATACCCGGTTTAACTCGGTATAATAAATATTTGAGAGATATACATACCCGAGTTAACTCATGATAATGAATATTTGAGAGATATACATACCCGAGTTAACTCGGGATAATCAGGGAAGCGGTTAGAAACAAAGTTCAAGGGAATTAACACTACTTTGAATTACCCAATATTTTGAATTTTCTATGTTAGAATCAAAAAGAATCAACTGTAATGAAACTGAAAAAATTTATGTGCTAATTTCTTTAGTAAAATATCTTTACAAGACAGCCATTCCCTTTTAGAAAAAATATTTGTTCTTAAAATTACTTTGTAAAACCTCGTATTCTCAGGAAATTAATTATTCTTTATTCCATTTCAATGTTTATTTCACAGCAAATTAGAGGATAATTTTTCAAACCAAACTTTAAATCTCTTTGCTTTATTTTAAATAGTAAAAATTTGGCATTAATTATTCTTTATTCCATTTCAATATTTATTTCACAGCAAATTAGAGGATAATTTTTCAAACCAAACTTTAAATCTCTTTGCTTTATTTTAAGTAGTAAAAATTTGTCATTGATTAAAATGATACCATTTGTTGAAGCTTTAAGGATTTTTCAATAAATTTAACTATGATTTTTCAATGTAATAAGTTTTCATAAACAAAATTTTATGTTTCGAAATACAATGAATATGTTATGTTTAATTTACTTTTAAAATCAATTATTTAATTTAGCCTTGATATATTTGTTTTTAGCATAAGAAACACCTGACCCTCACCATTCAATTGATTGAAAAGGATGAATGTGATGAAAGCATTCCTGATCCTTGCGAGACAGAAAGATGGTCTCAATACCTTGAATCTTATGTTTCAGTTGACACTGTTTCAGAAGAAATATTAGCTGAGACTGCAGGGTTACCAGTATTTCTACCTAGGTAAAATCTTTTTTTTATATATATTTCGTTTATTTATTTTAACATAAAATTTCTCAAACTGTGTTTTGCTCTGAAGGGATAGGTACTTATTCAAGACTTTTTTAGGCTCTTATATAATATCAAATTATGCATAAAATATTGAAAAATAAATCTCATAAAATTTTTAAATTAATATTGAATTTTATTCTGGCATTTCAGAACATATTTAAATGCTTTATGCTTACTGTGAATTTTTTGTTTTGTTCATCAAATTATATATACTTTTATTAATTATCATTTTTATTATTATCTATTTCATTCTAAAATTTTTACTCGCGATTTGATATATATATGGTTTATTTGATATATATATGGTTATGGTTTATATATGGTTTATAAAATATTGTTGCTTGTTTTCTTGAAATAAATGTGTCTTAGCTTAAATATCAATAATGAAAAATATGTAATTATTCTGATCAAAAACCATAAAATTACAACAAAAAAAAGTTTTTTTTTTTAAATTTTTTATGAAAGAATGAGTTTGATTTTTAATGAAAAAAAAATTTTTTTTCATGCTCAACATTTTATTTTGTAACTCTTTTGGGTGAAATCCACAAAACAACTTCACCCTTAAAATACAACTTGCTTCCTTTTGCTCAAAATTTTTGTTTTCATAATAACTTAAACTTTTTTGAGCTTAACTTTTTTTAATTAGAAAAAAGTAATCAATGCATGTGAAGAAAACTAATTAATGCTCAATGATACACTATTTCTTGCTCATTATTAAAACTTCAGTTTCGTAACAAATGAAAAATAAACTTTGAACTCGTTTTATACAAACTGTTACACAGTATATGTTTTTTTTTTATGAAATTTTTAAAATTTTGCTAAGCAGGTTATTACTTTATATTCCTGAACTAAATATCTACCTAATTTGTGGTATAACAAAAAAAAAATATTATAAGTTTTATAAATTGTATTTTGCGGAAAAGATTTATTTGGCATATTTTACTTTGAAATTTATCTGAGAAAATCTCCTTTTTGCAGAAATCTTAAACGTCAGCAAGAATATTGGAAGAGGAAAGTGGACATTGTTGAAAGACTGTGGAAAACTCGGCACTCGTCTTCTTTCTTAAAGAAAAATCTTCCTTATTCCTTAAAGAGAAAAGCTGCCATCCTTGCAAAATCTTTACAGAATAAAATGAGGCGACTCTCTGACAAGCCTTTAGACGATGTCCAGGAATCTGAACCAATGGAAACAACAAATGAAATCATTGATGAACCTACATCAGAACTTGAAACAGATAAATCTAATGAGGGAAAGAAAGGAATCAATGAAGATAAAGATGAAGAAACCGACGTTGCTAAAAATAATGCAACGAATGAAGACAAAAATGAAAAAAGCAATCAAGACCAAAATGAAGTTAGAAATGAAGAAGCAAATGAAATTATTAATAAAGAAGTAAATGAAATTATAAATGAAGAAGCTAATGAAAATAAAAATGAAGAAGCTAATGAAGAGGAAAATAATTCCAAAGATCAAGTATTATTAGTTGATTTGAATAATGAACAAAAGCTTAAAGAAGAAGTTGTAAGTGAAAATAGCACTGTTGCCAATGATTATTTAGAATCTAAGAATAATCCCGAAGAAGAATGTGCACTTCCTGAAAATATTGAAATAAAACAAGAGCCAATAACTCCCCCACCTGATGTTGTTGAAGATGATGTAAACGCTCAGATTCACCTAGAAAGCGAACGAGCATCTCATATTCTAGAAGCTGCTCTAGAAACAATCAACGTTGAAGAAGTTGCTGAAGAAATCGTTGCTGAAGATTCTGACAAATCAGCGATGCAAAAAGATGAAGAAATGGATACCAGTAGTGAAATTAAAACAGATTCTGAAGTTAGGATCGAAGAACAACCTTCAAGGTCGAAAGAGCGGCGAGTGTCTGGGGGGACACCTAGGTCAAGAAGAAGACTTGCTAGCAGTTATATTAGAAGGAGAACAAAGAAAGCAAGAACTGCTCAATTGATGAGAGAGAAAAAGAAGCGACAAATGTTAGAGTCAGAGTTTGATGAAGTGCTCTTTGAGTATGCACATTTTTCTACCCTATCTGCTGAAGATAAATATAGATATTTGGCTCTGAAATCTGTAATAGTTGTTGATGAGACTGAGGTTTCTTTTGTAAAGGGGAGCTATAAAATGCAATTTCTTCACAATAAAGATTCGTTTCTCTATCGCAAGAATTCTTTGACCAAATCAAAGGAGGTAAGCTTAGCACTTTAGTCTTTTTCATTATATCAAGATCTGTTAATTTCTTGAGTTGAAATCAATTATCTTGTTTTAATTTTTAATTGTTTAATGCAACTATTCCCCACGTTAGCCACTTCTCTAGATTTCTACACTGTTTTCATTAAATAAAGCTCTTGCTACGACCATATTAATTAGCATATTAGCCTATTGGCACAGAATTTTTATTAGACATACTTTTCCTACTTTTTTTTCATTATTTTGTATTAATTTAGGTCAAAATAAGTAAAAAAAATTATTATATATAGCATTTTAATAATTTATGGTTATGAAATACAGCAGGTGTCTCTCTCTGCGTTAGAGGTAAAATTTTCCAAACTCGCCTCACTTCCAAGAAATAATTTTTTTAGAAATTTAATTAGAAATAATTTGCTGTTATTCAGTTTTAAGAGAAACAGTTATTCATCATTGAAATGTCTTTAAATTATAAAATCAATTATTGTTGAATATTTGAATATGAAAGGGGGAAATTTCAAACTGCTTTTTTTGGAAATTTTATTTTAGTACAATTATAATTCAGGTAATCAAACGGATTTTTTTTATTAACTATTAAACTGTTCTATATAATTAAAAAATGCCACAAAATATTTTTACTTGTAATTAGAGCATCAGAATAAAAATATATAAAATGGACACTGATGTCCCACCTGCTTCAAAGGGTTAGAATAAACAGCTACTATGTATTTGCAAGAAAGCTAATAACTGTTAGAGAGCATTATGCTTTTATAGCAACTAATTACTTAAGATATTAATTCAATTTCACAATTTTCATTTTAAAACAGAAAATAAATTTCTACTTTGGTGTGAATGCAGTATTAATATCAACGAGAATTTAATCTAAGCAGACACAATAAATGTTTAAAGCTCAACTTGGAATGACGAGCAAAATGGCTAGTTTCAAAATCTAAATGTCTATGTAATTCATAAATCTTAGTACCTAGTTTCTGATTCTTATTTGCATTATTCATATTTTTTGTAAAAAATCTAATAGTCATGATTTTGTAATGGCATCCCTTTGATTATTTATTTTTAGTTTTATTATAAAATTGCTATTCCAGACATAGGAAAATTTCTCAGGTTTAAAAATTATTTCTGATGATTTAATTAAGTTGTTGCTCAAAGATGTATTATTATGTCAATATGAATAATGTATTTGCAATAGAATGAGTTGACGCCTGGTGGCTGAGTGGTAGCGCTTTGCGCTGTTGTGCCACAGGTCCCTGGTTCGATCCTCGGGCCGGGCAAGGTTCACTCAACCTTTCATCCCTTCAGTGGTTCGATAAATGAGTACCAAGCATGCTTGGGAACTAAACACTGGGGGTTCCGCGCTCGGCTGACCACCTGACCGGAACATCTGCTTCTGCACCCCAGAGCCCAAGGTCAAGAAAACTGAGATGGGCACAGTAGGCCTTGGCCCTCTATGGGCTGTCGCGCCGCTGAGTTTAATAGAATGAGTTTATTAACTGCCATTGTTCCTTTTTGAATAGCTGTTTTTTAAAAGTATGAATTTAGTTTTTACCATTTCAAGTTAATTTCTTAAATGGGAGAACAAATTTTTACATTGCTGAAAATAAGTAAGAAGTAACATTGTCTCATTTTGAACTTTTGAAATATCTACAAATCTTGATACAGTTTCTCATTAAAATTTCCATTACTTGTAATCCTATTCTGAGTCTTTTTACATAGCTCTATATCCTTTCCCAGATTTTTTTTATTTTTTATTTTTACTTATTTACCTACAGCAAAAATGTTATCAGATGCAGACAAATGGTAACTTGCTTTCAGGAAATTAAAATAACTTCTGTAAAAATTATTTTCACTTAAAGTAAAAGAAAACCAGAGATCACTTGCTTATCAAGCTTTTCTGATGTCTGGGCTCATTTGTATACTTTTATTTATAAAACATTTACGAATCGAAATTTATGGGTTTCATAAATGTTTTAAAATAAACAATCTAATATTCTTCATGATAATTGTCATTTTAGTAACAGTAATTAGCTGACTTAAAATGAAAGAGGTATGATAAAGAGTAGCATATCAATGACGGTAATACTTTTTTAAATTTGTAATAGATTGAACATCAGTCATAAATTTTATGTCAACACAATGAAATTTGTTTTAGACATTGACAAATATCATGATTGATGATGATTAGATTGCATTTTAATATCTGAAACCATACCTTAAATTATACTAAATTACTTTATTTTATTTCCTTTTTTTTAACCAAAACAATAATATACATTGCGGAACAATTTATGTCTGAGCTTCATTACATTTTGTTAATATTTTTTTTAAAATTCTGTAGGCATTTATGTATAAGTTGGTATTAATTAATTAATGTTCCATTATTTAAGTTCACGTTATTCAATGTCCCTTTATTTATTTGCTAAATAAAGGTATGTGTCGTTTTAAAATAATAGTAATAATTTAGATAATGAGATTTGCTTGTTTATTTTTTAGTGATGCCCACAGATTATTTGTAAATATCAAATATCTTTGTTATTGAACATAAGATATAACTCTGTTCCTGGTCTAAGTTGTCCGGTAAACTATGACTTTAAATTAAGGAGATGTAAGAAATTTGCCAGTTAACAAAGATTTGCTTTTTTGCTTCTTGCCCTACCTCCTACATTCCTTTTTCCTAGTGAATTTGATTTTCGTTCCTCCAAATAAGGGATGTAACTGTAATTTGTAAAATATGGTTCAAATAGTTTACTCAAGGAACAGTTTAAAGTTTATACCCCTTTATTTTAATTTTGTTTTTGCATTTTTCATTAGATTTCTGAAATTATTTCAGAAAATCAAAATTTTTTTTGCAAAATTTAAAGAATTTTAGAACAATTTAAAATTCACTTTTTAAAAAATACTTCCATCTGAAAAAACTTTTTAGTAATTATTTATTTAGAAATTGGTTGAAGACATTTTAAATTGTAGTGTATTCAAATTTTTACACAGTTTTTAACTATATAATTTTAAATTACGAAATTTTTTTTTTTTCGAAGATATTAATTTGTCCAGGCAATTCTTTTCAGCATTGAATAGTTTGTAATTAAAGATTTGTTTTAAGGTATGCAAACTGTGAATTTTTCCCCTTGGAAAAATAAACTTTTAAAATATGTATTTAAAAGTTTATATATCCATATTATATCCATTATTAAGTCCATATTTTATTCAACTTAATTAACTTATCTTGCAAGTTTATCTATATATATATTTCTCTTACACGGCGACAAAAAAACAACTCCCCGAATGGCAATGCTAGAAAATCGACCAATGATTCCCGCTAAAAATGTCACATGCCAAATCTAGCTGAGGTGGCTCAACATAAAGCGCTTTTAAAAACGGAAACTGAAATAACAATTCAGCTGCGGCAATCTCATACTATTAAGCTAGGCAGAAGTGAGTAGTCTTTGTTGATAGATCTCTATTTTAGTATTGTCGAAAGCGCTTTTTTTCACGAATTTATATATTACGAATTTATTTGACGATTTTTTATTTATATCACAAATTTATTTGTTTTATTATTGTTATTAGTTATTCATTGAGAAATGAGTCTCAGTCAATGAGTCTTTATTTGAATTCAAATTTATTTTATTGACTTAGTTTTTACTAAAAAGATGTAATTTAAAAAAAAAAAAAAGTTTTTATATGGATTTGAATTATTGTTTTAAATTCTTGGAATTTTGTGCATTTGCAATGTACCTAAGTTAGTAGCGAACGAAGCAAGCTTGGTTTTCTAAGCAAACCATATAAGATTGCGTAGCAATTTTCGGGGGTTGGCGAGCGTTAGCGAGCAGGGGGTGCAACCCACTAGTTTAAACCTAATATGCATGTAATGGTGTGTAATTTCAATCTGTACTTTCTCAGCAAATCAATAATATTTCCAACGAAAAAACTTCCACAAAATATCTTTTTATTTCTAACTAAATTATACTTTCTTTTTCTAGATTCATCAACAAATTTCAGAAATAAAAACTTCAAATTTCAATGCTTGGCATAGGATTTGGGTGGATCGATATCTTACACCGGACATGGTTAAATCTTGTAATTCATGGTTTCTCAAAAGCGATCAAGATAAATACAAAGTTGTTTGCCTGACCATAAGTGACTGTAACAAAACTCCCTATATTCCTTATAATAAATATAAACTGAAGTATTACAAGGTTATCACAATTGACTGAGTAAAATTGTATTAATCAGTGGTTTCCAAAATTATAATTTGTACCAAATTTTTCCCCTACAATTACCAGTGACACAATCATAATATCATTTAGTAGATTGGAATAAATGAAATTCACAATATTCTGTCTTTTTTTTTAATACATAATAACAGGATAATGATATTTAATAATAAACCTTGTGGCTGAATTGTGGTTACATAGTTGCAGAACCTTCTAGAGTTATCTTAGAAAAATTTTCAATTTGAATTTTTTTTTTAAAGTTTAATGTTTACAGAAACAAAAGTTGAAACTTCATATAGAACAGGGGTTTCCAACTGGCGGGTATAAAATATATTAGTTCAAATAAAATATATCAGTTGTCATTTTTCTGCGGACAATTTTCGTAAAAATTCTATATGGGTTTAAAATACTTTTCTCGTTAATAAAAACCTAATTTCTTCGTTTCTGTAAAATTTAGCATACCAGCGGTGCAAAAAAATTTATTTTTCAGGTTTTCCATCCAAGAAAATAAAAATTTTCCATTCAAATACAAAAATAATCGTGTATGTTGCTTTTTTTTATTTCATTTTTTTTTGTTTTGTGAATATAATTTAGCACGTGCGTATCAAAAATTTTCTCGAAGAAATTCTCCAATTTAACTTCTTGAAACCACTCATTTTGGGCGAAAATATTTACACACACGTTTTTAAATTTAAAATGTAAATATCGATTCTCTGGTGGTTGCAGCAGACAAAGCTCAATTTTCTCATTGAATATTTTGTGTGCTGCTATGTAAGTTTTAATGCCTTAACAATTAGATATCTGTTGCACATTAATTGTTTAATACATAGGTGCACATTAAAGTTATTGTAGTCCGAATTTTTATTATTTATTTATGTCTTTAAAATTATTATTAATAGCAATTGAATATTTTTAAAAATCTACTTCTTATTTTAATTTGTAATTCAATACTTTTGTTTGTACAACTTGGTAAAACTCTCACAGTAATATTTATTGTTTCTTCAAACATAAGTCCTACAAAAACTTTTGATAAAGTTGCGGCCCCCCATTTGATTTGTGTTTTTAATTCTGGCCCCCGGCCTCATGTAAGTTGGAAACCCCTGATATAGAACATAGCACATATAGATACATTCTATTATAAGCGCTCCTTTTTTATAAGTTACAGATATATTTCTTATTATTATTAGTGCTATGGAGATTTGTCACAGAAAGCCAGAAAAAATTCTACCATAGGGATATTAAGCAAAATGTAAAAATAAAAGTATTTCAGATTCTATTTTCCTTATACAATGGTAGAAATTTTTAAAAAAAATTCGCTGGCCCAAAGGATTGGTAACTGAAAAGTATTACTGGTTTATACACATATTTACACTTTTGTGTTTGCATTTTTCCATTAGATTTTATTGAAAGGAAAAATAATAAATTAAATGCAAATGAAAATTATGATGCAGGTAAATGTGTACTGTCACAATTATCACTAAATATTCAATTTTGTGGCAAAATCGCAAAGTTTCATACAAATCAAAAGTACCAAAACAGCATACCATCCATATATATTGACTGATTATTATCACTCATATTTTTTTTATGATGGTCCAAATCAAATTTAGCGGTCTCGGACCTACAGACAGGGTATCTGCTACCTACACACCTGGAAAGTCATGAATTTTGGTATTGAACAAAATTTGTTATGATTTTAACTATTTAAAAAAAAAATCAAGGAAAGTCATGGATTTAGGTCGTCAAAATATCAAATTTTTAAAATGGTATTTACCCCCCCCCCCCNTTTCCCCCCCCCCCCATTTCATGTCTTCCAAGAAGCTGAATTTATATCAAAATCCCCACTCACAGTCATATTTTATTAAAATATGAATTGTTTTTTAAAAAATGAAAGAAAAAAACACCATTTCTAGAGCGAATTATCTTGTAAACCTCTGTGATTTCACAATTTTTATTACTATTTATTTTTCTTAATTTAACAATTTAAAATTCTAGCTGAAGCAAGCCAGTCATTGGTGAATTTTTTTTTATTCCGGAATGAGAACAGAAAAATCAGGAGTATTTTTTTCCTCTCGGATCAACAAGAAAAGCATCTTTAAAATATAATTTGGCAGAAAAAAAAGAAAAAAAAATTATTTGCTTTTGTATTTTTTTTCCAGCTTTATTATTGCTTCAATTTTACTCTGTTTTTTTAAATTTAAAATCTATAAATATGAAGATGCAGAGTATAACAGTTTTGATTATACCTATCATTTCAATTAATGTTATTATAATGCTTTTCTAAATTTATTGTTGTGTTTTTGTCAGAGAAAATAGTATGTTAAGTCATGAAAAATTCTTGGAATTAGTCATAAAAAGTTATGGATTTGAAAATCTAAAGTGTAGCAGATACTCTGTACAGATCTTGGAATTAGTCATAAAATGTTATGGATTTGAAAATATAAAATGTAACAGATAGCCTGTACAGATCTTGGAATTAGTCATTAAAAGTTATGGATTTGAAAATCTAAAATGTAGCAGATACCCTGTACAGATCTTGGAATTAGTCATAAAAAGTTATGGATTTGAAAAGCTAAAATGTAGCAGATACCCTGTACAGATCTTGTTAATTTTAAACCTTGATATATGTTTTAATATGGTAGCTTTAATTATTTTTATTTATTTATTTATTTTTTGGAAGGGGGCATTTTTATTTGAACATAAAATTCTCAAAGAATATTAAAGTAGCAAAATCTGAAACTCTCAAGGTAAATCACAATCAACTCTTGAAGTTTTTGGAGTGTGTGCTTTATAATGACCACACACAACTTTACTTCACAAGTGTTTCAATCTATTATTGAGCTCTTTTTATACAGTCAATTATTTCTTCTAAAAAGTTAAATCTTAGAGTATTATAATTTATTTTTCTTGTCATCAATTCTATTTGTATAAATATTCATAAGTAATATTTTTATTACGTTAACTTCTTACTTAGCAAGCATTTCTTTTCATTTAAATTGAAAATTTTTGATAGAATAATTAAAAATTGGAATTTTAAGAAAAATATCTGAATTAATATGTAAATATTTAATATAGATTAATATATGTATGCACATATTATACATAAATTTTTCTGTTGATATTAAAAATATGCTATTTTAAGTTGTAAAAGTTTTCAAATTATATTGTACAAATCTCAGAAAAATTTAGGTTTTTCTTGAGAGTGACTGCCATGTGTATCGACATATTCGATGGCATTTTTGTGGAATTGGAAAAAAATGGCTTTAGAATTTAAGAAACATCAAGAGGCTGTTAGCAAAATATTAAATTTTGTTTTATCTTCAAATTAATTATCTTTTTCATTGTTGTGCTTATTGCTTATTTTCCCTATACAGATCATTAGTAATCTCAAGTATTTGTAATTATAATTCAGCTTTATCAATTTTCAGAAGTTTTATGGCATAGACAAAAAAAAATTTGATTTAGGTATTTGAACTTGGTTGAAAGATGTTTTTTTTTTTTTTTTTTAAATTTTTTTTTATAAAGAAAAGCTGGGCATATAATTGTTTAAAAATAGTTTTTATTATTAAGATTACTTTATATGTGAGCTATAGTATTTTCCTCAAACTGTGTTTAACATGGCTGAATTTAAATAGCTCTAAAACCCATACAACTTAAAAAAATTACAACAAAAACATCAAAATTTTATGACTATTGTATATTTTCATATCCAAAGACCTTCTGCACTTTTGTGCATGTGCCAGGTCTGCTTCAGTTTCATCAAATTGAGGTGAGATAAAAGATAAGATAAAGATTTGTTAACTTTGCAGTGTGTCATGCCTCAGAGTCCCTGAAAAAGCACATCACACCTCTTGAAGTAGAATTGTTCCAGAGTCTTGCTTTTGAAAATGAAAAATCCTTTAAAATAAATATTAATAATATTTTCTGAAACTTTTTAGTATTTTTTTTTTCATTTTTATTTACAAAACCTTTTTTGTATGTATGCATGTTTTAAAAATGTAAAAAGAAAATATAATTTGAAAAATAAGTTAATAAAAATTTGAATTTAACAGGTTAGTTATTTTATATTAGAATTGCTCAACATGTAATTGCAAAGGGCTAGTAGAAAAACTTTAATAATTTAAAAGTTAACCCTGTATATCCCAATGTAGAAGTCAATTCCCTATTTTTGAATATGAGATAGCAAATTTGTGGTACGTCGGTTGTAGAAATAGACAGTTGAAAATACCAAATATTAAAATTAGAAAAAAAATTTATTAAATTTACAAAATTTTCTCAAGCTAAACATATTTCACATTGTTCTCTCTGGATAATCTCAAATTAAGATGCTATGAAGCACCCCTTAAATAAAGCAAAATAATTTTTTCTGAGCATAATTTAAAGAATCGTTTCTAAGAAACCTTTAGATCAAAAGAAAGTATGATGAAAAAAAAATGCAAAATTGACTGTGTGTATTATATTAAAAATAGTTTTTGAAAGGTTTAAACTGAAACAGGGTTATTCATATCTATCTCGTTGCTTATAATCACAATCAACAAATGTCCAACCTTACAACTGGCGTATAAGTCGACCCCCTGTTTGACTTAACATTTTAATAGTTTGAAAAGTTGACTGGAATATACAGCTGTAATGTTTTATGAAAGTTTATATTAAAAAATATTTAAAATTTTTTGTATTTATACATTTTTAAAGAGTTTAAATTTTTTTTTTTAAAAAAACTAAAAATTTGAATTTAACAAGATGCTGGAGCAGATTAGAATGGTTCTGTAATCATCAAGTGTCAACATTGAGAGAGCAAAAAAAAATTCCTTAGTTAAATAAATTGGTTTTAGTTCGTTTTATCCCCTTAACAATCGGTTAATTTTCAAGAAAATGGTCATAAAAGTAAAAAGTGTCTATTTTGCCAAATACACTTATTTGATTAGTGCTAGTATCTAGTTTAAAATAAACTAACTACAGTAGGGAACCGATTATCCGGAACGATCGGGACCATCGCTATTCCGGATAACTGATTTTTTCGGTTTTCTGAATCGCTACAAAAAGCCGTTTTTTTTATTGTTAAACCAAACTAAAAAAAATAAATATTTGGAAATAATCTTAAAAAGAAGAAAAAACTATGAAGTAATACACTAACCACTGGTTTAAATTTGTGTCACTTTTGTATATCTTTACAAATAAAAAACTGTATTTGGTAATCATTACTATGAATTGTTTCAAATAATATTCATTTTTGCTGATTAGTTATTTTAGAATATTTTTAGTTAAATATAAAAATTTAAGGAGAACTCATTTGTTTAAAATATTTAGTTATACATATGTACCGCAATGTAACCTTAATGAATCTCCTTTGGTCACACCTTAACAAGATTTTTCATTTTTGTTATTCACAATTTGTTGGAATTAAATTTTTTGTATTATATTTTTGTCATATTATTAAATTTTAGCATTTACTGTACTTGATAAATATATTTCTCATTTGAATAACAAGATTCGATTATTTTTCACGTCAAAGTTAAATAAAAATAATAAGTTTGTTCCAAAATACCGCCAAACCTTGATTTCAGAAACTTCAATAACAAATTTTTTCATGTCACAAAAAAGTTAACCTTTTCTATGTTGCTAATAGAAGAAGAAAAAAAACTCTTTTCTCCAAATTCATTTCTCAGTGACCTTCAATTTTACAAAATAGTTTTGAGCTCCAAAATTTTTTTCTGGTTTCAGAAGAATTTAAAATGATTTTTGAAATACAGCTCTTAAGAACGTAACTGTTGTTATTGTTGTCGTAGGCCAGTGTTTCCCAAAGTGAGGTATGCGTACCCCCAGGGGTACGGGAACAGTTTAGCGGGGTACGCGTTCTTATGCGAAATACCTTGCAACAAACGAAAATTTCAAAAAATTTTATTTTAAAATAAACTTAACAATGAAAATTTATGATTACGGATTTTTCTATTAGCTATTTTTTTAGCAGAGTTAGCAGTTAATAATTAGTAGTATCAACAGCCAGTTGTGATTTTTAACTTTATTGCAATTTTTTTATAGTAAAAAGTATGTTCATTTTTTTATTAGTGGTACACAGCGTTATGAAAAATTTAGAAAGGGTACACAAAAGTCATAAGTTTGGGAAACACTCTCTTAGGCCATTAAGGCAGAGGGGGTGTCATTGTTCTTTGTTTTCCAGTGGCGCCATCTATAGCCAAGAATTCGACCTCTCTGCCACACCTGTTTATAGACGGACTCATTCATTCATTCTTCCACCGATCGTAGTTTTGACCTTAAAACGATCAATCTCCATTTCAGTACCCACAGAAGTATTGATTTGTTATGAGAATATGGAGGACTTTGTGACTCGACAGATTTAACGTGCACCAGTCACCATCTACTACACGGGGAGTCTGGCCGGCTGGATTCGACGTGAGTCCAGCACCCTGCCAACCATTCTATCCCGGCCTAAAACTTCACTTAAACAGTTTTATGAATCATTTCTTGAAACCCTAATAATATAGAATAGTTTGAAAAGAAATTGACTGAATTATCCATTCCTAAAAAAGTGATGTGTGTGAGTAAATAATATTTTCTGCTCTTAAAATGGGAAATAACTATCTATCTTCATAATAGGAAGCAGTTACTATGGACAGTGATATTTTAGATTGTGTGGAGGTTGACAAGAATCATAAATATTACAAGGTCAAGCATCTTGAAATAAATTGAAGAGGGAAGATAAAGAGAAGAATTTCAGCAAAATGTAACTTTAGATGAAAAAGCAAAGATACTGACATTGTTACAAATAAGTTGATTTTTTTAAGTATTTGATATATAACTTTTAAAATGTCAGTACAGTTACTACTTATACATCCGCGCACCTGGAAAGTCATGAAAAATCATGGTAAGTTATGAATTTTGGTATTGAACAAAATTTGTCATGATTGTAACTATTTTATTAAAAAAAGTCATGGAAAGTCATGAATTTAGGTCGCCAAAAAATCTAATTATTAAACTGGAATTTACCGCTCCCCCAATTTCTTGGTGTTCCGAATATCTGAATTTGTAACAAATTCCCCACTCATAGCCATATTTTATTAAAATATAAAATGTTTTTATCATGTTCTTTAAAAATTGTGTTCTTTCAGAAAAAGAAAAAAAAAAGAAAAACGTCATTTCTAGAGCAACTTATCTTTTAAACTTCTGTGATTTCAGAATTTTTATTATTTATTTTTTTATTTTATCGATTTGAAATTCTAGCTGAAGCAAGCCAGTGATTGGCGAATTATTTTTATTCCGAAATGAGAACAGAAAAATCAGAAGTATTTCTTTCCTTTCCCTTGAACAAGAAAAGTATCTTTAGAATATAATTCTGCGGAAAAAAGAAGAAAAAAAATTACTTTTCAGCTATTTTATTGCTTTAAATCTTTATTTTCTCTGTTTTTTAAATTAAAAATCTATAAATATGAAGATGCAACGTATAACAGTTTTGGTTACACCTATAATTTCAAATAATGTTGTTATGATGCTTTTTTAAATCTACTGTTGTGTTTTTGTCGGAGAAAATACAGGGTGGCCACCCACCTTGAAAACCTGGAATTATCAGGGAATTTTTTTTATACTGGAAAAATCAGGGAAATATGGATAAAAACCTGGAAATTTTAAAGAAAAACTGGAAATTTTTTCTTATATATTTTTTTAATTTCACTAATTTAAATTATTTGCTAATTTTCTTAATTTAAATTGTTTCATCCATTATACCCACATTTTTTAGACGGAAATGTATCTCCAAACAGTTAAAATATCATCAACTTACTTTGCTTTCATCAAAATTTGCTCCATTATAACCCTGTTAAACTAGAATACAACATAAAATTCTCCCATGCTTGTCTTTGATCTCTATGCAGACTGTGCAATTTAGGAAAGGCAAAGATTATGGTGGAAGACAGGGTTAGGATTCGGTTTTTAAATTCTGTCCGTGTTCACACAATGATTCAAGTTTGTTCGCAATTGAGAGTGGTAATTTTTTTCTATTTTGACAAAATGAGTCAAAATGTTTTTGTATTTTTAATTTTATTAAATTCTCTAAAAATTATAATTTAATAATAATAGATTTTATATTGCACTCTTTTTCTGAAAGCTTTTGAACTCAAAGAAATCTGTAAATTATTTTTTCTAAGTAAACGTACCAATCACGCATTTTTCCCCATCACTAACAGCAATGTTTGTCGACAAATTGTTACAATTCTTGCATTAATGCTAATTTTTTCTATTTCATTTTAACCTTTTATAGTATATTTTTATTTTGAAAAAAGTTTTTTTTAGAACTAACAATATATTAATATCAAATTTTACGGTTTTGTTGGTAAATATTAGTTTTTTGATTCAAAATTCGAATTGTATAGTTATCACAATATCGAAAGTTCGTAAATGTTGCTTGCATTCCAGAGATGATATTTCAAAACTATTCCTCTTTTTACCTAAAAAAGCTGACAATGACTAAGGAATATATAGGAAACATATTAAATGATGTATATACATAAAATATAATTTTTTTTATTCATATGTGTTTAGTCAGGAGAAGGAAAACGAAACTTAGTGTTTTAGTTCTGCACTGTACAAGATTCCAGTTGTTCAAACAAAAACAATTAACTATGCTAAACTAAAAAACTGTGTGTTTAGATTGGAATTCTTTAAATGTTTTAATTTCAAATAAGAAAAAAAATCAAAAAAGTATAAATTTTAAGGAATTTTATCTATTTTTTTTCTTCTATAGAGTATAGAACTAAAAATTAGACAATTTTACATTTCTGACATTTATTTTTTTATACTGAATCTCTTAAAATAAAAATGCTATTTCAAAATACCATTATTTAAAAATTTGACTTGAGATATTGGTTTAAGGAAAATATGATCAGTGAATTTTATAAAAAGCACTGGTAAGATGAAATACAGTATAATGCAGTATACAGTACAGCTTTATATTGAAATGTAATTACAGTGATTCACAAAAGTGTTGATACACTTATGACTTTCAATGAAATAAGACTATCCATTAATTAAAATGAATGTTTCAGAATGTATATTTAATGATAAAAAATGTGTTCTAATCTTAACAAAACTGAAATATTTTAAATGACAATATGAAATATTTTAAAAACAAAGGAAAAGTTTATTTTTAAGGAATCAATCATCAAAAAGTGACAAAAACTTTATCCCACAAAAGTCATCATACACTTTTAAAGAAAAAACTCAGTCTATTAGTAAATCTAATTTTTCGTTAAATTAACATTTAGTGGAGTTTCCTTTAGCATCTACAATAGCTTTTAAAGGTTGAAAATACGTGTAACTAGTTTTTTTTTTTTCAGGTGAAATTCGTGCAGAATATTTTTTTAAAATTTTTACAGAAACTTTTACAACACTCAATTGCAAATTTATGAATTTTTCCACAAAATTTATAATTTTAATCTCTGATATGAAGTCCTTCTTTTAAGCATTTTATCACATATTGCACAGTTCAATTGAATACAGTAAACTAATTTAACATATTCATTACTGATTTACCTCTTATGAAGACAAATAATCAAATTTGGTCTATTTTATTACGACCACAAGTCATTTTTAAATGATAAAATAAAATATTACGGAGTTAGCAAGCAAAAATTAAAATATAATTTTGCTATTATAGGTTTGATACTAAATTGCTAATAAAGAAATAAAAAATTAAATGAAAAATAATTAAATAAAAAAAGCAATTGACGATAATTTTAATTCTGAGATCCAAAACATTTAAATGTACGATGACTTTCGTGGGGTAACATTTTTGTTACTATTTGATTAAAAAATTAACTTTTGCTTTGTTTTTAAAATATTCCGTGCAGTTTTGCTAAGAATAGATTATACATCTTATTATCAAATACCCATTGTGAAATATTCATTTTAATTATTGAATTTTTATTTCCTATTTCAATATAAGTTATAAGTGAGTGAGCACTTTTGGGAGCCACTGTAATTATTAAAAATTATTGATATATAATCACCTGAAACGGTTTTCTTTTCCTTAATGAAAATATATTAAACAATACTTATACAAGGTTTTATTGGTTATTCTGATTTTGTCATTTTGTAGGTACACTTTGAGCAAATACTACTTAAAGTAACACATTAAATTCAATAAAAACAATTAAAATTATTCAATAAAAACAATATATTCTGCAAGCTAAACATATTATTTTCTCCACGTCTTAATTTTTTAAAAATTAATGTTGTACCAGAACATTAAAAAATAATAAAAAAATATCTTGTAAAAAAAAATTTTTTTTTTCAAGATATGTTTAAAAAAATGACATTTTGAATAAGATATTTTATAATACAGACACTTTTCTTGTACACATCCTACACTTTATAAGAAAAAAGGAAAAAAACACAAACCTGGAAATTTTAAGATTTTTACCTGGAAAAATCAGGGAAATTTGAAATCTGTTTTGAGTGGCCACCCTGAAATAGTAACTTCGTAAAGTCATGAAAAATTCTTGGAATTAGTCATGGAAAGTCATGAATTTGAAAATATAAAATGTAGCAGATACCCTGCTTATACAATTATTCGAAAGTTAAAAAATATTTAATTCAAATAATCGATTTTTGATATCCGATTTTGAAATAATACTGTAATAGAGGATTAGGAGGACTTCTCTACCTTATCCCCTAACAGAAATGGAAATAATTTAAATGCTTCTGCCCTTTATGTTAAAATTTCTCAAACTCTGGTGATTTCATTACTACCGGACAGATTTTTAATAATTATTAAAATTTAATCATAAGGAACTTTTATAATCTTGAAAATTGTTAAAATTGAAATTTAAGTACTTCCGTGCAGACAACAGTGAAAAAATTTACTTAATATACTGTTTAAAACTAGTTAGCATTGTGGTAGGAATTGAAGAATTGGTATATTTGAATACTGTTTTGCTGTACGGCCATCTTGGTTATCACTAAAGTTTATATGTTGGACAAGCTAATTTGGGAAGGTGACTAAGCTGGTCACTGAATGCGGTTAGTACTTTTATAATTACTGTAATCATAATCATATGCGGGCTCATTACAAAGAACAGCTTGGAAGCCCTTATAAAAATTAAAGAAACAGATAACACAATCATTTATAAACGTCTGATAAGTTGAATAACGTTTAGGGGCCTCCCTGGCTGAGCGTTCTCGTGTTTCCACCAAAAGCTCTGTAGCGTAGAGTAGCGGGTTCGAATCCCACCTTAACCCTAAATGTATCTTTGTGATATCCTTCTCAAACTTGTGCTATCTGTTCTTCTATTTAACAAGGGCTTAAAAACCGATCTTTGTAATGCGCGCACAAGCCTGCGATTGTGTGTAACAGTTAATAAATAGAAAACGGATAGCACTAATAAAAGGACAACTTGCCAAACGCTGTGCAACGCATGGAGGTGGCGGGTTCGAATCCCGCTGTTACCCTGGATGTATCTTCGTGCTGTCCCTCTCTGTATTGCGCTATCTGTCCTTCGATTTGTCAAAAGGTTTATAAGCTTAAATTAAGCACACGAGCCTTCAAATGTATATAAATCATAAAAGTACATCCTAAAGATGCATACAAAGATATGGCGACATTCGAACCTGTTAACTCCATGCCTCAAAGTGTTCAGTGGAAAGACAATACCTCTCGGGCCATGAGGGCTCTCGTGAATTTATAAACATAGTATATAGCTTAGACCTCTTCTCACCTCCAATTTAATCTAAGCAACTTGAGTCCCGCAGTGGACTGATCGTTAAGACACGGTTCCCAGCAGATCACCGAAGTCAAGCATCACTGACTACGGTCAGTGTGCGGGTGGGTGACCACTTGGATCAGTCTGCGTAGGGACCGAGGGTGTGCGGTATTGGTCCTCGTTAAACTGTGCTACCGTAAAGTGCTCGACCTCGCGCGCAGGTCGTTGGGCTACCGAAGCGGGGGTGCCATCCCTTCCGCAGAGGATCAAAATTGTGATGGCATGTCTTCGGATCATCCTCCGGGATGTTTCCCAGACCGTCGCCAATAGCCCATTGTGCAGCTCTAGTGCGACGTAAAGTAACAACAACAACAACAGCCCATTGTGCAGCTCTAGTGTGACGTAAATGAACTACAACAACTAAGCAACTTGATTTCGCATGATTTTTATTTATCTAAGAAATAAATTGATTGCTGTTGATGTACTTTAGTTGCCTTTACCTCAAAGAAGCAAATAATCAAAGGATCGTTTTTATCAATTAATAATGACTTCTACAAAATTTATAATACTATGACTAGCACGATTTTAAAACAATTTATATAATTGCTTAATTTTGTTGCTGAAGTACAGGACAGCTTTTCCAGCTGATGTTGAAAAATATCATAAGGTAAGTGTTGTGATTTACTTTTTAACGTTGTTGTAATAGTATTTTATCTTAATACCATTTTGTGAATTTATTCTTAGTTTGCCATTGTTCTATATTTTATATATATTTGTGTATTATTATTATTTATATACGTAAATAAATGAAATTAAAATATTATGATATTTTACTTTGATATAATGAGCGCATATGCTTTATTTCTGTTGATACAGTGTTTCTGTTTTATATTTTAACAGTAAATAAAAACTAGCCTACTGAAATGTATAAAGTTCCGATTGAGCGTTCAGAACTCTTTAAAAATTTTCACAGGCTTACCCAGTGGTATGTTTTGAGAAAACAGTGTTTTAGCTTCAAGACTTTGTGTAGGATAATTTAAAATTCCTAGACATGCAAAATTTGAAAAATAATTGCATGGATCAGATGTGTTAAATTAAAACGTTATGAGCTCTAAAACAAAATAAGTAGTTAAGACATAAAACTGCTTCAAAGCTATCGACAAACGTTGTTCACTGAAAACACTTGTTTTTAAACTTAAAATATTTTTTGTGCTTCCTTCATTTTTTAGTTTTGTCAAGCTTTTAATTTTAAACAAATCAGTTAAATTTATTGGGCACTACGTTGCAACAAACCGCGTTTCCGAATTTGTTTTTTGTAATTATTTTTGTTTTGCTTTAACGAAACACTGTTGCTAATGTTAATGACTTTGCTGGAGCCGTGATGGCTCAGGGGATAGAGCTTTCAATGAAGTGAACTGGGTTCGAATCCCAGCGATGACTGGTCCATACGAATTCCGCACCCGGCTTGCACCGACCACAGTGCTGACATAGAATATCCTCAGTGGTAGGCGGATCATGAGTTAGAGTCCCCTTGCCGTCAGTCTGACTCTGGGAGGTTTCGTAGTTTTTCCCTCCCTGTAACGCAAATGTGGGTTAGTTCCATCAAAAAGTCCTCCCAGTATGCAAATTTCTCCCAATACTTGATCCAGAAGTTCCCTTGTCTTCTGGATTTTGTTCAAAATTACAAGTCTACGGAGTTGAACATTAGTTGTCGTAAATTAGAAAAATTGGGTCGGCTGTTCAAAGACGGTTATAAAATAAAATAACTTTGCTTTTACGTACATAAATAAAAAAAACTGTTTCTTACAAATGCAAATGTACTGAATGAATATGAGTAGAAAAAAATATGAATAGAGTAGAAAAAATTGGAATAGAATAAAATATACTTTCAACAGAGAATAACAATTACTGTTTTTATTACAAAAAACCTTAAAATGTTTCTTTTTGAATTAGCTACACAAGTTTTACAAAACGTATTAACTCTATAAAAAGAAGTTAATGGTTAAATGTGTTCATAATTTCTGTTATAAAAAATATATAAGTTTGTTTAACGCTATTACTAGTATACTACTTATAATCAAATTAATAAGTGTCCTAGTGTAGATGTAGTTTAAAATCAAATAATTTCATTACTAATTATTCAAACAGTAATGCAAAGATTATAATATTAAAAAAACAAAACGATGCATTTATTTAAAGTATATATATATATATATATATATATATATATATATATAC
>NC_092213.1:64397217-64411721 GCF_043381705.1 Parasteatoda tepidariorum
TATATATATATATAGTATTAAAAGTATTAAATAAAGATATTTTAACTAAAACAAAATACAAAATGGATTTTTCATCATCAGGAATATAACTTCTAATCATAAAAATAAATAACTTTGTGCAGGATTATTTATACTGTGTGTTTAATAACTATAAAATTTGATAAAATGAAACCAATGTCATGCTACTTATTCTTTTCAAGGTTCTGTTTTTGATAATAAATGACACTTTGTGTTATTCTTTGTGTAGTGATAAATCAGCAATTATTTTTTTCATCATCGTTAGTGAAGAATTAACACAATTTGTTAAACAAAAGTATTTAACTTCAAAATGTTGTATTATTTTTTATCATTAAGGAGTTTTCCATCGCTAGGGACAAGATTTCTACACATAAAGATGGGTGGATTTTTACGAAATCCTTCCAATTCTGAGTAGATTTAATATCTTCAAAATGCGATGAAACGAAACGAATAGCATGCTGTTTAATCTCTTCAGCGTTGTGATTGATACACCATGTTATTATGTCCACTACATTGTGCAATGATAAATTGGCAATTAAAAATTCTTCACAGTAAATTTGAAGTTCATTCAAAGCAAATAAGCTTGCTGCGTGATACAAATCTTTTGCAAGTTCCAAAGTCAAATCAATAAGTCGCCCAGTGTATATGTAGTTTACAATTTCTGTGAGTACTGATCCACTAATCATGTCGCAAATTATATCTTTGGGGCATTTCTCATCGGCAGAACTTTGAAATATTTGTGCGAAGGTTGATGACTGCTTTGAAAGAACATTTTTGTGTACTTTTATACTTACGTCACCAGAAGTTAGAGTTAGGTCACAAAAAAGCATATCAGTATTTACAATTGTTTTTCCGGGAACTTCTAAGTTTTTTAATTTTAAAATGCTAGAATGTTCGGAACAAAGTTCTTCGGATTCTGTTTTATCCCTTGTGGCAGACGATTTGCATGGATCGACGTTATCAGAACATTTTTCATACATTAATGAATTCTCAGATTCCAAGCTATAAGTAGATTTTGAGTCGGAATTTTCATTGAAAATCTCAATAGCGCTTATTTTGCATTTTATGAACAAATCTCTTAACGGATTAAAATGGCGTTTCATTTCGGATATAGTTCTAAAAAGAGGAAGTCTAATGTAAGTTTCGGTTTTTGACAACGACTTTAGAACTCGAAATCGCATTTCTTTTGCAGAAGTAGATGTCAATATTATTTCACCTTCTACGTGCACATTTTTGTCTGTACTTTGTCGACACAATCGTACTACGACCTCTGATTTGAACGGTGCGTCACCAAGCGGGAATAAAATCATTTGCCACCAAGTTTTATCGTTTGTTTGGAAAAACTTACTTCCAAAACATTCTCCGTGGTTCCAGAAAACATTTAGTAATTTTCTGTCCCTGAAAGAAATGTTCCACGAGAAAGAAGTAATATTAGTTTCCTTTAATAAAGCCATACTGGTATGGAAATGAGTGTCGCAGCTGTCACGTAAATGATAATAAAAATGAATGATAATAAGCTGAAATTCTTATCTTTAAATTGTGGGATGCTATCAGCCAGACTGTCGGCTTAAATAAAGATAGAGTGTAGATAAATAGATTTAAAATTGTGTTGTAATATTTTTATTATTGTTTGTTTTAAATACGATGCATAGATTTTTTAAAAAAAATATTAATGAATAGAACGGAGTCGCAAAAACAATCTACGCAATTACGACAACGGCAACGGCTAAATCAGGCTGAATATTAAAGGATCTGTATTCACTTTTTAAAAAATGCACAAATCAAAAGGTTTATTATCAAAATTGTAAATATTCCATTTCGCAACTGTAGTTTTATAGTGCACATAAAACATAAACATACCGTAGTATATAAAAAAAAAACTGTCATATTACGAATGGTTCGTAATCTGACAAAATTTTGACGTGTTTCTAACAATCGCCTTTCAACTTTACTCTTTTTCCCCCCCAACAATAAATCCTCTCGTTGTGGTAAGTATTCTAATCTGAAGACAGCTCAAAATGCATGTTTACGGAAATGAACGCAGCTCAAAATGAATGTTTACGGAAATGGACATAGCATTTGATTTCGATTTTCGAACTTCTTTTATGAGTATTCTTCTTTTTTAAAGAATAAACTAACGACTCCAAATAAATTCGTAATGTGATATCACCATTTGCATAAATCAGTTGGTAAATTTTTTAAATTAGTCACCTTTTTTTTTTCTAAAAGGAAAAAGACTTTAAAAGTCAACTGTTTCTACAAAGTTGCCACGGATGCTATAAATTTAAAATGGAGGTCGCAAATTTACGTTCTAAGAATTTATGTAGAGTTTTAAAACTCACTTTATAATTTAAAGTTCTGAATACGAAGAAATTGCCTGAAAAGTTACTTTTGTAATATACCTAGCCACCTCAGCCCCGAAGTTTTGAACTTTGCCCCGTAAGGATTATGTTTAGTGTTTAAATAAGTAATGGGAAGTAAACACGATTTTTCTCGTTTCGTTGTTAAATATGGGCTGAAAACTGAAAAGGCTGATTTCGAGCTGTGTCTATTTTTGTAAACACGTATTTTGAGCTGTGTCCATTTTTGTAAACACGTATTTCGAGCTGTTTCCATTTTTGTAAACACTCCTTTCGAGCTGCAAACACCCAAAAACCCAACGCAAACACCCAAATTTAAAAGCTCATAGACGATATGTTGCTTTCAGTTCAGCTTTCTTAATAATAATTCATTAGCGATTTTTTTCTCCCCTAAATGGCGCATAATGCGAATGCTTACTTGACTCCATTTTTCTTAAGGATTCCAAAAAATATATATTAAGGATGCTCATTACAGAACATTCTACTTTCTTTAAATTTGATGCGCAAATGTTTTTGAATTAAATAGTATTTTATTTTTATAATGAAAATGTGCTGCTGCTTCATGTTGACTTAATGTTTTAGAAAATTGCTGAGTTTTGTTAATAATAATTTGCAAAGTTAAATATGATTAAATTATTTGACTTTTTTGATTATAATGAATTTAAAATTTTAAATTAATTTTCTAAAATAGTTCTTGTGCAAAACATTTTTGTAGCTTTATAAACTTACGTTAAGCTTAAAGAGGATAAAAAAACTTTTAATCGTAATCGTTTAACCGATATATCAATAACACGAAGCGTGTTTCCTTGAATAGTTAAAAATACACAATACTGAAAGAAAACACAAA
Source organism: Parasteatoda tepidariorum (assembly GCF_043381705.1). NCBI lineage: Eukaryota > Metazoa > Arthropoda > Arachnida > Araneae > Theridiidae > Parasteatoda > Parasteatoda tepidariorum. The sequence continues at coordinate 64,400,443 of NC_092213.1, forward strand.
TAATTAAGATCAAAAGGATAAAACTTCTTTGAAAAAAACGCGCTAAGAAGCAGCAGAAATTTCAGAAAAAAGTATCAATACAAAACAAATGAAATAAAATAAAAATATGACCACCGAAGCCGACGTCTTCAGGGGGTACCGGCCCCGGTAGCCATTAAAAACAAAACCATTTCTATTTGAGGGAGAAGCAAAAGCTTAAAATATCTCCCTCAGTACCCCGATGGTTTTGTATAGAGGTCCAGGAAAAACAAGATACATTCAAAAGAATAAACAAATTACGAAAAGAAAATCAATAAAAATCATCAGAAAATTAAAAACTCACAGTCACAGGTCAAGAATCAACTTCAAAAGCGGAGGAAAAGAAAACACTAAAAACTGAAAAACAACGCCCCCTATAATAATGCGCAGTAAAAGTTTAAAAATGATATGAAAAGGTCAGGAGAAGGAGATACGTAGATAAATTAATAGAATGCTTAACTGGGGCTGCTCAGTTAAGACTAGAATTGCGCCCTGTTAAAAGAAAAAATATAAAAAAAACCTAAAAACCATCAATCATTTTTTTAATTAAAAAATTAACATTACAAAAATTAAAAGGAAAATCATTTTTACTCAAATTATTTAAAAAATTATCCACAGCTTCTCGAAAACTTTCAACATTATTACAAATTTTCTTGATCCTAACTAATTGCGAAAAAACAAGATTTTTGAATATTTTACTACACAAATTAGTTTTAAAGTTGCAGAAAAAAATAACATTAAAATTAAAGGCTTTTCTTTTATCAAACACACCAATTTTAATAAAATTGTTAACAATATCAATTTTAAAATCTAAATATTCAATATTAAAGCAATTTTCATTAGTTTTTTTCAGGACCAAATCACCAGGATAAATTGTATAAATAAAATTATAATCGTCACAATTAAACAAAATCAAATCATCAATGTATCGGAAAGCATTAAGTACTTTATGTTCAAGAAATTTAGCCTCAAAAAAGTGCAAAAAAATGTTGGCAAAAGCCCCAGAAAAGGAATTACCTTGTGGAATTCCAATAATTTGTTTATAAAAATCTAAACCATTAAAAAGAACATTCTCAAAAAGATTAAACTTGCATAAATCTAACCAGTTAAACCTATCAATTTTTTCATCAAATAAATACTTGTCATAAATACCTTCACAAATCTCAATAATTTTTTCATGTGGTATGCTGGTATACAAATTTTCAAAATCAAAAGTGTTAATGCTGGAAATATCATTACTTTTAATAAAATCCAAAACTTCAACATTACTTTCAATAATAATATTTTTCTCTTTTTTAATTTTAAGCAAAATAATTTTTAAAAAACAAAAAAACCTTTTACTAATATCAGAATTATAACTATTAGTACCACATGCTATAAACCTAAATTTAATCGGATTTTTATGAAATTTAACTATTGGAAATAAATATGGAAATGTAATCCTATTTAATTTAAATTTTAATTTTTTACTAAATGCAATAATTCTTTTTTCAATAACTTTTTTATCTTCTTTTAACTTTAAATAGGTATTATTTGCATTATATTCCCCAATAATCAATTTTTTAAAAAAATATTTACACATAATACAGAAATTATTTGAAGCTTTATCTACAACAGTAACAATGAATTTATCCTTAAGATTTTTAATTTTTCTAGATAAATCATAATCAATAAAAGTACCTTTAGGAAATGAACTAAAACTGGTATTAAATAAATTAAATTTAACCCTTTCAATAATTTTAGCTTTCCACTCAGAAAAACCTTCAACAGGCCAATGATATTTTCTGGAAATTTTTGCAATAAAAAAATCTAGATCTTTTTTAATGGATAAAATAAAATCTTCTTTTTTCATCTTAACTCTGGTTCTAAATTTTGAACCCTTACTTAAAATGCTAATTAGATCCTGATCACCCACAATTTCCAAATTTCCGGTAATAACATGTCCATAATCATTATCAATAAATTTTGAAAAACCCTCCTCATTACAATAACAATCAGATTTAGAAATACAATTAAGATTTCGACTTAAAAAATTATAATTACACACCTTTTTCCTAAGTGTAGAAGAATATTTAAAAGCAGCAGTAACCCTAATTTGTTCTAAAGGAAAGAAATCAGAAAGACCATGAATAATCTGTGGTAACTTAGCATTTTCAAAATTCTTATCATGAAAATTAATCGTACAAAAAACCCTTTCGACTTTAGAAACATTATTAAAAAGCAAATCAGTTTTATTAACACCAATTTTTGATTTAATTAAATCCAAAACTATAAATTTAAAACTATAAATTTAACAAGTTCAGTTTCTTTTCGTAATTTGTTTATTCTTTTGAATGTATCTTGTTTTTCCTGGACCTCTATACAAAACCATCGGGGTACTGAGGGAGATATTTTAAGCTTTTGCTTCTCCCTCAAATAGAAATGGTTTTGCTTTTAATGGCTACCGGGGCCGGTACCCCCTGAAGACGTCGGCTTCTGTGGGCATATTTTTATTTTATTTCATTTGTTTTGTATTAAAAATACACAGTTTCTCTTCAATTGTTTAAAATGTTGAGAACACATTTGTATGCTATTTAATTAATTACTTCGGTGCGTTTTAAAAATCATAGATCCTAAGACATTCCAGAAAAATTATTTTTTCTGAAACCAAATTTAGCGACTATTTCCTTACCTACAGGGACAGCAATAATTTAGTGAATTGGGCCAAAGCAAAATAGGTTTTCGTCCATTGTTACTTGATATTGATACAGATGAAACAAATTATAATATCTAGTCCCTAAAAACATATTTGAAACAAAAACAAACATGTTTACAAACTTTTAATAATTTAAAGGCTTTTATGTGATTTCAATATTTTAAACATTATTTTTAATAATGTGGGTTTTATACCGGATTGCAAAGTTAAGCGTTTAAATAAAGACCGAATGATTTGAACTAACTTTGAAATGAAATTAGATTAAATTAGATAGAATTAGAAATTAGATTAGAAATTTTATTAAATTTGATTAAATTAGAAATTAGATAGAATTAGAAATTAGATTAGAAATTTTATTAAATTTGATTAAATTAGAAATTAGATAAAATTAGAAATTAGGTTAGAAATTTTATTAAATTAGAAATTAGATTAGAAATTTTATTAAATTTGATTAAATTAGAAATTAGATAGAATTAGAAATTTGATTAGAAATTTTATTAAATGCGATTAAATTAGAAATTAGACAGAATTAGAAATTAGATTAGAAATTTTATTAAATTTGATTAAATGAGAAATTAGACAGAATTAGAAATTAGATTAGAATTTTTATTAAATTTGATTAAATTAGAAATTAGATAGAATTAACTTTGAAATGAAATTAGATTAAAATAATTTCTATAAATCTAAAATATTTAAAAGTTCAAAAATGTACGTTGACATCATTTCCCCTACAGGCTTTTTTCTTTCCGCCTGATGTATCTTTCTGATCAACTTTCTTATGTGTAAAAAACTGAAGTTAAAATTTATGACTTAAAAATTAAATTCTCACGAATATTTATCCTTAAGTTTCAACCAACCTGCTAAATCTGTAGTCATTAATTAAACAACTAATCACGGGTGATTCAGTATTTTAGTAATTTGAAGTAGTTACTAAAATACTGAATCACCCGTTCTGAAATAAAATACTGAATCACTACTCCTAGTAATTAGAAGGATAATCACTTCGTTACAGTTGTCTAACCGCGAGAGGTTATTCGTGGTTTTACTTACCATGAAAAGCAAATGTGGATTAAATTCATTCAATTAGTCCTAGCTACGCAAATTCGAATTTGATTTTAGTCTTGATGCAGGAGCTATCGTGATTACATTTCATTTATTTCGTCTTATCAAGTCACGCATAAGGTTATTTTATCATAAGGTTATTTTTTTCCAAGCACTTATGATTATTTTTCAAATCTAGGTAATCGTCTATTTCGTTACGATTAACATGGTAACAAAATGTTCTTACATAAAGTGAGTGGTTGGTGAGTGTAGCGAGTAGGAAGCGTTGTTTAAAAAAAAGTAATAAGTGAAAAAAAGACGAATGTATTTACATATCACATCCATTTTATGAATCGGCTGTTCAATACCGGTATCATTAATACTGTAGCCTTATATTATTTAAAAGTAATTTGCAAAAACAACGAGCATTTTTATATTCGTTTGATTCCTATTGTTAGCACTCAGTTATAATATTGTTTTGAAAAGTAATAGGTAAAAACAATGAACGTTTTTACATATCGGCTGCTCAACACTGGTAATATTTTAATTCTCCAGCTTAACATTGATTAAAAAAGTAAGAAGTAAAAACAAGGAATGCATTTAATTACACATTACATCCATTTTTTGAATTGGCTGTTCAACACCGGTATCATCAATACTGAAGCTCAATATTATTTAAAAGTATTATGTAAAAACTACGATCCTTTTTTATATTCGTTTGATTCGTATTATTAGCACTGTGCTATAATGTTTAAAAAAGTAATATGTAAAAACAGTTAACGTTTTAACATATCACACCAACTTCACATCAACACTGGCAATATTTTAATTCTCCAGCTTAACATTGATTGAAAAAGTAAGAAGTAAAAACAAGGAATGCATTTAATTACACATTTTTTTAATTGGCTGTTCAACACCGGTATCATTAATACTGAAGCTCAATATTATTTAAAAGTATTATGTAAAAACTACGATCATTTTTTATATTCGTTTGATTCGTATTATTAGCACTGTGCTATAATGTTTAAAAAAGTAATATGTAAAAACAGTTAACGTTTTAACATATAACACCCACTTCATAAATTGATTGTTAAACACCGGTAATATCAATTATTCAACTTAATATTACTTAAAATAGTTGATATATATATAAAACAACGAACATTTTGAGCTAATTTCTACACTTTTAATGGTTTTGTGATGTAATTAGAAATAAGTACGCCCACCAGAAAAACAGCGAAAGAAAAATGTTCCATACACAATCAAATTGCACAATTTTCGCATGATGCTCATGATTTCCTTCCTCCATTGGGATGCAAAGCTCATCTTTAATCGCGATTCATAAGAACAAACATCTATATTGTTTAATTAGCTGCTTTGGCTACGTGTATTTATGACACGTTTTAGATGTCTCTCCTCAGTAGAAAAAAAAAGTGTTGTCATTCCACTAAAATTTGAAAATTTGTGATCACGATTTTACTATTTTAAATCCGCCATTTAATCGCCAAATAAATTGAGCTTATAACAGTTCTTCATAACAGCTCTTTACTAAAATGCAATGTGAAGAACATTTTTTTTAAAATAAAAGGAATTCATCCGATCCTTTTTTTCTTCTGTTGATTGAGGCAACTCTTTTAGAGTTTTGGGTTAAGAACTTAGACAAAAGGTGCATTAAACAATTTTCTTTTAAATCAAGAAATTTTTATATAAAGAAATTTTTTTTCCTTCAAAACAAGATAAATTATGCTTAACTCATTCGAAATAATAAAAAAAAAACTTCCATCTGATGTAAAGTGAGCTAAAAATAAACAAAACATCAGGTGTAACTTTTGGTCTAAAGATCGGATTTGCATGTACTAGCACTCAAACTTAATGACTTAAGCTAATTAGTTAATATTCACAGTAATATTGACCTCAAATATGCTAATTAGTTAATATTGACAGTATTTTAAGTTACGAAATCAGACACAAAAACGTACTTTCTCAGAATAAGGATAAATTGTTTTCAATGGATAATGATTCTTGACCTCTAAAATGTAGCTATATGACATATGGTCCCATGGAAATGATATATGGTATAATATATAGTCCTATGGAAATATGGTCCACATAGTTTCGTCAGGATAGTGATCCAAAGTTTGAACCCTTTAATGTTAATTTCATTTTTTGCGTATTCCACTGTACCTCAAGAGCTATTTAATGCAAATGAAAAAATTTTACACGCAATTATAAAACTAGTTTATTGAAAAATATTTCATGAAGTAATAGTTTTTAATGATTATTTACTACTTTTTGTATTACTTTTTTTATTATTATTCATTAATGGTCAAAAAATTTGAATTAAAAGTATGCATATTTTTACATCATATAAAACATTGTGATTTTATAAGGCAAAACACAAAATTTGGACTAAGTCGGTCAAATTGTTTCCGAGAATTCTTATTTTAAAGAAAATCACCTATTTCAATTTCTCGAGAACTATTTGACCGATTTCGTTTAAACTTTTGTCATGTAAAATTACCTTCTTTAAAATTATGGAAGGAAAAAAAACCAAATACCTTAAAATTCAAAATATTTTCGACTATAATTGAAGAAAATAATAAAAAAAAATGATGAATATTAACTTAGTTAGATCTTTGGATAAAAACAAATTTTATAATTTTGTGCAAAATTTTTTTCAATTAGTTTAAATAGTTCTTGAAATGCGGTGAAATACGAAAAAATTAAAACCAACATCAAGGCTTTTAAACTTTGAACAGTTCTCCTGATCAAATTATTGGGACCATATTTCCTGGATAGCGGCTACCCCCCATATTTTGGTACTCAACAACCTGAATCCATTAAGAAAAAGTTTGTTTATTCAGAGAAAGTACATTTTTGTTTCGTAACTTAAAATATCATCACTAATTATGATATTTGAGGTCATCCCCTTGAACCATTCAGATTGAGTCCTAGAACGCGAAGATCCAATCATTACATCAAAAGTTATTCAAGGCGGGGTTTTGTACATTGTGCAACTTGCATTAAAGGGTCCAAACTTTAAACCGCTCTCTTGATCAAATTATTGGGACAATATTTTCCAAATTGTGGGGAGAGGGCCCATGTCCAAGAGTTCGAGGGTTCGGTCCCTGCTGGTCGAAGACTCCCCGTGTAGTAAATGGTGACTGATGCACGTTAAATCTGTCGAGTCTCAAAGTCCTCCATGTTCCCATAACAAATCAATACCTCTGGGGGTACCGATCCAGAAGTTTCCTTGTCTTCTGGATTGGTTCAAAATTACAAGGCTACGGCGTTGAACATTTGTAGTCGTAAACCCAAAAATTGGGTCGACTGTTCAACGGCGGTCATAAAATAAAATAAAATTGTGGGGAGAGTCGCGATGGCTCAGGGGATAGAGCGTTCGCTTTCCAATGAGGAGAACCGGGTTCGAATCCCAGTCGATACGAATTCCGCTTCTGGCTTGCACTGACCCCAGAGCTGACGTGAAATATCCTCAGTGGTAGACGAATCATGGGTTAGAGTCCCCTTGCCGTCAGGCTAGAAAGTAAATTTCTCCCAATACTCGATCCAGGAGTTCCCTTGTCTTCTGGATTGGGTTCAAAATTGCAGAGGCTACGGAGTTGAACACTAGTAGTCGTAAACCCATAAAATTGAGTCTGCTGTTCAACGACGGTTATAAAAAAATAAATAAAAAATTGTGGGGAAACTATCCCCTTTTTTAAGGGGGGGGGTCAAAATGTGTTTATTCAAAGAAAGTACTTCTTTGTGTCTGATTTCATGACTTAAAATATCACCTGCACTAATTAATTACGTAGTATATTTGAAACGAACCCTTCGAACCATTAAGATTGAGTCCTAGAATGTGAAGATCCAATCATTAGATCAAAAGTTTTTCAGGATGGCAAATTTTTTTTTCTCGCACTGCATGTACATGACAGAATATCTAAAATAATTTTTATTTTTAACTTCATCTGAAACATATTATAGAATAGTTTACGGTGTCTGCTGCTGACATTTAACACGCGCATACAGTAAAAAAGTCATTAATTGACTGTAATACAATTAGTTCCAAATTTTACTTGAATTCAACTTTTTTTTTAACACCTCTCATTTGCACTTGTAAACTCTAGATTTCAAGACCAAAATCTGTCGCAGTTTTGCACAAATATATGTTTTGTAACTGTGTACAGTGAACAGATAAATAAAATAAATAATCAAAAAATATCCTCCCGGAATAACTTTTGTTCTAATGATCAGAAGTTCCAATCTTAATGGTTTGGAGTTAACCTCAAAAATACTAATTAGTGCTAACTATTATTTTTTGTCGGATTTGGATCTTTGACAATGAAAATAAGGGAATAGCCGAAACATGATAAGTATGGTCTCAATAGTTTAGTCTTGAAAATAGTTAGAACTTAACCCTTAATGTTGATTTAACTTTTTGCCTATTTCGCAATATCTCTGAAATCGAATTTAAGGAATGAACCAAATTTTTGCTCACATTTGTCCAAAGAATCATGTATATGCGAAGAATCATGTATATTTGATCATGTATATGCGAAATATATCAAAAAATAGTTTTGATAATTAGTATTTTTTACTTAACTATTATTTTTTATTTAATTATTGTCTAAAAAATTTGAAGGTATAAATTGCTTTAAATTATGTAATTTTAGAGGAAAGGATACTAAATTTAAACGAAATGGATCCTGAGTTACAAAATTTAAAAAAAGCCATATTTTAAAATTTTTATTTCTCAAATAATCATTCAAGCCATTTTTTTTTCAAATTTTGCATTTAAAATTATATAGTTTAAAATATTGTAAAATTTAAATATCTTGCAATTCAAAAATTTTTTCGACCGTTATTAAAATAATAAAAAATAAGAAATATTTATTAAAAAATATTTTTTACTTTTAAGTATTTTTTTATATAAACGAATATTATAATTCTGTGCAAAAAGTTTTCTATTCACTTTAAACACTTACGAGAAGTGGAGAAATGCGCAAAAAGTGAAATTATCATATCTTTTTGTGCCTAATTCCGCAACATAATAGCCAGCACTAATTAATTAGCATAGTTGAAGTCGAACCTTTGATAAACTTAGGCATTTAGGTTGCGAAAATTCGATCATTAGAACAAAATTTATTTATGGTATTATCATCTGCTCTCTATACATATAACAATAAAAAAAGTAATTTAGTTAACCATTGGGCAGGTTTTAAAAATTTTCGATAAAAAAAATTCATTAGAATTGATGGGATTACTCGGAAGGATGTTTGATTCTGAGGTTTCTGATGAAATTGTTAAATTTTCCGAATTTTATTTGAATTAGTTTCATCGCTTACCTGATTTTGCATTTTTATTTTTATCATAAAGACTACATTCCGTAATACTTCCTTCTTTCATACTTGACAAACGGTGATCAGCTTATCTTGGAATCGAGATACTACTTTGCTGTTTTACATTTTTCTAAGATAAGCTATCACTGAATTAAAATAAAGTTCATTGTTCGATTTTTTTACTGATCCATTGGTTTTTATAACGAGCAACATTTTCATGACGTTTTAAATTCAATTTCATGTCATCGATAAAAGATACAGGACAGCGGTTTACCTAAAAAGGTGATCCGTGTAAAAAAAGGCAAAGGAACTAAAGAGTAGGGGAGAGTGGGGTCAATTGTAACATTTTTTACTTAACTATTTTTAACTAACAAAAAATCCAATATATTATTAGTATTAATTGACAGACGAGTAAAGTAGACTATCCTCTACTAGAAAAAAGAAAAAATACCCTATTTTAAATGTTATTATATTAGTTATTAACAATTTTTGACAGTCGTGCATTTGCTACAATTGTCCTCACTTACTACAATTGTAACAGTTCATAAATTCAGCTAAATCATAGTTTATTATACATATAATCATAGTTGTGATATATCTTCTATTGATCAAAGTAGTAGTGATATTTTAGGAGTAAAAATAATGATGAGCAGGGACCTAAAGGGTTAAACTTTTAACTTTAAGGGGTTAAAAATGTTAATTTATGCTGTGAAAGGTGACAAATTAAATAATGCACATGCAACATAATATAAATGATATAAGAAACTATTGTTGTTCTTAAAGAGTTAAGTAATGGTTTGTAAGCATAAGATTATTTATTTTCAGCTGTTACAATCGTCCCCAAGACGCCATTTCAGCTTCATTTGTTAAAAACAATGCTAGTTAATTAACAAAGCTAATTTTTTTTTATTAAAATATTAATTAAGGTGTCCACTTACATATTCGGTTAATAATTTTTATTTGTTCAAACAAAATTACTTTGTTACAATATAATATTCTAATACCAAAAAAAGTACTTACGTAGTGTTAAAATATCTTTTGCGTTGTAACTCTTTCAAAAGTACATAAAAATGGTTGCCAGCAGGGGTGTGCATGTAGATTTATTAAATACACCTTGTACGCCACCTAGGAACCAAATCTAGAACCCGACACTCGAAATTTTTGCTCTGTTACAATCGTACCCTGTTACAATTGACCCCACTCTCCCCTACTAACAAACTAACTAACTACTAACTAACTAACTAAAGATTCTGATTTATTATTTTTTTAAAATTAGAAACAAAATTTATTAGCATCATTATTAAAATTAAATATTCTTAATTTCTTCCCCTTGAAAAAAAATACATTAAAATGAATGTATGTGATAACATTTAAAATTAAAGTGAAAAACGATTATTCTGCAATAGTCCATGTGAGCTTTGAGACAATATTCTCATTCTAATTCTCTCTAGGCCAACTTATTTCGATGAAGTTATATTTTCCCACCTATATCAACAAATCTAAAGTATGTCAGACTACAAGGAAGAAGAAATGTAAAACTGATTGATTGAAATAACATTTTAAACTGCAATATACTTGGAAAGATAATTTGTATCATTCTCTAAAATTAAAACAAAAACTTAAATGCAACAATAGTTAACCACTACGAAAAACAATTTGCTGTATTAATATGGCTTCAAAACATTTTTTTTTTTTTTTACAGAAAAAGCTTTCAAGGGTGTGTTTATATATGCTAAATATAAAGTGAACTTTAAGTTATAGTTTTAAATAATTGTTAATTTTAAATGCGACAGTCATTAAATTATTGCATTTGTTTAAAATTCAATATTTTAGTGTGATAAATTCATAATACATATAATAATAAACCTCACTTTTTCCAAAGGTAAAATTTCTTCATAAAACAGTTTGTCAGTAGGGGAGAGTGCTGTCAATTGTAACATTTTTTACTTAACTATTTTTAACTAACAAAAAATCCAATATATTATTAGTATTAATTGACAGACGAGTAAAGTAGACTATCCTCTACTAGAAAAAAAATTAAATACCTGATTTTAAATATTATTATATTAGTTATTAACAATTTTTGACAGTCGTGCACTTGTTACAATTGTCCCCACTTACGGGGTCAATTGTAACAGTTCATAAATTCAACTAAAACATAGTTAATTATACATATTATCATA
>NC_092213.1:64412315-64418482 GCF_043381705.1 Parasteatoda tepidariorum
TTCACAATGAGATATTAACTTTCCAAAATTTTTTTTGGCCTTACGACCTCTGAGAATCAATACATTTCTGAAAGCTCTTATGAATGGTACAATTATGTTTAGATTTGAACCCAAATTACAATAACAAAACTGTATAGAATATTAGGCTTGTTCATACATCGCCTCGTAGTCATAACATAAGCGGAGGGATACACCGGATATTTTCTAAATTTCTTCCGGTTTAAGGACGCTTGTTATTGTTTACGTTAGACCACCCATCCATAGTTGCAACTCAAAAAGCACGCGTTTTGGACTAAGAACAGGTGTAAATATAAAAATACACATTCTTTTCAACAGCAATACCAGCATAAGTTATAATTCCACTTGAAGGTAATCTTCGTTTAAGCAAATTAAAGCATTTCTTATGTCTTTTCCTTAGCAATGAAAACTTTAAACTCACTTATCTCAAAACTTGATTTTTTTTGAGTTGTGCCGCTATTGCAGCCCATGAGCTATATATATAATATATATATATATAATATATAATATGAAATAACAGGTAGTTGAAAAGACAACCTCATCCTTCCTTTCCTTCTACGCCATTAGGCGATTTTTCTTTTTTTTTTCCCCGGTGTGTGATGAGATGGAGATTTCCGACGCCACAGCTAGCCTCCGTTAAGCTTAGTTCCTAAGGGATAGAAATGCTTAAGATTCCTCCACGAATCCAATCCTGCTTGGCTTGAAATAACAGGGCTACATCCCTGTTATCATTGGTTACAATTAGCTTAAATAAGTCAGTCGTGAGCCAATTATTCCTTCATTAGTTTTATTTACGGGTAGGCTGGTGGCTATAACATTTCACATCCACACTCCACAGGGGAGGGGGTGGAAAAAACTCCGGATGCTTCCGGCATATCTTACAATGAATACATGATACAGCAAGAGTCATGCGAAAACAATCGTTCCCGCATTAAATACTAACCGAGAATGATGTAAACAGGCTCAAGTCGTACATGCCTTGTAGCTCTACGCATCATCGATAATCACTTAATTCTTCCTAATATGGAAGTGAAAGAGGGACAAGATTTTAAAAATAACTCCTCCTTTGAAACATAAATCTAATTATAATCAATGGTATGTTTTCATCCTTGAAGTTCCAAAATAGAATTTCACACCTATTCTTTACCAAAGACATTTTATGAAAACGAAAGAGTTTTAATGGTTTTATTAATACAAAAGTATTTATAAATTTTGTATTATATATATATATATATTCGTTCTTTGCAATAATAGATTGCTTACTATTTATTTTCAAAAGTACTTTTTTAATAATGAAAATACATGCATCACATTAATTTTACTATGAGTGACAAAAAAGAAAAAAAAAATGTGGAACAATTAGCTATAGCTCTTTTTATGAATATCAAAATGTTTATGTCTTTACACTATCTAATAATTGAATTTTAGCTGCTGTGATGTTTTGTTCAATTTATTTACTTTATTGCGTGTCAAATTTTTATTGATGTTGCATTAAGTAGGAAAAAAATGAGATTATTTATTGATTGAATCGATTTTAATATAAGTCTTCACTTTCTTAAAACTGTAGATAATTGAATAATTTTAATCCATAAAATAGTTTTTTTTTTCATTTGATTGAATTTTAACTTTATATACTGAATTGAATCACGCCAAAAAATAAATAACATCAATTTAAATGTCATTAAAGGTTTACATTATAAGATTATTTTTATTATTTATGAGCTTATTCACGTTTTTCTGTCGTTAGCCGAACAACAAAGAATTATCTTATCAAAATTCTAAGATTTAATCAATCGTTATTCCTGATAATTATAGTGTGTTATTATAATCCTGATTATAAGAGTAAAAAAATTATAACAACGTAAATTTTTAAGTTAAGATTTGTTATAGGTTTAATCTTTCGGAATAAAAGGAAAGTTATCAATATCTTGATTTACTTTATCACGCACTTAGGCTCTGTTAAGTTTCATTTTTTATCAACTTTGTGGTGGAAATTTGTTTAAATTAACTTTAACGGCAAAATTATTAAAACCATCCTTCCTGAGAAAGTGTGAAGTTACTATGTTCCTAAGACGAGAACAATATTTTGCAAAAACATTTCCACTAGTAACTACAGTTAGACGTACTCAAAAAAATAGCATGAATGAAGCAAACACTGGTTTAAACATTTTAATGCTGATTTACTCATGTTTAGGATTGGCGGGTATACCGTTTCCGAAGAAAAAAAGCAAAAGATATTTAAAATCTCTTGAATACTTATTGTTTTTTATTTATCAAATTTATTCGGTTCACCTTGTTTGCAATCTAATGTTCCACGTAATTATTGCCCTAAAAATAAGAAGAGAATTAATTTGTTCTTGCTGCTATACATTCCTTGTTGTCATACTGCATTTATATATCTTTTCAAAACGATTCGAATTTCTGCACTGTTATAAAATATTGCATACTATTCATCTGAAATATAGCTGCAATTCTCAAAGTTGGAGATTCAAAATATATTTTATTATTTTCATGTCAACGGTAGTAGCCTTGATTGCAACAATTATTCCGTTAATATTTGCCCGCTTGTACAACATAATGAAATACCTGCTATTTGGATATAGTAATTGGGAAAGCAAAGCGACGTTTTATATGATCGTTTTCACGGTTTCAACTAGCTTATTTCAAAACACTTTGAGGTATATTGTTCCAGGTATGGCCATAGCTCTTTGCTATCATTTTTATAAAAGCTTAAACTGTTGCATTAATGACAGCAAGCTACAAATAAAGGAAGAAATAGATTTGAATTTTTATAAGGAGGACAATAGAAATTGTATTCAATCATCTTCTAAAGAAAGCGATGCAGATGCAATTTTTTTTCGAAGACAGCAAGCATTAAGAGAACCAAACAATTGCAATAATGAATCAACAGATATTTTCCCAAAAAATACAAATAATGTATCAACAGACATTTTCCGAACGAACGTTCTGTCTAACATCAAAGAATCTGGGACCCCCGTTGATGATGTCACTAAACATTCTTATTTTAGTATTTACCATGGTACCAAAATTTCAAATACCTGTACACATATTTCCACAGAAGTTCTATTTATGACAATTGAGCAAAAATTGCAAGATATCACATACGTTATCAAATATGTTGATGCGGTTATTTCGCCTATTTTTTTTCTCCTGCTCGGTTTGTTCGTTTGTGAAATTCTGCTAATGAGTTCCATCATAACTGGGCAGAATGCTCACTTTGGCATATCAGTTTTAGCTGTTATATTAATAATCTTAATACTTTCTGCTACTCATTCACTGATTTCTGTCGCATCTAAAATTGAGGATAGCTTTATGGATTTGAAAGAAGTCATTGTAATAAGTATTGGATCAAAAAGAGAAATTTACAGCAACCTTTCCAATGGAATCAATTATGCATCGTTGTGCGAATTTCTGAGTCGTTTGTCACGTAATGCTCACATGACAGCTATGAAAATGTTCAAGATAGATAAAGGAGTTTTTCTCTCAATTCTTTGCGCATTTGTGACGTACACAATCTTATTGCATCAAACACTAGAGCCTTAACTCTATATCACTAATAAAAACCCCTGTTATATATAAAGGGTTTATTATCAAAATATTGTCTTTCACTCTCTCGGGTAATTTCAGATCACATAAAATATTGAGAATATAATTGTTGGTTAAGTGTATATTTTTGATAAAGAAAAAAAAAGTGGCCACCCTGAATAAATTTCGATCTAATGAACGGATCTTCACGTACTCATTTTTAATGGTTCGAAGGGGTGAACTCAAATTTGCTAATCAATTGGTGCAGATGATATTTTAAGTTACGAAATCAGACCCGAAACTCAATTTCTCTCAATAAATATACTTTTGTATGAATAAGTCTGAGAAGTTTAAAAAAGTCTTATTTTCAAAAATTCGATTTCACAGGAACTATATGATTTCGTTCAAATTGTGTATTTTATTTGCCATGTAAAATTACATTCTTTAAAAAGATGGCAAAAAAATTGTATATCTTACAATCCAAAATTGTTTTACTATTATTATAAAAAATATATAATAAATATTTACCAAAAAGTTATATTTCGCATTGAATTATCTTTGGATAAACAAATTTTGTAATTGTGTGCAAAGATTTTTCGATTCGTTTAAAAAGTTCTCGAGTTATGGTGAAATACGCTTTCCTATTTGCACGTATGAAGAGGATTTCGAGCTATGTTGTCAAAGACAGCGCAATGAGCACCTGTCTAAAAGGTCGTGGGTTCGATCCTAAAGGAGTTCGATACCTAAGACTCCCCGTGTAGTAAATGGTGACTGATGCACGTTAAATCCTTTGGGTCGCAAAGTCCTCCATATTCCCATAGCAAATCATACCTCTGGGGACACTGTTCCAGGAGTTTCCTTGTGCCCTGGATTGGGTTCAAAATTACAAGGCTACGGAGTTGAACATTAGTAATCGTAAACCCAAAATTGGGTCGGCTGTTCAACGACGGTTATAAAATAAAAATATAAAAGACAGAGCAAACATTCGTGAAGCTGCGACGCGAGATGAGTGCGAGCCTGTGAAGGACAATGCAAAACTGAGAAGCCGTGATATCGTGTAGGCAGCTAGTCTTGAATAAAATTGAGACAGATATTTGCTTTGTGAGGATATTTGTTTCAAAATAGTTTCTCGCATTCACATTTACTTATTTCAGTTCAAGTCAATTATTTCTAATATTACAATTATTGATTTTTTTGTTGTTGCATTTTTTGGTTTCCTCAAGCATATTATACCGAACAGTGGGATCTTAAATATAATTGATGCAGATATTTTTCAGAGTAAAAACACTGTCAAACCTTAGTCTTGTCTAACCTGGTCTGCATTTGACATAGAAGTTGGCTTTTTAGAACTAGAGGAAGTAATTTTAATAAGTATTGACTTAAGAATTTTTCCATCAATATTTATGACGATACTACCGTATCTTTATAAAGATACGTAATTAGTTTCTTATACTGCTCGTATATTATACATAGATACAATATTTATAAATTCGAATAAATTCAAAATCATTCGTCATGCAAGGCTCACTTGACAGTTATAAAAATGTATGTTTTGCTTAATCTAATAACGCAAAGGCACCGGGAAGGGCAAAAAAGAATAAATAAAGGAATGGATATGTTTTAGCTTGATGAATTGTGCTGGTGTAAGTCTTTTAGTCTTGTATAAGATTTCGTGGTTTTGCTCAGTAATGATTGTGACTCACTGACTCTTTTTTTTTTTTTTACACTTGGAACGAAAAATATGTATTCAGTTAGTTTATATTATATGTAAGTTTATAATATTGTTTATTTACCTTTTTACCAACCGAAGAATAGGTGCTCAGCTAGTAATTAAATAAAACGGTATCATGAGACTTAAACATTATAGAAGTATACATTAACTTCAAAAATATTAACTCTTAATCATATTTGTTGCAGTTTATAACTACTGGTCTTATATGTCGTTAGTATACTATGCTTGTAAGAGCATTGTGCACTGATTCGCATTCAGACTAAAAAAAAATAGGTTATATAGTTAAGATTTACTTCTACATTCTTAACAGGGAGTTCAAAATTTAAAGATATTCAAGCAATGAAACTTTATTCACAAATAAGAACATTGGAACGCAAACAACGTGAACACTAGTCACGCGTCAACTATCCAAGCGGGGTCGCTGAGAAAATAATGATTACAAAAATAAAAAGGAACTTCTTTCCTTTTTATTTTTGTAATCATTATAACATATATGTATTTGTACATATGATTCTAATGATTTTGATTATAATGTATTTGTAACGATTTTGATTATAATGTATTGTACATATGATTATAATGTATTGTACATATGATTATAATGTATTGTACATATGATTATAATGATTTTGTAATCATTATAATCATTACGAAAAATAAAAGCAAAAGCTTTTGAGTAATTCATCTCTTGGAACTCTGAGAAAATAATAAGTGCGAAAAGAAAAAGGAATTTCTGTTATTTGCAAAAATCACTTACTACTATATATTTCCTTAGGTTTGGTAAAGTGTTAGTTAGAGTAAACATAATTGTAGTTTTTTTTTTTTTTTTTTTTTTTTTTTTTTTTTTTTTTTTTTTTTTTTTTTTTTTTTT
>NC_092213.1:64418521-64446861 GCF_043381705.1 Parasteatoda tepidariorum
ACAACCCGTTTAGAGGACGGGTCACACACACACACAAAGGAGAAAGGACATAGAACACACAGAGAGAAAAAGAAACATCCATGCCTTGCCCGGGATTCGAACCCAGGACCTTTCTGATGCAAGGACAGTTCCCTGTCCCCTACAATGGCCGGTCGGCAGATAATTGTAGTACATCTTATACATTAAAATATCTATTAATGTTATTTTAATTTTTGTACTGAGAACGATTTTTATTATTCAGAAACAGTGTTATCAATGGAGTATGTTTGATAATGATAAGTTGGTAACACTGTTTCTATATGATCCTGTGCTTAAACTCCTTGAACTGGGATTTCTTAACTAGAACGAAAAACTATTATAATTAATTAAAATCGTAAACTATTATTAATTAATGTATTTAATCCTTATAATTATACTTGGTGAGGAATAAACTTGAAATACTTCCGGATCATTAAGGGTTAAATAAATGTTTTTATTTAGGAATATTCTATTAAGAAATTTAATAATTGCTAATTTAAGTTGATATTAATGGGTAGGGTAAAAGAGTAAAATTTTCTAAGAAATACAATCGTTTTTAATTTAAAATTTAATGGATGAAAACATAAGCAGAGATAACAATTTTCAAACTGAAAACATTTGATGAAAACTTTCAAATTGAAAACATCATGGATTCTCTTATATGTAATATGCATTATACATGTCCCAGTCCTGTATAATGATTTCGACGAATAAATGAACCATTTATGTAATTTCTTTCAATGTCCAAGGTATTTCAATTCAACGACGACATTTCTTTGTAATTTGTTCAGTAACTTCGATATAAATCGTGATATCTAGCAAAAAATACTTCATTATCCACAAAAACAAGACAGATATTCGGCCTCATTGTTTTCACGGTGATCCAGAAAATCCCACGTGTTAGAATAATTTATGGAAATACGTTCCATTTGTACAAATATAATAGTTTGAACTGCGGTGAAGATATTTTTTTCTCTCGGTTCTTCTGCAAGCTATTAACACTGTCGATAAGAGCAAAGATAATGTTCAGTGCTAAGATTAAATCCGCTTAAACACTACAATGAACGCTATTCTTACTGATAAAAATCATTTTTACAACTATTTAGCTCGTAAAATTACGTTTTACCTTATAGCAGTGATTCTCAACCACTGTGCCGCGGCACTTTTGTGTGCCGCCAAATTCTTAAAATGTGCCACCAAATATTGGAAATGATGCAATAAAAATTATAATGCTTTTTATAATTTTTCCATACTTTCACCGTGTGAGCAACTTTGTCGGTGATTGTCTTGTCTCAGACAATCTTAAAATAAGTTAGAATAAGAAGGAAGTGTTTAAATTGTCTTTGACAATTTTAAAAAATTTTGAAATTATAGGTAGGAAACTTAATGACTATTAAAATTATTAATTAACAAAGGAAAGCAAGCTAAATATTAACTTTCAAACGGAAATAAAAACTAATCATTATAGTTAGCTATGCAATAAATAGTTATAAAAACAAATTAACAAAGGATAACTAACAAAAACTAAGCAAACAATTAATAATTAGCAAAAATACTAGTTTTCAAGAAATCACAAAAAAAAAAGAATTAATGTAAAAAAACGAACATATAATAACTATAGAAAACAAGCTAACAATTAATAACTAGCAAAAAAATAAATAACTGTTACTAACTAACAAAAAATTAGTCGGAAGAAATAATTAATCCCTTAATAAGCGTGCTTTTGTAGTACATATTATTTTATTTTTCATAAAATTATTATCACAAACTATTTAACACAGGTAAGTAAACAACTTTCAAACTAATTTTTTTCATTTTGTGCCGTAAAATTTCGAAATCGTTAAAAGTGTGCCGCCACAAAAAAAAAGGTTGAGAATCACTGCCTTATAGATATTAAAGTTGGAACTATATATCATTTTAGGCAAACGGTTGGCAGTGTAGATGTCTTTCTAAGAAATAAGTTTATTTAATTATCATTGATAATTAGAAAAATCCTCATAAGTTAAGGGATTTTTATATTCTTAATTTTTATGGCCATTGTTAAAATTCATCGAAAGAAAATCAAAAGAAACTTTAACACCACATATATATATAAAAGAAATTATTAACACCTTCCTTCTCCCTCCCGTGAAAATGACGGGACGAGGTTTCGCCCTCTATTTCTCGCTCCCGTGATATTCCTGGGCTGTAGTGTTAAGTTGTAACGCGCCAATAGGAATAAAACTAATTAATTTCTTTTGCCCGGAAAACATTTTATTTCTCATTTTACACACCAGATGACAGTACCAGGACATTTTTAAGGTAATTGTAGATAGTTAGTTTATTTTAAACTAGATGTCAGCACTAATCAAATACGTGTATAAAATAATAGGCGCTTTTATGACCGTTTTCTTGAGAATTAACCGATCATTAAGCCTGTCTATTTACACGTACTACGTTATCAACCATTCACTATTTAGTTTTTTTTTTCTTCCTCATATTGAATTCTCGACCTGAGTAGGTAAAAAATCGAATGTTCCAGCATTTATTAGAAAAAAGGCGCTGGAAACTATTCGTAGTATCCCATAATCGACCCTGAAAATGTATAATGATGACAGAGTAATCGACGTCATTATTTCTGGAAATGACATGCACGCACGTTCTGTTTTTTTAAAAATCTGAACTTATTGCGATCAATAAGTGTTTACAATGTATTGACACGTCAACGGAACTCTACTGCTTGGATATTAACAGACCGTTGTGGCTCTATATACGGCACTTTTCTCATTGCACGGATATATTCGGCACTTTCTCATTGCTCTAACCTGAATATTTTTAGATCTAAGCTTTCGGTTTTTCTTCAAGTCTCTTTATACAATTTCAGTGGGCTGTCTCCTACATTGGATTGAATGTTAATAAACAGCTGATGCTTCGGCCAAGACTACATCTGCTGACAACTTAACAGCAGTACAATAGACAAAGTCAAATATTAAACAGTATTTTATTTTATATTATAACCGTTGTGGAACAGCCCACCCAATTCTTAGTTTTACGACTACCAGTATTCGACTCCGTAGCCTTGTAATTTTGATCTCAATTCAGAAGACAATGGGACTCCGGGATCAAGTATTGAGAAAAATGTGCGTTCGTGGAGGTATTTTTGATGGAACTAATCAGCATTTGTGTTACATGTCGAGGAAAACCACGAATATCTTTCACGGCTAGCCTGACTGTAAGGGGACTCTTAACTGATGATCCGTTTACCACTGAGAATATTTCACGTCAGCACTTCGGTCAACCCAGTTTCAGTTCGATCAGCAACAGCTAATCTGGAATGTAAAGAAGCAGCCGGGTAACCTCAAATATGCTAATTAAAAATGCAGACAATATTTTAAGTTACGAAATCAGACACACAAACATACCTTTTTCTCGTCGGATTCGGATTTCTGACCCCCAAAATATAGGTGGTAGTTGCTATATCCAGGAAATATGGTCCCAATAGTTTCGTCAGGAGAGCGCTCCAATCAATATTTGAGTCCCTTAATGTTAATTTTACTTTTTGCGTATTTCGCTATATTTCGATAACTTTTTATGCGAATTGAAAATTTATTTTGCACACAATTATAAAATTCTTTTTTCGAAAGATAATTCTATGCAAAAAAATTTTTTTAGTAATTATTTATTAATTTATTTAATAATGGATGAAAAAATTTTGAATTGCAAGGTATGCAATTTTTTGCATAATTTTAAAGAACACAATTTTGCACGGTAAAATACAAAATTTGAACAAAATCGGTTGAATAGTTCCTGAGAAATCGAATTTTAAATACCTTACTCACAATTTAATTCAATTTCTCAGGAACTATTTAATCGATTTTGCTCACATTTTGTATTTTACCGTGCAAAATTGTGTTCTTTAAAATTATGCAAAAAATTGCATACCTTGCAATTCAAAATTTTTTTGACCGTTATTAAATAAAATAATAAATATTTACTAAAAATTATTTTTCGTATAGAATTATCTTTAGACAAACGAATTTTATAATTTTGTGCAAAAATGTTTCAATTCGAATCGAAAATTCTCGAGATATAGCAAAATACGCGAAAAGTAAAATTAACATTGAGGTTTCATTATAACATAAGCAACATTGAGGGATTAATCGTAAAATACAACATGTCAGGAATATTTTTCTGAAATTTTTAAGTTCACACTAAATGGCTCAAGTATAGTTCGGTCACCAGTATTTGGCACTTGACTCCGCCTTCATCACGTGGTATCCGACGATACTATTTCACTATTTTTGGGAGGAGGCTGTGAACAACCCTGAACAAGGTTGCTATTTGGCGATCGTATGGCAAAAATATTTATTTTGCAATTTTTATGTGCATTTTTTAACATTAAATATTTCATAAATTTAATGACATTTCTTTCCTTTGAGTGAATAGTATGTCTTTTTTGAGACATTTTGCTGCAATATATTTAATTAACTAGAGTAACGAAAGATATAATAGCAGTTGATAAAGCGAAGTAAGTGACTGAAAAAGAATTCACAGTATGGGTTGTCACAATTTCAAGCGCGGGGACGTTTCTCCCTATACTCCCCGTCCTTAAATGAACTCTTCGTCCGAGAAGGTGGAGCCAAGTGCCAACTCCCGATGAACGAACTATACCCTGGAGTAAAAATAGACTACTAAACTATAATAAACAAGCCCATGGAGGTCCTACTGTGCCCATCTGGGTTCAGATATTCTGGTTGGGCGGTCAACTGAGCTTGGTACTCATTTTATTGCCCACTAGAGAGTTGAAAGGGTGAGTCAACCTTGTCCGGTACGAGGATAAAAACTGAAAACTCTATAACTCAAACTAATAAAATTTTGTATACTCCCTCGTGATAGAATTAACTAGCAATGAAGCGAACAATTATTTTTTTTTTATTTCCTATTTTACAGAGTTAATAAATTATCTAGATTTTACCAAAAATTGTATATTTTTGTTCTCAATAATTTTGAAATTCATAATTCAATCCCAAACCTTATTATTAGACTATCAGAAATTTGTTTTAAAAAAAATTCTAACAACTGCCCTGCTCGTCTATCCCGCAAAATTGCTTTCGTATTTCTTTTGGATTGCTTCACTCATTGGATACTTATATACTCGTACTATGTTAAAAACAGGCAACATATACATCGATTTATAGACATTTGTTCAATCTATGTACGACGTGGAAATTACGTTTGAAAAAAAATTTCATCGAATCCCTTGATATATTTAAATTTTAGTGGAGACACAACAGCTCTAAGTCCGTTATTCTGAAATAAACTTGTAATGTTACCTGAACTAAACCAAAGAAAAGGGTTAGAAAACTAATACTAATAAAAAAAAAGGGTACTAAAGCGTAGCTTGATTTTCAGCTCAGTTTGTTGCCCACATGAGAAAAGAAATTTAATCGGTTTTGTAATTATGTAGGCATAATAGTATTGTGCTAAAGTGTTTCATATAACATAGTATAATAAAAAAAAAATTAAATAAATTAAAAACTTCTGATATTTCGATGACATATAAGTTATCGAGAGTTATCCTAACATTTTGAAGTAGATTTTTTTTTAAGTGGTTCTTATAAGCCCGTTATCAATGACTTAATTTCCAAAATTTTGGTATAAAAATTGCATAAAAGAATTATTTTGTTACATTAAATAAAGAGATATGATTTTTTCTGCCCTTCAAAACAAATATAAACCCTTTAAAAGAAATTTTCATTCATGAATAACGAAGGAAACTGCTGCCCCTTTAATACTTATTTAAATTTTTGCTTTAAAAATATCTTTGAATGTTATTGTATATAAATTAAGCTAAAAAGCGAAAAAAAGCACGAACAACTAATGTAGTGAAATTTTCATACAAAGAAAATCTGCGAAATTAATTCATGTGCACACTTTAAAAATCGATTATTTTGAATTAGTATAGATTCAGATTTTATTTAAAAAATGTGTATAAGTATATTTTGTTCGAATTTTGATGTCAAAAACCGCTTATACTGCATTCTTATGCATAATACTATTAAGATCGTGATAATGTATAGATTAAGCTCACACCTCCGTCTCTTATCGCTTTTCTTAAGTATTTGCAGCTGACTTTAAATAGATCCCTATGTCACGATTTTATTTGACGAAAAACTTCTTTGATGTCACATTCCTGAGAAACAAATGAAATGCGCGTAATTATTGTGCGCATTTCACTCCGAAGCACTTCTTAGACTCGCATACCAAAAGAAAAATAAAAGTATACAGATTGATCAGAGATACTCATTTCCTTCAAATGTACGATGACAAGAAGACTTTTATTGATATCTTTGACTCTATTGCTTTTAGCAAAACAGTATGTGGTGGCAGAAGAAGATTTCTGCGTTTGGTGTAACAAAGAAATGGCTAATAATTTCATGAACTGCATCACTGAAAAATTAATGAATGAACCACAATTCGGCAACATTCCTAAAAACAGTATAAATGATGTGAAAAGCAGTATGCTTGCAGCTTCTAATGCTATGACGAGTACTTCGCAGAGTTCTGAGGCGAAAATGCTAAATGGAGCTCTTGCTGGTGAAATAAGTGGGCTAGTTAAATCTCAAATGGTTTTAACTGGACAGAGTGCACACGAGGTTACTGCAAAAATAATGGATATGATTGCAAATTGTTACATAGGAGTAACTGGAAAACCACATGCTCATTTTGTTCGTAATTTAGGGAAGGCAGTTGATTTCATGCTGTCAGAAGATCAAGACGACAATGACAGTCCATCTGCTGTTGCAAGCAGTTCTGCTCAGAGTGGAAATAACGCACCCGTTCAGCGACCTCCTCCCGTGCTTCCACAGGCTCCCTATCAACAGGTTCCAATTAGAAATCCAGGATTCGTTCCATTTAATCAGCGCTCACCTCTTAACAGCCAACCACCACCAAATTCAAAACCAATGCCTACAACAAACGAACAGCCTAATAGGGAATTTCCCATCAACAATGAAAGCCCACGAGAATTTAACCACCAGGTTCCGGTAAACAATCAACATCAACCTACATTCCACCAACAGCCTCCATTGAACAATCAGCCTCCACCAACTTTTAACAGGCCAATTCCTTTTAATGGACAACCTGCGCCAGGTTTTAACAGGCCAATTCCTTTTAATGGACAACCTGCACCGGGTTTTAACAGGCCAATTCCTTTTAATCAGCCGTCATTTATTCAAAGGCCACAATATTTTAATCAGCCCCATCCAAATGCTGATCATCAGTTACCTACAAATAATCAACCATCACCTATTTTAAATCAAGGACCTCAGTTTCCTCCAGGTCGCAATCAAATTGCTCAAGAAAACAGACCTCCTTTTCAGGTCAACAATCTACCGCAAGAAAACAATTTTAAACCAATACCAAACAATTTCCCTAGACAGTGGAATATTCCTGCCAACAATCCCGAGCGACCAACAGATTCAAGTGTTGCTAGACCTATACAAGGTCAGTCACAACCACAAACATTCCAAGAGAATAAACAGACGGAACCAAACAATCTATACCGTAATTTTCCACGAACAGAGCCTAATCAAAATAGAAACCTTCCAAGTATTTATCAACAAAACCCCTCAAATAGTGCTTCTTCTGCAGTAGCAGTTAATAATGTACCTTCAGGTGGAAATTTCAACGCCCCTCCAAATGTTCCGTATTTAGGAATGAATCCAAAAGGGCCCCAGATTCAGACACCAGTATTAGGAAATAGACCTGAAGTTACTCGCATAGAAAATTTAAATCAAAACAGATACCAACCAGGACAATTCGTGAATAGGTTCCCATTAAACGTAGCAAACAGACCAAATGCGGTCAATTATCAACCCAATCAGGTCGCCATAAACAATGCTCCAATTGTTAACCCACCAAATAATCAACCCAATTCGGCTGCCACAGCTGTTGCTACAGCAGTAAATCCATTAAATAATCAACCCAATCCGGCTGGCACAGCAGCAAATCCATCAAACAATCAACCTAATCCGACCACCTCAGCAGTAAATCCACCAAATAATCAACCCAATCAGGCTGGTACAGCTGTTGCTTCCGCTGATAACCCATCGAATAATCAACCCAATCAAGCTGCTGATAATCCATCCAATAATCAACCAAATCAGGTTGCTAATGCTTCAAGTGCAGCTGCTTCAGAAACAGAAACTAGTAATGATGATTCTTCAAACCAAGAACAAGATGGCGAACAAATAGACAACGCACCGAATGCTGAAGCTTCCGACAGTGCAAGTGCTTTTCGCCATCGAAAACACAAGCATAAACCACCACAGGTTGATAATGTAGACAGTAGGGAAGCATGCGCTTTAAGATTTGGAGAAACGTTATTTGTGTATCTAACAAACTCAACCATATTTCCAAAAGTACTTGATACTTCGACTCCGAAATCTTTTGCCTCCATGATTATTCCTGAAGTTAACAAAAGAGCTGCAACCGATAGTGGATATGAAATTAGTGCAGACCAAATAGAGGCTCTTTCTAAAATATATATGATGCGTTTACCAGAAGGTACCAACAGTCAATTATATGGCGAAAAAATGTCAAAAGCTGTTATGGTTCCGTTGTTTCAAACAGGGTTCATTGGAGACGATTGTGAAGCTGAAGCAAAATCTATTGGATCAAATATTTTAAAGTATTTGAAATTAGTTATTCCTTATCTGAATAACATTAAAAGAAAAGCCTCTCAGTCGTCTTCTTCCCCAGCTAATTCACAAAATGGAAATGCAGTCGCTGTTGCATCAGCATCCTCAAGCAGTGATGCAAATGCGGATTCAGACAATCAGCAGTATGATGATGAATATTATACTTACGATGATGGATACACTGATTATAATTCAAACGATTACAATACCAAGCAGGATGTGGATACTACACCTGGAAACAATAAAAATGAATATTTAACGACAACTGCTGACGTAGATGAAAATTGTGATTATGATGAACATTGGCAAGAAACATCAAATACAAATCAAGAACCAGAGGAAAATAATAATAATAATCAAATCAGTTCTTCTGCTACTGCAGAAGCAGATTCTAACTCCCAGACACCATTTAAAAGTTTTGGGAATTTATTTCAGAGGCCACAGACACCCACTCAAGATCAACCCGATAGCTCTTCCTCAAACGCAGGGGCTAATACAGATTCTCAAGCTCCGAGTCGAAGTTTTTGGGCATTTTCCCAGAAACCAAATGAAAATCCTGTTCAATCAAGTAGCTCTTCTACGAATGCGGAAGCTAACTCCGACTCTCAAGCTCCGAATCAAAAGTATTGGTCATATTTCCAAAGACCAAATGAAAATCCAATTCAATCAAGTGGTTCTTCTGCAAATGCAGAAACTAATTCCAACTCCCAAGCTCCGCGTCAAAAGTTTTGGTCATTTTTCCAGAAACCAAATAAAAATTCAGTTCAACCAAGTGTCTCTTCCACAAATGCGGAAGCTGATTCCAATTCTCAAGCTCCGAATCAAAAGTATTTATCATATTTCCCAAGACCAAATGAAAATCCAACTCAATCAAGTAGTTCTGCAAATGCAGAAACTAATTCCAACTCCCAAGCAGCGCGTCCAAGGGTTTGGCCATTTTTCCAGAAACCAAGTGAAAATCCAGCTCAATCAAGTAGCTCTTCCACCGATGCAGGAGATAATTCAAAGTCTCCGTTTGGTGGTTTTTGGAGCATATTTCGAAGACCAAAAGCTGAGCAAGCTTCTTGGAAAGAACCAGGTTTTGCTCCTATTGCTGCTCCAAGCGATAATTCAAATGGTAATCCATCTTCTGCCTCAAACCAAGTACCGGATTCGGTGCAATTGCAAGATTCATCATTAAACCAAAATAAGAGAGAAGATCAAGTGTTAAATGAGGGATCAGATTCTATGCAACCACAACCTAGCCAAGCAGTAAATCAAGGTCCAATACCGAATCAAAATTCAGGACCAAGGCAGTGGAAACCATATCAAGGATTTGCTAATACTCCGAATGGAGGACCAGCCAATACTGGTCCAGGATTTATACCAAATCAAGGACCAGCCAATACTGGTCCAGAATTTATACCAAATCAAGAACCAGCCAATACTGGTCCAGGATTTATACCAAATCAAGGACCAGCCAATACTGGTCCAGGATTTATACCAAATCAAGGACCAGGTGGTGGGCCAAATCAGTACCCTAAACCTATTGGCGGAAGGTTTGGATCAATACCAGATCAAGTAGTTCCTTTTTCAAACCAAGGATTTGGTCCATGGCATAATAGAGATTCTTTACCTGTTCAGGCATCAGAGCAAGCATCGAACCAAGAACCGTCCAATGCAGGACCAGAATACGCCCCAAATCAAGAGATAGATAATTCTCCAAACTTCGCACCTGAGGAAGCGATGACCGATGGCCCAATGGAAGAATCTGGAGAGGGGCCACAGGATGGACCAGGAGAAACCGATTATTGGGGATCTGGAATGGAACCAAATACAGATGAAGAGCAGAAGAAAATGTCTAGTTCTAGTCCAGTTCAAGAATCAGGAGGAGCACCAGATGAAGGACCCGGGAAAACAGATAAGGATACCTTTCCGAATTTAGGACCAGGTGCAAACCAAGGATCGGAAACAAATCCAATCCAAAATTTCAATGCAGAACCTAATCACTCACCGGATCAAAGTGCTCAAAATCCACACACAGGACTTGCTAACTATTTAGCTAATAGTCCTGATGCCAACACCAAATCTCAAATGGAGGAATTAAAAGCAGCGTGCATAAGAAGTATCACTAAAAATGGTTACAACTACAATGAATTAATTTCTACTATGGGAAAAATTTCAAAAGACATGAAAAACATTCATTCAGATTGGAGTGTACCTAAAATATTTTCTTTTACAAATTTCGCAACTATGGTGGCGTGCACTCAAGTATTACAAAATGTTGCAACAGCTATGGCTACGCAAAATGCTCGTCCAAGAGAAATACCTAATAGCAATTCTGCAAATGCAGCGACAACAAATTTTGAAGCACCAGTAAATAGAGGTAATGAAGCTACGATAAAGAGGGAAAACGAAACTCCAACAAACATAATTATTGAAAGAAACAACAATTTCAATGAAAGGCCAGCCATATTACCGCCGAATAATGCACAATTCATTTCAAAATCTGTTTCAAGACCATATGTTTCTCCTCAACAAGGACAGAATAATAGAAATTTCCAAAGAGATTATAACAATGCGCCAAATTACTCCAGACAACCAGCCTTCGGACAACAAAATTCTTTCCCAATAGCTCAAAGACAATCATTTTCTAGTGCGAGTGCATCGGCTAGTGCTTCAGAAAATAATGAATTTTCTGGTGGTGGTCGTGAATATCCAGCTCAGCAAGCAATACAAGTTTAAGGGATTAACACTGGGTAATGTCTTAAATCCTTACTTGATATAAATGTTTTAATTCACGAACAATAACTGGTTAAATAAAAAACAAGCCTTTTAAATTTATCAGGAACAAAAGTTTAGTGAAATTCTTAATACTATTTTTCAATGCTTCAAAAATCATCCTTCGAATTTCAACGATTTTACTGGAAGAATTGTAATTTAAAATTACATAGAAATATCGAATTACAATTTTCATTTATTCTTTATGTACTAAATTTTATTAGCTTAGAATTTAGAACCTTGTTTGCGAGAATAAAGAGCAAATTATTAATTCACGTAAAGTCTGAGTTATAATTCGTAATGTATTGTTTCATAAAGTTAATTTATATCTATTACAATGCAATATGTTATTATTTTGCTCTCATATGATTTGGATTATATTATCGTTCTAGCTGAATACCAGCTTTTCGAATGAGGTCAGAGAAAAGTCACAACAAATCAGTATTAATCAACACTTGGAAATTATACACAAAACTAAAAGACGTATACCGCTCTAAAATTGTATTAAAAAAAAATAGAATTTTGCTTAATAATTACATTTAGGTCATAAAATAACTTCTTAAATATATTTTCTGAAAAGTTTCAAAATGATTTTTTCATTTTGAGCAAAAGCTGGTCTTGTTTTCCTGAAGGTATGTGAAAAACGAGCACTGCAACATTCACCCTTTAACGTTTAGCAAACACTATTCTTCAAACAACAAAGAGCTTAAATATGTCAATTTACTTGGAATGTACTGTCTAGGGTCTGACTAAAATTCTGAATCGAAATTTACTGTTCCGGAAAGGGTTAAAGAGAAAATTTCAACCGTAGCAGTACTGTTGCATTTCCACTTGACAAGAATTGAAACTTAATTTAAGTATCAGACTTAGGTATAAAGAGAATATAGTTTTCAAAGGTTCATTCTTAGAAAAACTATAAGCTCATGTCAACTTTGTTATTCTTTTTTCAATTAATGTGCTACTCATGTAAATTAGAATGTTAAATATAATGTGGCATTGGTATTCCGGTTAAAATAAAACTAGTAGTATTCAGAAACTTGTAAGTCAGGTTCTAGTGAATGTTACTTCAAATATAATCCAGCTTTATGCCCGAAAAAATATTTTGGAATTCTGCCACCTAGGTAGTACAAAATATATTAAGGAATAATGGAATATTTTTATTATTTACAAAACTGCATGTTCCATTAGTATACCTTTGAAAGGGTACCACTGTGTTAGCAACACATATGGTTCTATGTATATGGTTTCATTATTATAACGCGACTTAGCATCATTTCATACAATTATTTTCCTACTGAAACCTCAATGTGATTTACATATCATACAGCTTTAGAGTGTGAAATCATGCACATTAAAGTTCAATGGTCCATAATTCAGTAAAAATGTACTAAATTTTTATTTCCTCCTTATGGATGGCAATGCAAATTTTTTCAATTGTATGGGTGATCTCATGCTCAGAGACTGCATTTGTGAAACGTTAGTTGTTAAATATGGAGATTTATTGCTTTACCTAAAACAATGAATATTGTAGCTAAAGTGTTATTCTGAATTTGCTGGCAAAAAAGCAAAAGAAAAATGATACTCGGGATAAGTGGTACTTCCAATCTAAAAAAGGGAAATGGCATTTTGAACATTTAAAGCGTTTGCCTTTCAATATCTGTTAAATGTAACACACTTTGGAATTCACGAAAGGAGGATAGCATTTCCAGCAATTATTTCAACATCTAAAGTTAGCTAAAAATAAGTCAACACATTTAAACTAATAACTGCGCTCCTTTACTTTAATTTAAATTATCAATCTGGTACTTTCGTGGACTAATAAACTTTGATGTGTGCGAGTGTTATGCTCATCCTGCATATGAAGTTCGGATGTGAAATGTTGAACACTAATGACTAGTCCTTGAGTTCTGAGTTAATTTTAACCATCTTGTACATACATAAAATGACTTCGTCTTTCTGGTTTAGTAATAAAAAGATGGACTGAAATAAAAAAAAATTATTTAATAATTTTACCTTCAATATTGAATTTGCTAAATTAAGAAGCAAATAAATTCTTAAATTTTTTTAATGAAGTAAATTAGTTGCAAATAGGCATTCAAATGTAAGAACTAGTAGTTTCATGATAAGAAATTGTGTATGTCAGGATTTTTTCCATATTATTTTGCTTTTCAATATCACTTTTTTTGAAAAGAACTGATTAAAAATTTAAAAAAAGAAAGAATTAAGAATATAAAAGCCAGTAATTAAAAGACATAATCTCGCAGTCAGCTTACACAATTATATCTGCAAATTAGAGTGCTTTCTAATATTGTATTAACATAGCCAAAGCATAATATAACAATGTTAGAAGTACCAAAAAAAACACATATCAAGCAAAAAACATAAATTCATGTAAAATACAGAATGAAACGAAAAATGTAACACATAAAGCTAGTAACGAAATCAAATGTCTATTTATTTATTGACAACTTGAAAAAATGATTTTAAAATATTTTCGTAAAGATTTTGCCAGATTACAAAATATGAAATTAAATGGAGCAGAATGTTTTATATATTTTATGTCTTGTTGTTACTGAAGTACAGAATCACATTTGATCTTTGTTACCTTGGATTGCCCTGAAACTTAGTTTGTGCAAGATAATTATTATACTGGATAAGATAAGTTAATAATTAATAAGAAATGAAATTTTAATTATAATATTTATTGAAAAAATCCTTTAATAAACATTAGAAGACTTTTAGCCACGGATTTACCCGAATTGAAGTTGTGTAAATAAATTCGTTAATAATTTTAACACACAATTAACTCAATTTAATTATATTAGTTGAATATAAATTGTTTTTAATCAAATTTTGGAAGAGTTTGTTTATTTGATTTTTGGGAAAATAAACAATAAATAATAATTATTTACATGGAATCATCTTCGGATAAATAAATTTTACAATAATGTAAAAAAAAAATGTTTTGATTCACTATAAAAGTACTGGAGAACTGGTGAAAGATGCAAAAAGTAATATTAACAATAAGAGGTTCAAACTTTAAACCTTTCTCTTAAGTAAACTATTGAGATCATGTTTTTTAGATTCCAAATCCAGATCTGTTAATAATAATAAAATTTAAAAAAATGATTTTTCAGAGAGAGTGCAAATGAAGTTCATTTTGTGCAATGGATAACTTACATTAAAGTAATAAAGTCTAAACATGTTGAGCATAATTTCCAATAAATTAAAAAAAATAATAAGCAGCACCATTTTTGATTTTATGTTTTCAAAATGAGCGGGCTGTTAGGAAACTTTTTAAGATTGTTACATCCGAAAAATGGATTCAACATATTAATTTTTTTTGTTACACTTGTGATTGAAAACTAAACAAGGAGTACAATGCTCATACCCCTTAAAAATAAGAACAAAGTTTAAGTATATGATTCTCAATATCCTGCAAGACACCAGATATTTTTTCATCAAATTGCAAACTTACTTACATAGTTTGTCAATAGATGGGTGCTGCTGAGAAAACTACACGAGAAAATGAGAAAAAACTATTCTCAAAACAGTCACCCTTTGCAACAACAATCCTGTGCATTCTGACGACAAAAGTAATATACTCCCATAGAAATATTTCAATTAGAATGGTCTGACATGCAGCAGAAAACATTGTTTTATAGATTTTTCTAGTCAGTAATGCTACCTGTTAAATAAATTCGTAACTAATTTTAAAATGATTAAATTAAACATTTATATTTTTCTTCAACGGATTTTATAGGCACTTGTTATTAGTAATATATCAAAGTGTATTTTAATGAATTTAAGCATAACTTTTAAGAACTGAATATGTATATTTTTTAATAAATTAAATCCAATACACAATAATAAAATTTTATATTCTATTTAGAAATCGGACACAGAGAGCACTTGTTAAAAAACAAGACGAACTCAGGGAATCAAAGAAGAAAGCTGAAGTGATTGCTTTACGTTTTTGTTAAATAAAAATACACAAGTTACAGTTTAGTATTTTATTGCTTTAAGATTGAAAGAAAAATAAATAACAAAATATATTGCTTTTCATTTTTTCATAAATATTAACTTTTAGAAAAAAAAATATTAGTATCAATAAAATGTATAGAATAACTACTCGTAAAAATGAGTGCTTGTTATAATAACACATTTGAAAATTCTTTAATCCTTTAACTGTTGAGCTTTTAGGTCATATTTGCACAAGAACCTAGTATCAAGTCTTTCCCAAATGACTGATGGTTTACTGCGCTAATCACTTAAGAAAAAAATTTATGATTTGCTGATTTCTGCTTAGAAAACAAGAGAAATCAGTTTTAAAAGTAATAATAAAATTGGTCAACAGACCGCACTGCTAGTTGAGAAAAAATATGCGAACAAAATAAACATCTACAGCAACAACGTGGTGCAATTTGAGAGCTAAATTAACAGAGTCTTAGGAAAAGTCACACAGTAGATATTATAAGTTTTCTCACTCAGCAGTGTTATCTTATGAACTTTCTAGCTTAGTGAGAATTAATAATTGGGTTTCTTTAGTAGGATGCAGCTGACCATACATTTTTGTCTAGCAATTTTTTTAAAAAAGAATTTATGAAATTATTCGTTATTTTGGGGACACATGTTTCTCTATTTAAAAACTGGGTTATTGTGTTGCAAAATAATCAAGTCCAAACAGAGTTTGGAATCAACAGTTAAAGAATTAAATATTGCATTGCCGAATTTCCATAACAAAAATTAAGCGCTTGATTATGCACTGTTAATGTAAATAAGCTATGTTATAAATCACATTTCATATAAAAATAAATTATAAAAATGAATGTTAAGTATCACAGAAGAGTTCAAGTTGATTTCAGTTTAGCATCTGTCTTATTATGCATTCTCCACTGTTCTTGAATGAAACTTATCAAGGCTTTTTCTTTATTCCAAATGATTACAATTAATAGAAGAAAACACCAACCGCCACACAGTAAATGCCATATCCAACGTTTAAAAGTCATACAACAAAAATAAGCCTAAAATAAAGTAATTAATTTAAGTCTAGATTTTCACACAATTTTTTTTAAAAAGAAAAAATATATATTGTTCAATAAACAATGCATATGAAGTAATACATATTTGCTTACTTGTATTTTGAACACATGGTAATGAATAGTTCCCTCAACATTTGATAATAACACAAATCTAAACTTGTTCTGACCACAATTATAGAGTGACAACGTATAACAAGGTTACAATTTAGTGTGGCTCGTACTCCCTAAACATCACTGGTACCAGAGCACACGTCCAGGAGGTGCACTCAACATTCGGTGCAACCTCAAGGATCAGACGGTGCTTACTAGGCTTACCAGCGGCCACCTTAAGTCTCTTTCTTTCGAGGGTAGTGTTAAAATCTTCCTAAACTGCCCCAGGTGCCACAACATGCAGGCTTCTTCCCAACATATCCTGGACTGTCTTGGACTGGATAAGAGGGACATTCTAGAAAACCCACTTTTGGTGGCTGACTTCCTCCGGGTCATGAATTTCATGGACATTGTTTAGTCCTGCTAATTTTGGGGATTAGGAAGAAGAAGAAGAACAATTTAGTGTGTCCCAAAACAAATTCTTTTTTGCCCAGTCATATATTGTTTACTTCATCAAATATTCTAAAAATTTTTCGGTTTGATAATGTTCACTCATGCTGCTTATTTGAACGCCAAAAAAACTTTCAGCTATTCTGGAGCTGTATTGTCAAAGGAAGTGCAAAATCATTTGCTTCCGCTGGAATCAATCAAGAATCACTGCAGAAAATGACAAAAAAGACTCGTCCTCAAAGCGTACAACCTTAAAAAATTCAAGTTCCTTACAGAGAAGAACAAAAGCGTGAGACACGAAAAATTCCCTTAACTTAGCGATGGGAGATAATTCTCTTCACAGGCTGGAAGGTGGTCACTATGGAGCTGGCGTACAACCTCTAAGTTCTGGTTCTTTGGCACTCCCAGAAAATCAGCTTTCATTAAGCATTGCTATAATCTACAGTCTGTCATAGTTTGAAGAGAATTTTGAGCTCTTTGCAAGACACTCCTCATTCTCATAGATTAAGGGGTCTAAATCAAGGTAAAAAATAAAATCTTTGAGTCTGTGGTACTTTTGTAGACCCTGCACCACTTCCGTGACGGAGATTGGGTGTTTCAATAGGACTTTGGACAAAAATGACACAGAAGAGGTGCAAAAACTATTAATCGGATTTCATAACTATGTGGATGGCTGTCCTATTCACTTAATTTCAATGCATGTGGTTAGGGTGTGTGGTAGACAACGTGAAAGTTTAAAGTCACTTAAGCAACCCTTGTGTCTGGAATGGGGTCAATTGTTGAACAAATGCATGTCACCCTTTGTCAAAAATTTCCAGTCCTGTTTAGCACTCTTTTTTGTTGCTACAGGGAGCCACTTTGAAACATCATGAATATGTTTTAAGCAAAGGTCCAAGCTATTATTATTGTGGCTATTCCAAATATCTTTAATAAAAATACATTTAAAAATACTTCAAGACTGTGTAAGTTGTTGCCACACTGTAAGTTTAAATTATTTCAAAGTAGAATTTTGAGAGTAAATTTATAATTCTGTCAAGTAACAAAAAAAATATTAATGAACAAATTAAATTAAATTATTTTTTCGTAACAAAAAATTATGGTTTTGGAAATCTAGGCTGTTAATTAAACCAATGTAAAAAAAGTTTCTAGACATTAAAAAGGAAAAAGTTTCAATTAGACAATTGGTGGATAGTATCCTAATCAATAACAGCACTAGATGAGTTAAATTTTACTTAAAATATCAAAAACCATTTTAAATTAAGCATTAGTATTAAGAGTTCTAACATAGATCATAATAAATAAAAGCAAACATAATACGCTTTTTAATAATATAGAAACGTTAAATTTATAGTTTGTATGCAAATGAAAAAATTTTTTGTCACTAAGCTAACGAAAATATTTGTAAAAATTACACCCAAGTTGATAAAATGCAGAAATGAGAGTAGCAAAAAAGAGGAAATCCAAGAATGAATATATATATATATATATATCCAAAAATTTGACAAAAATGTGCAATTTTTAAACTTTTAAACCATGTGATCATAAATCCTGATGGTTAATTTTAAAACTGTATGAATATGAATCATATGCATGATTTTAAATTGAGAGAATATGAATCCAGATATGAAGCTTTTAAATCTTTGTGAACATGAAACTCTATATAGAATTTAAAAAATGCGAAAATACAAATCATGATGCATAATTTTTAGATTATGTAAATACGAATTACAATGCATAATTTTTAAATCGCACGAATCCGAATCCCAATATCTAACTTTTAAAGCATGTATAAATACGAAAATCGAAGTTTGATACTACAACCGCAAAAACGAATCACGACATTGGATTTTAAGCTCACGTGAATACGAACCGCTACATAGGGTTTTAAAAGCGCGTAAATACAAATCGCGATATTTTATTTTTAAATATCGTAAATAAGAATCACAATGGACAATATTTAAATCGCCTGAATAAGAATAGCAACGTTCAAATTTAAATCAGATAAATACGAAAATAGATGTTTGATAATAATATCGAGACTTTAAAAATGCATAAATACAAAACACAATATTGGATTTTTAAATCTCGTAAATACGAATCATAATGTACGATATTTAAGTAGCGTAAATAAGAATCACAATGAGTAACTTTTAAATCAGGTAAATACGAAAATCGATGACAGATATTAAAATCGCGTGAATAAGAATCGAGATACTTGCACAGTCTGGACTTGGGATTTCTAAAAGTTTGTATTGCTTTTGTTTAGACATAACAAATAAAAATTTACAAGATTAATTGAATGGGCAAATAAATATTTTCACTGCAAATCCACATCGATTTTTTGTTTTTGCTTTCACGCCAAAAAACAGAAACGTCTGAATTACGAAAATACAAGCTATCCAGCGGACGGATAAAAATACGGAAAATCGGAGAAAATAGCTAAAATAAGTAAAAAAATAGAAAGGTTAGCAACTAGGACGTGGTTTGAATTTTCTGTTTATCTTTGAAAATCGTAAATAAATATAATTATTTTATTTTAGTGACTGAATTTTCACAAAAAAAGAGGGAAATTTATAACAAAAAACCCGAAACTTTTAGAGAATCAGAGTTTTTGATAAAAAGACTGAAATTCGAGAGACAAAAGCGAAAATCTGCTAAAATCTCATCCCTGAAAGTGTAAATTTATTTCCTTTAGAAAAAACTAACCTCCAGAAATAAAGAATTTGAAAAATATAAATATAATTAGTTGTGAGATTATGTATGCAAATGCAAGACTCACACAAAAGTTTAAATGCACCATACTTGATTTTTTTATTCCATTAAAGCATATTATTTGCAGTTAAAAATAATTTTTCTCCAAACTTTTTAGTTTGAAATTTGCTGTGTTAAAATCACAATGCATCCTTTTTGAATTATTTGAAAACAAGATTTTTCATCATGAAATTTGATAACACTTTAATTAATAAAATATTTAATACATTTATAAATGTATAAAAGTTTTTACCTCTGTAAAATATGTGATACAGAAAATCACAGACAAAGCCAATAATATTACTGTATGAGGCATTATTTTCATGAGAAACCACATTTTGGATATTTTGAAATAGTTCTGTATGAAAAAGAAGCTGCAAGAAATTTTATTAAAAAAGATATTAGGTAAATGATTTATAAAATCACTAAAAGCATTCATTTTAATTACAAGAACAAAACAATTTTAAAGGGAAGGAAACTGAATGATTTTTTATATGATCCAATTTGAAAAAAAGAGAAAAAAAATTCATCTTTCCATATAAAATGAGCTTAATTCAATGACAAAATATTTTGCCACAAGACTTTTTTTCTGTCAGACTTAAAACAAATAACAAGTCTTTTTGAAAAACATGGATAGATAAGTGCAGTTTGATTGCACTTAATATGAACGTTACATTTTCTATGTTTATAACTGTATATTAAGTTATTATTTTAAAGAAATTTAAAAAGTTAAAAAATACAAATTGTATTTTTTATATAATATTTTGAAAGGAAACATTTAACATTTGTGATAATAATTAAAAGTTTTCATCATTTATAAAATAACTCTTAGTTTGTGAAAACTATAGTTCTCAATGTTGTTAGAAATCATTAGGCAGTATATCAATATTTAAATCCCCGAAAATTCTTTTTTTTAATACATTAATTTCTTGCAATAATTTAATCAAACATTACATAAAAAAAGCACAAAATATTATTGAATTTAATACAATTCAAATGAGATTAAGAAATATATTCTAATAACACTCATTTGATTATAAATTAATGTTCAATAGGGCTCAAGATAAAATGTATGTAATTTAATAAAAGAAAAGAATAACATAAATAAAGCTTCAGTTACTCTAGAGACATATTTACTTCCAGTTCCTTCTTTCTAGCATAAGTAATTACTTTTTTTTAACGTTTTATGTACATTTTTAAAAAAAAACTTATTGACTATATCTTTAAACACTTCAACTAGAAAATTGGAAAATGCATGAGCTGATTTATTATTGAAAATAAAGGTATTTGCAAGTGAGCTTACACTTACTTCCATATTTGCTTTGATGACTTTCAATACTGTATGAAACAGATAATGATTTTAATTTGTTACAATAAACACTAGCCATATAGGCAATTTACAAATGCACTGCAACTGAATCAGAAAATGGTTTTTTAAATGTACGATGGTATGGTTTAAATTAACATTAGTTGGTTTACTTGAAAGTAATATAACAAGCAAGCATTACATGGGCATACATAATGAAATAGTCATCACTAACCAGCAGTTATATCTTTAGGAAATCTAACAGGCATGATACCAGATGATCGACTAAAAGAGTAATCAGATCATAATGTTTATGAAGTATACTTTTTTGTATTGTTTATTACAGTTGAAATTATTGAAAATGCAAATTTTAATTTGTTAAAAATTGAGATATTACTAAGCAAATATTTTAATTTTGACATAGCATTTATTATTTTTTTTCCATATTGAATACATAAAGTATTAAACACATTCCAATTGTAAAAACCCTGGTCCCTCTTGAAAACAAAGCCTTATTTTTCTATTGATATGTGAGCACAAATTTAAATGAAAATTATAAAAAGATACCGAAACCCCAAATTCTTACCTGTGTACAATGCGAAACAACATATTAAGACAATTAGCCAGTATAAATCCAACACTTCCAAAAAAAGTGACTAGTCCATAAGATGCTAATAGAAAACTAATTGATAGAAGAACAAGATTTTTGTTGTATCTGTAAATAAAATAAAATGCCTTGAAACATACAATAATACAATTACAATTATAATACAAGAGAACAATTGTAAAAGTGTATTTAAATTATTTAGATCATATATATACTTTATTTATTTATTGAAACAGAATTATTTGAAAGAGCTGAAAATCATTTTTTAAAACATTTTTAATCAAAAAGAATGAACTTTTAAAAACTCTATATATAGAAATAGGTAACCGTAGAAGAGTTGGTAGAGTTGGGATTAAATGTAATTTGCAAGTGAGTGATGAGACATTAATTACTTTAAAATTATAAATAAATTGATTAGGGTTCTTGTTGCTTTAAACTTTTTATCTTCTATCTAACTTTATAAGAACAATTTTAAAACTAATATGAACTGAAGCATTTTAAAATACTTACTGTTTCTAAAGCTTCCATTTTCACTTTCTTTAAGAAATTTGTTTCTTTTTGAAGCATATAAATAACAAAAAGCTCATTGAGGTAATAATGTCATATTTATAAATTTTCTTTAACATTTTGTACTAGTGTGTGTATATTTAATTTAAAAATTTCAAACTTTGGCTTTATTTGAAATATAAATATGCAAGCTTGGTAAAAATTATTTAAAATATAAACTTCGAATCAATTTTTCTTGAAGGTGTTAGAGACAATGTTTGTGTGTGTGTGTTTTTTTTTTCAATAAATGAGCATTAGTAGACACTTTCAAGTACAAGATTTAGAAAATCAATAAACATTCAAGAAAAAATAGTGTTTTAAAAAAATTGCTGAAAAAGAACAGAAAATATAGTTCGTAATGTGAAATGAAAAATGCTTTACTCAGAATTGTATTCAAGAAATAAAATATTCGTCTGTCATATTTTTATACTTGTGCTATAAAACAATTAATAAAAACACATTTTTGCATAGTTAAATACCACAATTGATATCATGTCTGTTGCTATGCATTTATAAACATTTTTAAACAACATAAATAGAATTTATCTATGACAATATTCATTTATCATTGAAGAATGTCTAATATATATATAAGCAGACATTTCAAACGTTCTATGTTCAGTTGATGAAGTGTAAATGCTTTCACTCTTTGTCATGTCTGTTGTCATAATTAGTTGTGCATAATTTTTTTTATTCAACTGGGTTATTAGGTTTTTGGTATAAATTAAAAATAATTTTAATATTGTTTCTTAAAATGACAAGTCTGTTATTTAATAACAATTTAATTTAATATGTTAACTCTTTTTTTTTTTTTTTTTTTTAAAGGAAGCAACATTTAAATAGTATAGAAAAATTATATGCACTTTGCTATATTTAAAAATAGTTACGCAAATACTTTCTATTCATTAATAACACATTCTCAAATTTAATTCCCATTTCCAAATGACTCAGAATTTTTTAAGATGGCCAAGGTACACATTAAATAGGTATTTCATACCAGAGAAAGTCAAAGACCTATATTATTTATTTTTTATCAACATTTTAAGCATGATAATTAATATACTCCTATCATGTATCCATAATACACAAATATTCAGTATGTTTTAATTTTATTGTATGCTGGTATTTCATATCTAATAAATAGAACAAATTGCTCATCATTTTAATGTTTCTATAAGAAAGAAATATAAATCTCTTTTCAAGCTAACAATTGCAAAAATTAGTTTTCTAATTTTTAATGATATTTAGACACTTTATAATGATATGTAACTATTGATATAATATAGTTTAACTCTCACCTATCAATTTCCACATGAGACATAACAGCAAATTTGAAACCTTCAGAAATTCCATTAACAGCCAACAAGAGAACATAAAAACAATGCCACCTCATCAATGTCAAACCTAGAAGTAAATACAAAAAATTACTCGAATCAAACAATAAAAAAAATTATCTACATTTAATAAGTGCATACCCGACATTCAATAAAATAGAAAGAAAAAAATATATATAATTTTACAATTTACTAGAAAATAATCCACTTGTTTAAAGTATCATATTTTATGGATTAATTACATAAATTTATAGCACTTTGTGTCTACTACAAATAATAACAATCTGAAATAAAAAAATAAATTATTATTAATTACATGACATTGCGATCGTAATACATACGTTGAAGAGGACAAATATAGAAATTAATAATTTTTAAAACATTATATTACATATATTTGTTAGAACTTGTTGACTTCAAAAGATATTGAAAGCAAGTTTACAGAAGAATGCTAAAATTTAGTCACCAAAAATGTAGGCAAAATAGAATTAAATTTTTTACCTGCATCAGCAACAGGTTGTGATTCTTTTTTTTTTCTTTCATAGACATATTAATTTATTTTTAATGCAACTAGGATAGATTTTATACACATTTTAGAAATCTTATGTTGGCATCTCTACTTTAGAACAGGTTGGATAAGCAAGTGTGAATTGGAAAAGAAATCATATTTACTTTACATAATTAAACCAATCACTAATACTCAAGCTCTTGCCAGTAAAAAAAAATGTAAGCTTTATGTTTAATACTTTGTTATTTATTCACACAAACAATGATCAGATAGGGTTATCAAA
Source organism: Parasteatoda tepidariorum (assembly GCF_043381705.1). NCBI lineage: Eukaryota > Metazoa > Arthropoda > Arachnida > Araneae > Theridiidae > Parasteatoda > Parasteatoda tepidariorum. The sequence goes on from NC_092213.1 coordinate 64,442,898, forward strand.
GTGCGGCCTCTATTCTTAAAATGAATGGATTCTTCCTTCAGACATTTCTAAAAATCATTTTAGTAAAGAAAGATTTTAAGACCTTTAGGAAAAATTTCGAGGAAAAAAAAAGAGTAAATTGTTTTTTAAATAAAAAGTTTTTTTTTTTTTTAGTATTATTCAATTGATTATTATGTAATTTTGCATTCGAAAAGAAACTGAGCTCTGTTCTTATTATTGGTATAAGTGCAGAGATGCCAACCTGCTCCAAACAGCAAATATATATTTTAAAGTGGTAGTTTATCAATTGTAATTTTTGGTTCAATAAATTCAGTTTAGTAGATTTCTATCCACCACTATTTCTAAATAATTCGTAGCCTTATATAATTCACCAATTTATAGAACTTTTGTCATGCTATACCTTTAAAAAAGCAAGAAAATAGTCACATATTTGCAAGATTTACCTTGTAGTTATTTACGTTTTTTAAATTATTTTGGCATGTCCGGAGCAGTTGGCATCTCTGTAAGTATATTACTGAATGTCAAATCATTTCAGCATCACTTATTTATACTTATTATTATAAAATGGTGCAAAAATAAAAGTTATTCTACATCTTATTATAAAAACTGAACAATAAAGATATTCATATACAGTCAAAGTTCTATGTATAGGTTAATTTCATACAAAAAATTAAAAACTCAAATTTAAAAAAAGAAAAAAATCATTAATAATAAAATAACTTTCAAAATTAAAGTATGTGTTTTAAAATGCATGTTTAATTAAGGAATTTGTTTAATGAATACCTTTTACTAGTAATAAAGTTCATTTATTGAAATTTTTTCCCAATATAGGTGTTGCATAGTGGCATTAAACCAAATAAACTAGGTTTTTTTACACAATATTTAACTTTTTGAAAGGGTTATATTTTAACACATTTTCAAATGAAAACTGAATTCTTAATTCAACATAATTTACAATCTGTAGTTATTTTTTTAGAAGATAAAAGAATACAATTATTTTTACCATAATCAATTTAAAAGAAAAAAAGAATGTGCTTTTTGTCAACAATGTGATCATAAAGATTTTTAAAAGGATGAAAGTAACTTACAAAGATAAACTAAGCGGGCATTCTAAAGAACTTAAATTATTCAAATAACCATAATGCTTTTCATAATTTTCACGTAGCAAATGTTTGCCCTTTATTCTGGAGGTCTTAAAGGTGTTTGTTTTAAAATTTCGCTTTATTGCACTGGATCATATTTAAATATTGTTCATTTTGATAAATGTCTAGCGTTTCAAAAGAATTTATAAACATCTTACATATTTCAAAAGTAATTCTAAAGAAAAAAGCAGTAAAAGATAGAATAATAGCAATTTCCATACCGATTCCAGAACTTAACTTTGTCCCACCATACAAGTATAATAGAAGTTGGGAATAAGAAATTCCAAAAACTAAAATAGTCAGTCCTAATAGAGCCATCAACTTAAGGATATTTCCCAAAACTGTAAGGCATAATGTAATATTTTCCTGAAATAAAATTTCAAGTTTTTAAAACATAATTTTTTTGAAAACATGTTTCACAACTTCATTTCATATTGCAAACTGAACTTAAAGGCATAAAATGTAAAGATATTTTATATAAGAAAAAAAAACATGCTAAAACATAGAGTTTAGTCAGAAAATAAAAGAACACTGTAGTTTATTTTAGAACATACAAAGTGTGAGTAGATAAAGTTAGCTTTTAAATTTACATATAAACATTAATAAGTCATATTTTACATTGAAAACAGCCAGGTTCTCAAAAAAAAAAAAAAAAAAAAAAAAAAAAAAAAAAAAAATTATGATGAAAAAATTATTGAGTTTTTTTTTGACTTTTTAATTAAAAAAAAATATTTTTAATGTTACTAAATCATTAATAACATTATCTGCTAATAGCCAACCATAAAAAACAACAACATTGCTTTCAAAATGCAATGTTTTTTAAAGACTCAATTGATACATCAAGCTGAATTATATGCAACCTTACAAGGATAAATATTACAAAAGAATATTTAAACAACACATAATTTAATGGCATAAAAATCAAAAAGGGTATATTTTACAAAACTAAAGGTTTTTTAACAGACCAGGAGGTAAATTATACAAAATTAAAAAAAAATATAACATGCACAACTTTTACTTAAGATTTAAAAATCTTCAGTATTCTAAGTAGATAAAAATCACATCATGATGAACTTGTTAATGAATGAGGTAAGCTTAAAATAAAGCTAAAACTTAATAATTTATGAAACTATAAGTTCAATAATAATTAATAAGAACTAATTATTAAAAACTAACTCAATAGATTAAAATTAAAGGATTTTGACTGGCACTAAAGATACAACTATTAGCAGAAAGACATAATAAAATTACAAAAATACAGACAATATTCAGACACTTATAATATAGTTTAAAGTGAAAGAAAAAAAGTTCAAGACAATAACATTTGGGAAAAAGTTTTTATTCAGATGAAATATTTACCTGAGATTGTGATTTGTTTCTCGGTAATAATTGGGTGAAGAGTAAATATGAACTGTCTTCAATTGGTAAAAATATGAATCTAGCGGCTAAAGAGCCCAGGTTATTAACAACATCATACAGACCTGTAAAAAAGATTTCAAAGATTTAACCATTAAATATGCAATAGAAAAGTTCTCTCACTTCCATAGAAATTAGCTTAAGGTTAATTAAATAATTTAAACGTTTTTTACTTAAAAAGATAAAAGAATAAGATATAATAATCAAATAAAGTATTCCATTCATGGAATACTGTAAACTAAACTCAGTGGCACAACAACCCATAGAGGGCCAAGGCCGACTGTGCCCATCTCAGTTTTCTTGATCTTGGGCTCTGGGGTGCAGGAGCAGATGTTCCGGTCAGGTGGTCAGCCGAGCGCGTAACCCCCAGTGTTTAGTTCCCAAGCATGCTTGGTACTCATTTATCGACCCACTGAAGGGATGAAAGGCTGAGTCAACCTTGCCGGGCTCGAGTATCGAACCCAGGACCTGTGGCATGGGAGCGCGAAGCGCTACCACTCGGCCACTGGGCGTCTTGGAATACTGTAAGTAGAAAGAAAATCATGATAAAAAACTTTTTTTTTTTAGAGAAAGTTTTAAAACCAAAATATTTTAATTTTACTTTATTGAAATCTTATTTGCATTTTATAAACATATAATTCATATAGATTAAGGATGAAGCATAACGACTCAGTTCTATTGGATTGTTTTCTTGTAGTGATATATTTAAAAGAAAGTGGAAGCTTTGATAAAAGTGGGGGAAAATAAGTGTGGTGTTAAGATGAGTGTATAATTAAATATTACTTTTAAAATACATACACTGAAATGAATAAAAATACACTGAAATAAATGTACAGTCGGCAAAAAAAAAAAGATATCACCCTGAATAACTTTCGTTCTAATGATCGGATTTTCACGAACTAAGTGTTAATCTTAATGGTTCCTGGGGGTGACATCAAATATGCTAATTAATTAGTGGTAACTATTAATTAAGTTACGAAATCAGACACAAAAACGTACTTTCTCTGAATAAACATATATTTTTTCTTACATATTTGGATTCTTAACCTTCAAAATATAGGGGGTAGCCGCAATCTGGGAAATATGGTCCCCATAGTTTGGTCAGGAGAGCGATCCAAAGTTCGTACCCCTTAATGTTAATTTCACTTTTTACGTTTTTAGTCATATTTTAAAAACTAATAAAGCAATTCGAAGAAAATTTCACCCAGTCATAAAACTCATTTACCCAAAGATAATTTCACGAAAAAAATAATTTTTAATAATTGTTAATTATTTTTTATTATTTAATTAAATTAAGGATGAAAAATTTTTGAATTATAAGGTATGAATTTTTTTATACCATATTAATCTACATATTTTTCAATTGAAAAATCTAAAGTTTCAACTGTTTTTATTTATTAGAAGCT